>NW_027096035.1:0-367500 GCF_040115645.1 Euwallacea fornicatus
TGAAAAGTCACAAAAGTTGTGTGTTTGAGCACTTACAGTACTATTTTTCTTGGAAATCCAACAAGAAGCAATCATGATGTGTTGTGTCATCTTAAAGATCTCGTCGAGCTGATTAATTTGACACTTCGTTTAAGAAAGTTGGTCCTCATTTGCCGAAGTTATCGAGCTTCAAAATTTGAAAAGTCACAAATGTTGTGTGTTTGAGCACATAGAGTACTATTTTTCTTGGAAATTCAACAAGATGCAATCATGATGTGTTGTGAAATCTTAAAGATCTCGTCGAGCTGATTAATTTGATACTTTGTTTAACAAATTTGGTCCTCATTTGCCGAAGTTATCGAGCTTCAAAGTTTGAAAAGTCACAAAAGTTGTGTGTTTGAGCACTTAAAGTACTGTTTTTCTTGGAAATTCAACAAGATGCAAACATGATGTGTTGTGACATCTTAAAGATCTCGTCGAGGTGATTAATTTGACACTTTGTTTAACAAATTTGGTCCTCATTTGCCGAAGTTATCGAGCTTCAAAGTTTGAAAAGTCACAAAAGTTGTGTGTTTGAGCACTTAAAGTACTGTTTTTCATGGAGATTCAACAAGATGCAATCATGATGTGTTGTGACATCTTAAAGATCTCGTGGAGCGGATTAATTTGATACTTTGTTTAACAAATTTGGTCCTCATTTGCCGAAGTTATCGAGCTTCAAAGTTTGAAAAGTCACAAAAGTTGTGTGTTTGAGCACTTAAAGTACTATTTTTCTTGGAAATTCAACAATATGCAATCATGATGTGTTGTGACATCTTAAAGATCTCGTGGAGCGGATTAATTTGACACTTTGTTTAAGAAATTTGGTCCACAATTCCCGAAGTTATCGAGCTTCAACATTTGAAAAGTCACAAAAGTTGTGAGTTTGACCACATAATGTACTATTTTTCTTGGAAATTCAACAAGATGCAATCATGATGTGTTGTGAAATCTTAAAAATCTCGTCGAGTTGATTAATTTGACACTTTGTTTAAGAAATTTGGTCGACAATTCCCGAAGTTATCGAGCTTCAAAGTTTGAAAAGACACAAAAGTTGTGTGTTTGTGCACTTAAAGTACTATTTTTCTTGGAAATTCAACAATATGCAATCATGATGTGTTGTGACATCTTAAAGATCTCGTGGAGCGGATTAATTTGATACTTTGTTTAACAAATTTGGTCCTCATTTGCCGAAGTTATCGAGCTTCAAAGTTTGAAAAGTCACAAAAGTTGTGAGTTTGACCACATAATGTACTATTTTTCTTGGAAATTCAACAAGATGCAATCATGATGTGTTGTGACATCTTAAAGATCTCGTGGAGCTGATTAATTTGATACTTTGTTTAACAAATTTGGTCCTCATTTGCCGAAGTTATCGAGCTTCAAAGTTTGAAAAGTCACAAAAGTTTTGTGTTTGAGCACTTAAAGTACTATTTTTCATGGAGATTCAACAAGATGCAATCATGATGTGTTGTGACATCTTAAAGATCTCGTGGAGCGGATTAACTTGATACTTTGTTTAACAAATTTGGTTCTCAATTCCCGAAGTTATCGAGCTTCAAAGTTTGAAAAGACACAAAAGTTGTGTGTTTGAGCACTTAAAGTACTGTTTTTCTTGGAAATTCAACAAGATGCAATCATGATGTGTTGTGAAATCTTAAAGATCTCGTCGAGCTGATTAATTTGACACTTTGTTTAAGAAATTTGGTCGACAATTCCCGAAGTTATCGGGCTTCAAAATTTGAAAAGTCACAAAAGTTGTGTGTTTGAGCACTTAAAGTACTATTTTTCTTGGAAATCCAACAAGATGAAATCATGATGTGTTGTGACATCTTAAAGATCTCGTGGAGCTGATTAATTTGACACTTTGTTTAAGAAATTTGGTCCACAATTCCCGAAGTTATCGAGCTTCAAAATTTGAAAAGTCACAAAAGTTGTGTGTTTGAGCAATTAAAGTACTAGTTTTCTTGGAAATTCAACAAGATGCAATCATGATGTGTTGTGTCATCTTAAAGATCTCGTCGAGCTGATTAATTTGACACTTCGTTTAAGAAAGTTGGTCCTCATTTGCCGAAGTTATCGAGCTTCAAAATTTGAAAAGTCACAAAAGTTGTGTGTTTGAGCACTTACAGTACTATTTTTCTTGTAAATCCAACAAGAAGCAATCATGATGTGTTGTGACATCTTAAAGATCTCGTGGAGCTGATTAATTTGACACTTCGTTTAAGAAATTTGGTCCTCATTTGCCGAAGTTATCGAGCTTCAAAGTTTGAAAAGTCACAAAAGTTGTGTGTTTGAGCACTTAAAGTACTGTTTTTCATGGAGATTCAACAAGATGCAATCATGATGTGTTGTGACATCTTAAAGATCTCGTGGAGCGGATTAATTTGATACTTTGTTTAACAAATTTGGTCCTCATTTGCCGAAGTTATCGAGCTTCAAAATTTGAAAAGTCACAAAAGTTGTGTGTTTGAGCAATTAAAGTACTAGTTTTCTTGGAAATTCAACAAGATGCAATCATGATGTGTTGTGTCATCTTAAAGATCTCGTCGAGCTGATTAATTTGACACTTCGTTTAAGAAAGTTGGTCCTCATTTGCCGAAGTTATCGAGCTTCAAAATTTGAAAAGTCACAAAAGTTGTGTGTTTGAGCACTTACAGTACTATTTTTCTTGTAAATCCAACAAGAAGCAATCATGATGTGTTGTGACATCTTAAAGATCTCGTGGAGCTGATTAATTTGACACTTCGTTTAAGAAATTTGGTCCTCATTTGCCGAAGTTATCGAGCTTCAAAGTTTGAAAAGTCACAAAAGTTGTGTGTTTGAGCACTTAAAGTACTGTTTTTCATGGAGATTCAACAAGATGCAATCATGATGTGTTGTGACATCTTAAAGATCTCGTGGAGCGGATTAATTTGATACTTTGTTTAACAAATTTGGTCCTCATTTGCCGAAGTTATCGAGCTTCAAAATTTGAAAAGTCACAAAAGTTGTGTGTTTGAGCAATTAAAGTACTAGTTTTCTTGGAAATTCAACAAGATGCAATCATGATGTGTTGTGTCATCTTAAAGATCTCGTCGAGCTGATTAATTTGACACTTCGTTTAAGAAAGTTGGTCCTCATTTGCCGAAGTTATCGAGCTTCAAAATTTGAAAAGTCACAAAAGTTGTGTGTTTGAGCACTTACAGTACTATTTTTCTTGGAAATCCAACAAGAAGCAATCATGATGTGTTGTGACATCTTAAAGATCTCGTGGAGCTGATTAATTTGACACTATGTTTAAGAAATTTGGTCCTCATTTGCCGAAGTTATCGAGCTTCAAAGTTTGAAAAGTCACAAAAGTTGTGTGTTTGAGCACTTAAAGTACTGTTTTTCATGGAGATTCAACAAGATGCAATCATGATGTGTTGTGACATCTTAAAGATCTCGTGGAGCGGATTAATTTGATACTTTGTTTAACAAATTTGGTCCTCATTTGCCGAAGTTATCGAGCTTCAAAGTTTGAAAAGTCACAAAAGTTGTGTGTTTGAGCACTTACAGTACTATTTTTCTTGGAAATCCAACAAGAAGCAATCATGATGTGTTGTGTCATCTTAAAGATCTCGTCGAGCTGATTAATTTGACACTTCGTTTAAGAAAGTTGGTCCTCATTTGCCGAAGTTATCGAGCTTCAAAATTTGAAAAGTCACAAATGTTGTGTGTTTGAGCACATAGAGTACTATTTTTCTTGGAAATTCAACAAGATGCAATCATGATGTGTTGTGAAATCTTAAAGATCTCGTCGAGCTGATTAATTTGATACTTTGTTTAACAAATTTGGTCCTCATTTGCCGAAGTTATCGAGCTTCAAAGTTTGAAAAGTCACAAAAGTTGTGTGTTTGAGCACTTAAAGTACTGTTTTTCTTGGAAATTCAACAAGATGCAAACATGATGTGTTGTGACATCTTAAAGATCTCGTCGAGGTGATTAATTTGACACTTTGTTTAACAAATTTGGTCCTCATTTGCCGAAGTTATCGAGCTTCAAAGTTTGAAAAGTCACAAAAGTTGTGTGTTTGAGCACTTAAAGTACTGTTTTTCATGGAGATTCAACAAGATGCAATCATGATGTGTTGTGACATCTTAAAGATCTCGTGGAGCGGATTAATTTGATACTTTGTTTAACAAATTTGGTCCTCATTTGCCGAAGTTATCGAGCTTCAAAGTTTGAAAAGTCACAAAAGTTGTGTGTTTGAGCACTTAAAGTACTATTTTTCTTGGAAATTCAACAATATGCAATCATGATGTGTTGTGACATCTTAAAGATCTCGTGGAGCGGATTAATTTGACACTTTGTTTAAGAAATTTGGTCCACAATTCCCGAAGTTATCGAGCTTCAACATTTGAAAAGTCACAAAAGTTGTGAGTTTGACCACATAATGTACTATTTTTCTTGGAAATTCAACAAGATGCAATCATGATGTGTTGTGAAATCTTAAAGATCTCGTCGAGTTGATTAATTTGACACTTTGTTTAAGAAATTTGGTCGACAATTCCCGACGTTATCGAGCTTCAAAGTTTGAAAAGACACAAAAGTTGTGTGTTTGTGCACTTAAAGTACTATTTTTCTTGGAAATTCAACAATATGCAATCATGATGTGTTGTGACATCTTAAAGATCTCGTGGAGCGGATTAATTTGATACTTTGTTTAACAAATTTGGTCCTCATTTGCCGAAGTTATCGAGCTTCAAAGTTTGAAAAGTCACAAAAGTTGTGTGTTTGAGCACTTAAAGTACTATTTTTCATGGAGATTCAACAAGATGCAATCATGATGTGTTGTGACATCTTAAAGATCTCGTGGAGCGGATTAACTTGATACTTTGTTTAACAAATTTGGTTCTCAATTCCCGAAGTTATCGAGCTTCAAAGTTTGAAAAGACACAAAAGTTGTGTGTTTGAGCACTTAAAGTACTGTTTTTCTTGGAAATTCAACAAGATGCAATCATGATGTGTTGTGAAATCTTAAAGATCTCGTCGAGCTGATTAATTTGACACTTTGTTTAAGAAATTTGGTCGACAATTCCCGAAGTTATCGGGCTTCAAAATTTGAAAAGTCACAAAAGTTGTGTGTTTGAGCACTTAAAGTACTATTTTTCTTGGAAATCCAACAAGATGAAATCATGATGTGTTGTGACATCTTAAAGATCTCGTGGAGCTGATTAATTTGACACTTTGTTTAAGAAATTTGGTCCACAATTCCCGAAGTTATCGAGCTTCAAAATTTGAAAAGTCACAAAAGTTGTGTGTTTGAGCAATTAAAGTACTAGTTTTCTTGGAAATTCAACAAGATGCAATCATGATGTGTTGTGAAATCTTAAAGATCTCGTCGAGCTGATTAATTTGACACTTTGTTTAAGAAATTTGGTCGACAATTCCCGAAGTTATCGAGCTTCAAAGTTTGAAAAGACACAAAAGTTGTGTGTTTGTGCACTTAAAGTACTATTTTTCTTGGAAATTCAACAATATGGAATCATGATGTGTTGTGACATCTTAAAGATCTCGTGGAGCGGATTAATTTGATACTTTGTTTAACAAATTTGGTCCTCATTTGCCGAAGTTATCGAGCTTCAAAGTTTGAAAAGTCACAAAAGTTGTGTGTTTCAGCACTTAAAGTACTATTTTTCATGGAGATTCAACAAGATGCAATCATGATGTGTTGTGACATCTTAAAGATCTCGTGGAGCGGATTAATTTGATACTTTGTTTAACAAATTTGGTCCTCATTTGCCGAAGTTATCGAGCTTCAAAGTTTGAAAAGTCACAAAAGTTGTGTGTTTGAGCACTTAAAGTACTATTTTTCATAGAGATTCACCAAGATGCAATCATGATGTGTTGTGACATCTTAAAGTTCTCGTGGAGCGGATTAATTTGATACTTTGTTTAACAAATTTGGTCCTTATTTGCCGAAGTTATCGAGCTTCAAAGTTTGAAAAGTCACAAAAGTTGTGTGTTTGAGCACTTACAGTACTATTTTTCATGGAGATTCAACAAGATGCAATCATGATGTGTTGTGACATCATAAAGATCTCGTCGAGCTGATTAATTTGACACTTTGTTTAAGAAATTTGGTCGACAATTCCCGAAGTTATCGAGCTTCAAAGTTTGAAAAGACACAAAAGTTGTGTGTTTGTGCACTTAAAGTACTATTTTTCTTGGAAATTCAACAATATGCAATCATGATGTGTTGTGACATCTTAAAGATCTCGTGGAGCGGATTAATTTGATACTTTGTTTAACAAATTTGGTCCTCATTTGCCGAAGTTATCGAGCTTCAAAGTTTGAAAAGTCACAAAAGTTGTGAGTTTGACCACATAATGTACTATTTTTCTTGGAAATTCAACAAGATGCAATCATTATGTGTTGTGACATCTTAAAGATCTCGTGGAGCTGATTAATTTGATACTTTGTTTAACAAATTTGGTCCTCATTTGCCGAAGTTATCGAGCTTCAAAGTTTGAAAAGTCACAAAAGTTGTGTGTTTGAGCACTTAAAGTACTATTTTTCATGGAGATTCAACAAGATGCAATCATGATGTGTTGTGACATCTTAAAGATCTCGTGGAGCGGATTAACTTGATACTTTGTTTAACAAATTTGGTTCTCAATTCCCGAAGTTATCGAGCTTCAAAGTTTGAAAAGACACAAAAGTTGTGTGTTTCAGCACTTAAAGTACTATTTTTCATGGAGATTCAACAAGATGCAATCATGATGTGTTGTGACATCTTAAAGATCTCGTGGAGCGGATTAATTTGATACTTTGTTTAACAAATTTGGTCCTCATTTGCCGAAGTTATCGAGCTTCAAAGTTTGAAAAGTCACAAAAGTTGTGTGTTTGAGCACTTAAAGTACTATTTTTCATAGAGATTCACCAAGATGCAATCATGATGTGTTGTGACATCTTAAAGTTCTCGTGGAGCGGATTAATTTGATACTTTGTTTAACAAATTTGGTCCTTATTTGCCGAAGTTATCGAGCTTCAAAGTTTGAAAAGTCACAAAAGTTGTGTGTTTGAGCACTTAAAGTACTGTTTTTCATGGAGATTCAACAAGATGCAATCATGATGTGTTGTGACATCATAAAGATCTCGTGGAGCGGATTAATTTGATACTTTGTTTAACAAATTTGGTCCTTATTTGCCGAAGTTATCGTGCTTCAAAGTTTGAAAAGTCACAAAAGTTGTGTGTTTGAGCACTTACAGTACTATTTTTCATGGAGAGTCAACAAGATGCAATCATGATGTGTTGTGACATCTTAAAGATCTCGTGGAGCGGATTAACTTGATACTTTGTTTAACAAATTTGGTTCTCAATTCCCGAAGTTATCGAGCTTCAAAGTTTGAAAAGACACAAAAGTTGTGTGTTTGTGCACTTAAAGTACTATTTTTCTTGGAAATTCAACAATATGCAATCATGATATGTTGTGACATCTTAAAGATCTCGTGGAGCGGATTAATTTGATACTTTGTTTAACAAATTTGGTCCTCATTTGCCGAAGTTATCGAGCTTCAAAGATTGAAAAGTCACAAAAGTTGTGTGTTTGAGCACTTAAAGTACTGTTTTTCTTGGAAATTCAACAAGATGCAATCATGATGTGTTGTGAAATCTTAAAGATCTCGTCGAGCTGATTAATTTGACACTTTGTTTAAGAAATTTGGTCGACAATTCCCGAAGTTATCGAGCTTCAAAGTTTGAAAAGACACAAAAGTTGTGTGTTTGTGCACTTAAAGTACTATTTTTCTTGGAAATTCAACAATATGCCATCATGATGTGTCGTGAAATCTTAAAGATCTCGTCGAGCTGATTAATTTGACACTTTGTTGAAGAAATTTGGTCGACAATTCCCGAAGTTATCGGGCTTCAAAATTTGAAAAGTCACAAAAGTTGTGTGTTTGAGCACTTAAAGTACTAATTTTCTTGGAAATCCAACAAGATGCAATCATGATGTGTTGTGTCATCTTAAAGATCTCGTGGATATGATTAATTTGACACTTTGTTTAAGAAATTTGGTCCACAATTCCCGAAGTTATCGGGCTCCAAAATTTGAAAAGTCACAAAAGTTGTGTGTTTGAGCACTTACAGTACTAATTTTCTTGGAAATCCAACAAGATGCAATCATGATGTGTTGTGAAATCTTAAAGATCTCGTGGAGCTGATTAATTTGACACTTTGTTTAAGAAATTTGGTCCACAATTCCCGAAGTTATCGAGCTTCAAAGTTTGAAAAGTCACAAAAGTTGTGTGTTTGAGCACTTAAAGTACTATTTTTCATGGAGAGTCAACAAGATGCAATCATGATGTGTTGTGACATCTTAAAGATCTCGTGGAGCGGATTAACTTGATACTTTGTTTAACAAATTTGGTTCTCAATTCCCGAAGTTATCGAGCTTCAAAGTTTGAAAAGACACAAAAGTTGTGTGTTTATGCACTTAAAGTACTATTTTTCTTGGAAATTCAACAATATGCAATCATGATGTGTTGTGACATTTTAAAGATCTCGTCGAGGTGATTAATTTGACACTTTGTTTAACAAATTTGGTCCTCATTTGCCGAAGTTATCGAGCTTCAAAGTTTGAAAAGTCACAAAAGTTGTGAGTTTGACCACATAATGTACTATTTTTCTTGGAAATTCAACAAGATGCAATCATGATGTGTTGTGAAATCTTAAAGATCTCGTCGAGCTGATTAATGTGACACTTTGTTTAAGAAATTTGGTCGACAATTCCCGAAGTTATCGAGCTTCAAAGTTTGAAAAGTCACAAAAGTTGTGTGTTTGAGCACTTAAAGTACTATTTTTCATGGAGAGTCAACAAGATGCAATCATGATGTGTTGTGACATCTTAAAGATCTCGTGGAGCGGATTAATTTGATACTTTGTTTAACAAATTTGGTCCTCATTTGCCGAAGTTATCGAGCTTCAAAGTTTGAAAAGTCACAAAAGTTGTGAGTTTGACCACATAATGTACTATTTTTCTTGGAAATTCAACAAGATGCAATCATGATGTGTTGTGACATCTTAAAGATCTCGTGGAGCTGATTAATTTGATACTTTGTTTAACAAATTTGGTCCTCATTTGCCGAAGTTATCGAGCTTCAAAGTTTGAAAAGTCACAAAAGTTGAGTGTTTGAGCACTTAAAGTACTATTTTTCATGGAGATTCAACAAGATGCAATCATGATGTGTTGTGACATCTTAAAGATCTCGTGGAGCGGATTAATTTGATACTTTGTTTAACAAATTTGGTCCTCATTTGCCGAAGTTATCGAGCTTCAACATTTGAAAAGTCACAAAAGTTGTGAGTTTGACCACATAATGTACTATTTTTCTTGGAAATTCAACAAGATGCAATCATGATGTGTTGTGAAATCTTAAAGATCTCGTCGAGCTGATTAATTTGACACTTTGTTTAAGAAATTTGGTCGACAATTCCCGAAGTTATTGAGCTTCAAAGTTTGAAAAGACACAAAAGTTGTGTGTTTGTGCACTTAAAGTACTATTTTTCTTGGAGATTCAACAAGATGCAATCATGATGTGTTGTGACATCTTAAAGATCTCGTGGAGCGGATTAATTTGATACTTTGTTTAACAAATTTGGTCCTCATTTGCCGAAGTTATCGAGCTTCAAAGTTTGAAAAGTCACAAAAGTTGTGTGTTTGAGCACTTAAAGTACTATTTTTCATGGAGATTCAACAAGATGCAATCATGATGTGTTGTGACATCTTAAAGATCTCGTGGAGCGGATTAACTTGATACTTTGTTTAACAAATTTGGTTCTCAATTCCCGAAGTTATCGAGCTTCAAAGTTTGAAAAGACACAAAAGTTGTGTGTTTGAGCACTTAAAGTACTGTTTTTCTTGGAAATTCAACAAGATGCAATCATGATGTGTTGTGAAATCTTAAAGATCTCGTCGAGCTGATTAATTTGACACTTTGTTTAAGAAATTTGGTCGACAATTCCCGAAGTTATCGGGCTTCAAAATTTGAAAAGTCACAAAAGTTGTGTGTTTGAGCACTTAAAGTACTATTTTTCTTGGAAATCCAACAAGATGAAATCATGATGTGTTGTGACATCTTAAAGATCTCGTGGAGCTGATTAATTTGACACTTTGTTTAAGAAATTTGGTCCACAATTCCCGAAGTTATCGAGCTTCAAAATTTGAAAAGTCACAAAAGTTGTGTGTTTGAGCAATTAAAGTACTAGTTTTCTTGGAAATTCAACAAGATGCAATCATGATGTGTTGTGAAATCTTAAAGATCTCGTCGAGCTGATTAATTTGACACTTTGTTTAAGAAATTTGGTCGACAATTCCCGAAGTTATCGAGCTTCAAAGTTTGAAAAGACACAAAAGTTGTGTGTTTGTGCACTTAAAGTACTATTTTTCTTGGAAATTCAACAATATGGAATCATGATGTGTTGTGACATCTTAAAGATCTCGTGGAGCGGATTAATTTGATACTTTGTTTAACAAATTTGGTCCTCATTTGCCGAAGTTATCGAGCTTCAAAGTTTGAAAAGTCACAAAAGTTGTGTGTTTCAGCACTTAAAGTACTATTTTTCATGGAGATTCAACAAGATGCAATCATGATGTGTTGTGACATCTTAAAGATCTCGTGGAGCGGATTAATTTGATACTTTGTTTAACAAATTTGGTCCTCATTTGCCGAAGTTATCGAGCTTCAAAGTTTGAAAAGTCACAAAAGTTGTGTGTTTGAGCACTTAAAGTACTATTTTTCATAGAGATTCACCAAGATGCAATCATGATGTGTTGTGACATCTTAAAGTTCTCGTGGAGCGGATTAATTTGATACTTTGTTTAACAAATTTGGTCCTTATTTGCCGAAGTTATCGAGCTTCAAAGTTTGAAAAGTCACAAAAGTTGTGTGTTTGAGCACTTACAGTACTATTTTTCATGGAGATTCAACAAGATGCAATCATGATGTGTTGTGACATCATAAAGATCTCGTGGAGCGGATTAATTTGATACTTTGTTTAACAAATTTGGTCCTTATTTGCCGAAGTTATCGTGCTTCAAAGTTTGAAAAGTCACAAAAGTTGTGTGTTTGAGCACTTACAGTACTATTTTTCATGGAGAGTCAACAAGATGCAATCATGATGTGTTGTGACATCTTAAAGATCTCGTGGAGCGGATTAACTTGATACTTTGTTTAACAAATTTGGTTCTCAATTCCCGAAGTTATCGAGCTTCAAAGTTTGAAAAGACACAAAAGTTGTGTGTTTGTGCACTTAAAGTACTATTTTTCTTGGAAATTCAACAATATGCAATCATGATGTGTTGTGACATCTTAAAGATCTCGTGGAGCGGATTAATTTGATACTTTGTTTAACAAATTTGGTCCTCATTTGCCGAAGTTATCGAGCTTCAAAGATTGAAAAGTCACAAAAGTTGTGTGTTTGAGCACTTAAAGTACTGTTTTTCTTGGAAATTCAACAAGATGCAATCATGATGTGTTGTGAAATCTTAAAGATCTCGTCGAGCTGATTAATTTGACACTTTGTTTAAGAAATTTGGTCGACAATTCCCGAAGTTATCGAGCTTCAAAGTTTGAAAAGACACAAAAGTTGTGTGTTTGTGCACTTAAAGTACTATTTTTCTTGGAAATTCAACAATATGCCATCATGATGTGTCGTGAAATCTTAAAGATCTCGTCGAGCTGATTAATTTGACACTTTGTTTAAGAAATTTGGTCGACAATTCCCGAAGTTATCGGGCTTCAAAATTTGAAAAGTCACAAAAGTTGTGTGTTTGAGCACTTAAAGTACTAATTTTCTTGGAAATCCAACAAGATGCAATCATGATGTGTTGTGTCATCTTAAAGATCTCGTGGATATGATTAATTTGACACTTTGTTTAAGAAATTTGGTCCACAATTCCCGAAGTTATCGGGCTCCAAAATTTGAAAAGTCACAAAAGTTGTGTGTTTGAGCACTTACAGTACTAATTTTCTTGGAAATCCAACAAGATGCAATCATGATGTGTTGTGAAATCTTAAAGATCTCGTGGAGCTGATTAATTTGACACTTTGTTTAAGAAATTTGGTCCACAATTCCCGAAGTTATCGAGCTTCAAAGTTTGAAAAGTCACAAAAGTTGTGTGTTTGAGCACTTAAAGTACTATTTTTCATGGAGAGTCAACAAGATGCAATCATGATGTGTTGTGACATCTTAAAGATCTCGTGGAGCGGATTAACTTGATACTTTGTTTAACAAATTTGGTTCTCAATTCCCGAAGTTATCGAGCTTCAAAGTTTGAAAAGACACAAAAGTTGTGTGTTTATGCACTTAAAGTACTATTTTTCTTGGAAATTCAACAAGATGCAATCATGATGTGTTATGACATCTTAAAGATCTCGTGGAGCGGATTAATTTGATACTTTGTTTAACAAATTTGGTCCACATTTGCCGAAGTTATCGAGCGTCAAAATTTGAAAAGTCACAAATGTTGTGTGTTTCAGCACTTACAGTACTATTTTTCTTGGAAATCCAACAAGATGCAATCATGATGTGTTGTGAAATCTTAAAGATCTCGTCGAGCGGATTAATTTGATACATTGTTTAACAAATTTGGTCCTCATTTGCTGAAGTTATCGAGCTTCAAAATTTGAAAAGTCACAAAAGTTGTGTGTTTCAGCACTTACAGTACTATTTTTCTTGGAAATCCAACAAGATGCAATCATGATGTGTTGTGACATCTTAAAGATCTCGTGGAGCGGATTAATTTGATACTTTGTTTAACAAATTTGGTCCTCATTTGCCGAAGTTATCGAGCTTCAAAGTTTGAAAAGTCACAAAAGTTGTGTGTTTGAGCACTTAAAGTACTATTTTTCATAGAGATTCACCAAGATGCAATCATGATGTGTTGTGACATCTTAAAGTTCTCGTGGAGCGGATTAATTTGATACTTTGTTTAACAAATTTGGTCCTTATTTGCCGAAGTTATCGAGCTTCAAAGTTTGAAAAGTCACAAAAGTTGTGTGTTTGAGCACTTACAGTACTATTTTTCATGGAGATTCAACAAGATGCAATCATGATGTGTTGTGACATCTTAAAGATCTCGTGGAGCGGATTAACTTGATACTTTGTTTAACAAATTTGGTCCTCATTTGCCGAAGTTATCGAGCTTCAAAGTTTGAAAAGACACAAAAGTTGTGTGTTTGTGCACTTAAAGTACTATTTTTCTTGGAAATTCAACAATATGGAATCATGATGTGTTGTGACATCTTAAAGATCTCGTGGAGCGGATTAATTTGATACTTTGTTTAACAAATTTGGTCCTCATTTGCCGAAGTTATCGAGCTTCAAAGTTTGAAAAGTCACAAAAGTTGTGTGTTTGAGCACTTAAACTACTATTTTTCATAGAGATTCACCAAGATGCAATCATGATCTGTTGTGACATCATAAAGATCTCGTGGAGCGGATTAATTTGATACTTTGTTTAACAAATTTGGTCCTCATTTGCCGAAGTTATCGAGCTTCAAAGTTTGAAAAGTCACAAAAGTTGTGTGTTTGAGCACTTAAAGTACTATTTTTCATAGAGATTCACCAAGATGCAATCATGATGTGTTGTGACATCTTAAAGTTCTCGTGGAGCGGATTAATTTGATACTTTGTTTAACAAATTTGGTCCTTATTTGCCGAAGTTATCGAGCTTCAAAGTTTGAAAAGTCACAAAAGTTGTGTGTTTGAGCACTTACAGTACTATTTTTCATGGAGATTCAACAAGATGCAATCATGATGTGTTGTGACATCATAAAGATCTCGTGGAGCGGATTAATTTGATACTTTGTTTAACAAATTTGGTCCTTATTTGCCGAAGTTACCGTGCTTCAAAGTTTGAAAAGTCACAAAAGTTGTGTGTTTGAGCACTTACAGTACTATTTTTCATGGAGAGTCAACAAGATGCAATCATGATGTGTTGTGACATCTTAAAGATCTCGTGGAGCGGATTAACTTGATACTTTGTTTAACAAATTTGGTTCTCAATTCCCGAAGTTATCGAGCTTCAAAGTTTGAAAAGACACAAAAGTTGTGTGTTTGAGCACTTAAAGTACTGTTTTTCTTGGAAATTCAACAAGATGCAATCATGATGTGTTGTGAAATCTTAAAGATCTCGTCGAGCTGATTAATTTGACACTTTGTTTAAGAAATTTGGTCGACAATTCCCGAAGTTATCGGGCTTCAAAATTTGAAAAGTCACAAAAGTTGTGTGTTTGAGCACTTAAAGTACTATTTTTCTTGGAAATCCAACAAGATGAAATCATGATGTGTTGTGACATCTTAAAGATCTCGTGGAGCTGATTAATTTGACACTTTGTTTAAGAAATTTGGTCCACAATTCCCGAAGTTATCGAGCTTCAAAATTTGAAAAGTCACAAAAGTTGTGTGTTTGAGCAATTAAAGTACTATTTTTCTTGGAAATCCAACCAGATGCAATCATGATGTGTTGTGACATCTTAAAGATCTCGTCGAGCTGATTAATTTGACACTTTGTTTAAGAAATTTGGTCGACAATTCCCGAAGTTATCGAGCTTCAAAGTTTGAAAAGACACAAAAGTTGTGTGTTTGTGCACTTAAAGTACCATTTTTCTTGGAAATTCAACAATATGGAATCATGATGTGTTGTGACATCTTAAAGATCTCGTGGAGCGGATTAATTTGATACTTTGTTTAACAAATTTGGTCCTCATTTGCCGAAGTTATCGAGCTTCAAGTTTGAAAAGTCACAAAAGTTGTGTGTTTGAGCACTTAAAGTACTGTTTTTCTGGGAAATTCAACAAGATGCAATCATGATGTGTTGTGAAATCTTAAAGATCTCGTCGAGCTGATTAATTTGACACTTTGTTTAAGAAATTTGGTCGACAATTCCCGAAGTTATCGGGCTTCAAAATTTGAAAAGTCACAAAAGTTGTGTGTTTGAGCACTTAAAGTACTATTTTTCTTGGAAATCCAACAAGATGAAATCATGATGTGTTGTGACATCTTAAAGATCTCGTGGAGCTGATTAATTTGACACTTTGTTTAAGAAATTTGGTCCACAATTCCCGAAGTTATCGAGCTTCAAAATTTGAAAAGTCACAAAAGTTGTGTGTTTGAGCAATTAAAGTACTAGTTTTCTTGGAAATTCAACAAGATGCAATCATGATGTGTTGTGACATCTTAAAGATCTCGTGGAGCGGATTAATTTGATACTTTGTTTAACAAATTTGGTCCTCATTTGCCGAAGTTATCGAGCTTCAAAGTTTGAAAAGTCACAAAAGTTGTGTGTTTGAGCACTTAAAGTACTATATTTCATAGAGATTCACCAAGATGCAATCATGATGTGTTGTGACATCTTAAAGTTCTCGTGGAGCGGATTAATTTGATACTTTGTTTAACAAATTTGGTCCTTATTTGCCGAAGTTATCGAGCTTCAAAGTTTGAAAAGTCACAAAAGTTGTGTGTTTGAGCACTTACAGTACTATTTTTCATGGAGAATCAACAAGATGCAATCATGATGTGTTGTGACATCATAAAGATCTCGTGGAGCGGATTAATTTGATACTTTGTTTAACAAATTTGGTCCTTATTTGCCGAAGTTATCGTGCTTCAAAGTTTGAAAAGTCACAAAAGTTGTGTGTTTGAGCACTTACAGTACTATTTTTCATGGAGAGTCAACAAGATGCAATCATGATGTGTTGTGACATCTTAAAGATCTCGTGGAGCGGATTAACTTGATACTTTGTTTAACAAATTTGGTTCTCAATTCCCGAAGTTATCGAGCTTCAAAGTTTGAAAAGACACAAAAGTTGTGTGTTTGTGCACTTAAAGTACTATTTTTCTTGGAAATTCAACAATATGCAATCATGATGTGTTGTGACATCTTAAAGATCTCGTGGAGCGGATTAATTTGATACTTTGTTTAACAAATTTGGTCCTCATTTGCCGAAGTTATCGAGCTTCAAAGATTGAAAAGTCACAAAAGTTGTGTGTTTGAGCACTTAAAGTACTGTTTTTCTTGGAAATTCAACAAGATGCAATCATGATGTGTTGTGAAATCTTAAAGATCTCGTCGAGCTGATTAATTTGACACTTTGTTTAAGAAATTTGGTCGACAATTCCCGAAGTTATCGAGCTTCAAAGTTTGAAAAGACACAAAAGTTGTGTGTTTGTGCACTTAAAGTACTATTTTTCTTGGAAATTCAACAATATGCCATCATGATGTGTCGTGAAATCTTAAAGATCTCGTCGAGCTGATTAATTTGACACTTTGTTTAAGAAATTTGGTCGACAATTCCCGAAGTTATCGGGCTTCAAAATTTGAAAAGTCACAAAAGTTGTGTGTTTGAGCACTTAAAGTACTAATTTTCTTGGAAATCCAACAAGATGCAATCATGATGTGTTGTGACATCTTAAAGATCTCGTGGATATGATTAATTTGACACTTTGTTTAAGAAATTTGGTCCACAATTCCCGAAGTTATCGAGCTTCAAAGTTTGAAAAGTCACAAAAGTTGTGTGTTTATGCACTTAAAGTACTATTTTTCTTGGAAATTCAACAATATGCAATCATGATGTGTTGTGACATTTTAAAGATCTCGTCGAGGTGATTAATTTGACACTTTGTTTAACAAATTTGGTCCTCATTTGCCGAAGTTATCGAGCTTCAAAGTTTGAAAAGACACAAAAGTTGTGTGTTTATGCACTTAAAGTACTATTTTTCATGGAGAGTCAACAAGATGCAATCATGATGTGTTGTGACATCTTAAAGATCTCGTCGAGCTGATTAATTTGACACTTTGTTTAAGAAATTTGGTCCACAATTCCCGAAGTTATCGAGCTTCAAAGTTTGAAAAGACACAAAAGTTGTGTGTTTATGCACTTAAAGTACTATTTTTCTTGGAAATTCAACAATATGCAATCATGATGTGTTGTGACATTTTAAAGATCTCGTCGAGGTGATTAATTTGACACTTTGTTTAACAAATTTGGTCCTCATTTGCCGAAGTTATCGAGCTTCAAAGTTTGAAAAGTCACAAAAGTTGTGAGTTTGACCACATAATGTACTATTTTTCTTGGAAATTCAACAAGATGCAATCATGATGTGTTGTGAAATCTTAAAGATCTCGTCGAGCTGATTAATGTGACACTTTGTTTAAGAAATTTGGTCGACAATTCCCGAAGTTATCGAGCTTCAAAGTTTGAAAAGTCACAAAAGTTGTGTGTTTGAGCACTTAAAGTACTATTTTTCATGGAGAGTCAACAAGATGCAATCATGATGTGTTGTGACATCTTAAAGATCTCGTGGAGCGGATTAATTTGATACTTTGTTTAACAAATTTGGTCCTCATTTGCCGAAGTTATCGAGCTTCAAAGTTTGAAAAGTCACAAAATTTGTGAGTTTGACCACATAATGTACTATTTTTCTTGGAAATTCAACAAGATGCAATCATGATGTGTTGTGACATCTTAAAGATCTCGTGGAGCTGATTAATTTGATACTTTGTTTAACAAATTTGGTCCTCATTTGCCGAAGTTATCGAGCTTCAAAGTTTGAAAAGTCACAAAAGTTGTGTGTTTGAGCACTTACAGTACTATTTTTCATGGAGATTCAACAAGATGCAATCATGATGTGTTGTGACATCTTAAAGATCTCGTGGAGCGGATTAATTTGATACTTTGTTTAACAAATTTGGTCCTCATTTGCCGAAGTTATCGAGCTTCAAAGTTTGAAAAGTCACAAAAGTTGTGTGTTTGAGCACTTACAGTACTATTTTTCTTGGAAATCCAACAAGAAGCAATCATGATGTGTTGTGTCATCTTAAAGATCTCGTCGAGCTGATTAATTTGACACTTCGTTTAAGAAATTTGGTCCTCATTTGCCGAAGTTATCGAGCTTCAAAGTTTGAAAAGTCACAAAAGTTGTGTGTTTGAGCACTTAAAGTACTATTTTTCTTGGAAATCCAACAAGATGAAATCATGATGTGTTGAGACATCTTAAAGATCTCGTGGAGCTGATTAATTTGACACTTTGTTTAAGAAATTTGGTCCACAATTCCCGAAGTTATCGGGCTTCAAAATTTGAAAAGTCACAAAAGTTGTGTGTTTGAGCACTTAAAGTACTAATTTTCTTGGAAATCCAACAAGATGCAATCATGATGTGTTGTGACATCTTAAAGATCTCGTGGATATGATTAATTTGACACTTTGTTTAAGAAATTTGGTCCACAATTCCCGAAGTTATCGAGCTTCAAAGTTTGAAAAGTCACAAAAGTTGTGTGTTTGAGCACTTAAAGTACTATTTTTCATGGAGAGTCAACAAGATGCAATCATGATGTGTTGTGACATCTTAAAGATCTCGTCGAGCTGATTAATTTGACACTTTGTTTAAGAAATTTGGTCCACAATTCCCGAAGTTATCGAGCTTCAAAGTTTGAAAAGACACAAAAGTTGTGTGTTTATGCACTTAAAGTACTATTTTTCTTGGAAATTCAACAAGATGCAATCATGATGTGTTGTGACATCTTAAAGATCTCGTGGAGCGGATTAATTTGATACTTTGTTTAACAAATTTGGTCCTCATTTGCCGAAGTTATCGAGCTTCAAAGTTTGAAAAGTCACAAAAGTTGTGTGTTTGAGCACTTACAGTACTATTTTTCTTGGAAATCCAACAAGAAGCAATCATGATGTGTTGTGTCATCTTAAAGATCTCGTCGAGCTGATTAATTTGACACTTCGTTTAAGAAATTTGGTCCTCATTTGCCGAAGTTATCGAGCTTCAAAGTTTGAAAAGTCACAAAAGTTGTGTGTTTGAGCACTTAAAGTACTATTTTTCTTGGAAATCCAACAAGATGAAATCATGATGTGTTGAGACATCTTAAAGATCTCGTGGAGCGGATTAATTTGATACTTTGTTTAACAAATTTGGTCCTCATTTGCCGAAGTTATCGAGCTTCAAAGTTTGAAAAGTCACAAAAGTTGTGAGTTTGACCACATAATGTACTATTTTTCTTGGAAATTCAACAAGATGCAATCATGATGTGTTGTGACATCTTAAAGATCTCGTGGAGCGGATTAATTTGATACTTTGTTTAACAAATTTGGTCCTCATTTGCCGAAGTTATCGAGCTTCAAAGTTTGAAAAGTCACAAAAGTTGTGTGTTTGAGCACTTACAGTACTATTTTTCTTGGAAATCCAACAAGATGCAATCATGATGTGTTGTGAAATCTTAAAGATCTCGTCGAGCGGATTAATTTGATACAATGTTTAACAAATTTGGTCCTCATTTGCTGAAGTTATCGAGCTTCAAAATTTGAAAAGTCACAAAAGTTGTGTGTTTGAGCACTTACAGTACTATTTTTCTTGGAAATCCAACAAGATGCAATCATGATGTGTTGTGAAATCTTAAAGATCTCGTGGAGCTGATTAACTTGATACTTTGTTTAACAAATTTGGTCCTCATTTGCCGAAGTTATCGAGCTTCAAAGTTTGAAAACTCACAAAAGTTGTGTGTTTGAGCACTTACAGTACTATTTTTCATGGAGAGTCAACAAGATGCAATCATGATGTGTTGTGACATCTTAAAGATCTCGTGGAGCGGATTAACTTGATACTTCGTTTAAGAAAGTTGGTCCTCATTTGCCGAAGTTATCGAGCATCAAAATTTGACAAGTGACAAAAGTTGTGTGTTTGAGCAATTAAAGTACTATTTTTCTTGGAAATTCAACAAGATGCAATCATGATGTGTTGTGAAATCTTAAAGATCTCGTCGAGCTGATTAATTTGACACTTTGTTTAAGAAATTTGGTCCACATTTGCCGAAGTTATCGAGCGTCAAAATTTTAAAAGTCACAAATGTTGTGTGTTTGAGCACTTACAGTACTATTTTTCTTGGAAATCCAACAAGATGCAATCATGATGTGAAGTGACATCTTAAAGATCTCGTCGTGGTGATTAATTTGACACTTTGTTTAAGAAATTTGGTCCTCATTTGCCGAAGTTATCGAGCTTCAATGTTTGAAAAGTCACAAAAGTTGTGTGTTTGAGCACTTAAAGTACTGTTTTTCTTGGAAATTCAACAATATGCAATCATGATGTGTTGTGACATCTTAAAGATCTCGTGGAGCTGATTAACTTGATACTTTGTTTAACAAATTTGGTCCTCATTTGCCGAAGTTATCGAGCTTCAAAGTTTGAAAAGTCACAAAAGTTGAGTTTTTGAGCACATAGAGTACTATTTTTCTTGGAATTTCAACAAGATGCAATCATGATGTGTTGTCACATCTTAAAGATCTCGTGGAGCGGATTAATTTGATACATTGTTTAACAAATTAGGTCCTCATTTGCCGAAGTTATCGAGCTTCAAAATTTGAAAAGTCACAAATGTTGAGTTTTTGAGCACATAGAGTACTATTTCTCTTGGAATTTTAACAAGGTGCAATCATGATGTGTTGTGAAATCTTTAAGATCTCGTCGAGCTGATTAATTTGACACTTTGTTTAAGATATTTGGTCCACAATTCCCGAAGTTATCGAGGTTCAAAATTTGAAAAGTCACAAAAGTTGTGTGTTTGAGCAATTAAAGTACTATTTTTCTTGGAAATTCAACAAGATGCAATCATGATGTGTTGTGAAATCTTAAAGATCTCGTCGAGCTGATTAATTTGACACTTTGTTTAAGAAATTTGGTCGACAATTCCCGAAGTTATCGGGCTTCAATGTTTGAAAAGTCACAAAAGTTATGTGTTTGAGCACTTAAAGTACTATTTTTCTTGGAAATCCAACAAGATGCAATCATGATGTGTTGTGACATCTTAAAGATCTCGTGGAGCTGATTAATTTGACACTTTGTTTAAGAAATTTGGTCCACAATTCCCGAAGTTATCGAGCTTCAAAATTTGAAAAGTCACAAAAGTTGTGTGTTTGAGCAATTAAAGTACTATTTTTCTTGGAAATTCAACAAGATGCAATCATGATGTGTTGTGACATCTTAAAGATCTCGTGGAGCTGATTAATTTGACACTTTGTTTAAGAAATTTGGTCCACAATTCCCGACGTTATCGCGCTTCTAAGTTTGAAAAGACACAAAAGTTGTGTGTTTGAGCAATTAAAGTACTATTTTTCTTGGAAATTCAACAAGATGCAATCATGATGTGTTGTGAAATCTTAAAGATCTCGTCGAGCTGATTAATTTGATACTTTGTTTAACAAATTTGGTCCTCATTTGCCGAAGTTATCGAGCTTCAAAGTTTGAAAACTCACAAAAGTTGTGAGTTTGACCACATAATGTACTATTTTTCTTGGAAATTCAACAATATGCAATCATGATGTGTTGTCACATCTTAAAGATCTCGTGGAGCGGATTAATTTGATACATTGTTTAACAAATTAGGTCCTCATTTGCCGAAGTTATCGAGCTTCAAAGTTTGAAAAGTCACAAAAGTTGTGTGTTTGAGCACTTAAAGTACTATACTTCTTGGAAATTCAACAAGATGCAATCATGATGTGTTGTGAAATCTTAAAGATCTCGTCGAGCTGATTAATTTGACACTTCGTTTAAGAAAGTTGGTCCTCATTTGCCGAAGTTATCGAGCTTCAAAATTTGAAAAGTCACAAATGTTGTGTGTTTGAGCACATAGAGTACTATTTTTCTTGGAAATTCAACAAGATGCAATCATGATGTGTTGTGAAATCTTCAAGATCTCGTCGAGCTGATTAATTTGATACTTTGTTTAACAAATTTGGTCCTCATTTGCCGAAGTTATCGAGCTTCAAAGTTTGATAAGTCACAAAAGTTGTGTGTTTGAGCACTTACAGTACTATTTTTCTTGGAAATCCAACAAGATGCAATCATGATGTGTTGTGAAATCTTAAAGATCTCGTCGAGCTGATTAATTTGATACTTTGTTTAACAAATTTGGTCCTCATTTGCCGAAGTTATCGAGCTTCAAAGTTTGAAAAGTCACAAAAGTTGTGTGTTTGAGCACATAGAATACTATTTTTCATGGAAATTCAACGAGATGCTATCATGATGTGTTATGACATCTTGAAGATCTCGTCGAGCTGATTAATTTGACACTTTGTTTAAGAAATTTGGTCGACAATTCCCGAAGTTATCGAGCTTCAAAGTTTGAAAAGACACAAAAGTTGTGTGTTTGTGCACTTAAAGTACTATTTTTCTTAGAAATTCAACAAGATGCAATCATGATGTGAAGTGAGATCTTAAAGATCTCGTCGTGCTGATTAATTTGACACTTTGTTTAAGAAATTTGGTCCTCATTTGCCGAAGTTATCGAGCTTCAATGTTTGAAAAGTCACAAAAGTTGTGTGTTTGAGCACTTAAAGTACTGTTTTTCTTGGAAATTCAACAATATGCAATCATGATGTGTTGTGACATCTTAAAGATCTCGTGGAGCGGATTAATTTGGTACTTTGTTTAACAAATTTGGTCCTCATTTGCCGAAGTTATCGAGCTTCAAAGTTTGAAAAGTCACAAAAGTTGTGTGTTTGAGCACTTACAGTACTATTTTTCTTGGAAATCCAACAAGATGCAATCATGATGTGTTGTGAAATCTTAAAGATCTCGTGGAGCTGATTAACTTGATACTTTGTTTAACAAATTTGGTCCTCATTTGCCGAAGTTATCGAGCTTCAAAGTTTGAAAACTCACAAAAGTTGTGTGTTTGAGCACTTAAAGTACTGTTTTTCTTGGAAATTCAACAATATGCAATCATGATATGTTGTCACATCTTAAAGATCTCGTGGAGCGGATTAATTTGATACATTGTTTAACAAATTAGGTCCTCATTTGCCGAAGTTATCGAGCTTCAAAGTTTGAAAAGTCACAAAAGTTGTGTGTTTGAGCACTTACAGTACTATTTTTCATGGAGATTCAACAAGATGCAATCATGATGTGTTGTGAAATCTTAAAGATCTCGTGGAGCGGATTAACTTGATACTTTGTTTAACAAATTTGGTCCTTATTTGCCGAAGTTATCGAGCTTCAAAGTTTGATAAGTCACAAAAGTTGTGTGTTTGAGCACTTACAGTACTATTTTTCTTGGAAATCCAACAAGATGCAATCATGATGTGTTGTGAAATCTTAAAGATCTCGTGGAGCTGATTAACTTGATACTTTGTTTAACAAATTTGGTCCTCATTTGCCGAAGTTATCGAGCTTCAAAGTTTGAAAACTCACAAAAGTTGTGTGTTTGAGCACTTAAAGTACTGTTTTTCTTGGAAATTCAACAATATGCAATCATGATATGTTGTCACATCTTAAAGATCTCGTGGAGCGGATTAATTGGATACATTGTTTAACAAATTAGGTCCTCATTTGCCGAAGTTATCGAGCTTCAAAGTTCGAAAAGTCACAAAAGTTGTGTGTTTGAGCACTTAAAGTACTATTTTTCTTGGAAATCCAACAAGATGCAATCATGATGTGTTGTGAAATCTTAAAGATCTCGTGGAGCGGATTAATTTGATACTTTGTTTAACAAATTTGGTCCTCATTTGCCGAAGTTATCGAGCTTCAAAGTTTGAAAAGTCACAAAAGTTGTGTGTTTGAGCACTTACAGTACTATTTTTCTTGGAAATCCAACAAGATGCAATCATGATGTGTTGTGAAATCTTAAAGATCTCGTGGAGCTGATTAACTTGATACTTTGTTTAACAAATTTGGTCCTCATTTGCCGAAGTTATCGAGCTTCAAAGTTTGAAAACTCACAAAAGTTGTGTGTTTGAGCACTTAAAGTACTGTTTTTCTTGGAAATTCAACAATATGCAATCATGATATGTTGTCACATCTTAAAGATCTCGTGGAGCGGATTAATTTGATACATTGTTTAACAAATTAGGTCCTCATTTGCCGAAGTTATCGAGCTTCAAAATTTGAAAAGTCACAAATGTTGAGTTTTTGAGCACATAGAGTACTATTTCTCTTGGAATTTTAACAAGGTGCAATCATGATGTGTTGTGAAATCTTTAAGATCTCGTCGAGCTGATTAATTTGACACTTTGTTTAAGATATTTGGTCCACAATTCCCGAAGTTATCGAGGTTCAAAATTTGAAAAGTCACAAAAGTTGTGTGTTTGAGCACTTACAGTACTATTTTTCTTGGAAATCCAACAAGATGCAATCATGATGTGTTGTGAAATCTTAAAGATCTCGTCGAGCTGATTAATTTGATACTTTGTTTAACAAATTTGGTCCTCATTTGCCGAAGTTATCGAGCTTCAAAGTTTGAAAAGTCACAAAAGTTGTGTGTTTGAGCACATAGAATACTATTTTTCATGGAAATTCAACGAGATGCTATCATGATGTGTTATGACATCTTGAAGATCTCGTCGAGCTGATTAATTTGACACTTTGTTTAAGAAATTTGGTCGACAATTCCCGAAGTTATCGAGCTTCAAAGTTTGAAAAGACACAAAAGTTGTGTGTTTGTGCACTTAAAGTACTATTTTTCTTAGAAATTCAACAAGATGCAATCATGATGTGAAGTGAGATCTTAAAGATCTCGTCGTGCTGATTAATTTGACACTTTGTTTAAGAAATTTGGTCCTCATTTGCCGAAGTTATCGAGCTTCAATGTTTGAAAAGTCACAAAAGTTGTGTGTTTGAGCACTTAAAGTACTGTTTTTCTTGGAAATTCAACAATATGCAATCATGATGTGTTGTGACATCTTAAAGATCTCGTGGAGCGGATTAATTTGGTACTTTGTTTAACAAATTTGGTCCTCATTTGCCGAAGTTATCGAGCTTCAAAGTTTGAAAAGTCACAAAAGTTGTGTGTTTGAGCACTTACAGTACTATTTTTCTTGGAAATCCAACAAGATGCAATCATGATGTGTTGTGAAATCTTAAAGATCTCGTGGAGCTGATTAACTTGATACTTTGTTTAACAAATTTGGTCCTCATTTGCCGAAGTTATCGAGCTTCAAAGTTTGAAAACTCACAAAAGTTGTGTGTTTGAGCACTTAAAGTACTGTTTTTCTTGGAAATTCAACAATATGCAATCATGATATGTTGTCACATCTTAAAGATCTCGTGGAGCGGATTAATTTGATACATTGTTTAACAAATTAGGTCCTCATTTGCCGAAGTTATCGAGCTTCAAAGTTTGAAAAGTCACAAAAGTTGTGTGTTTGAGCACTTACAGTACTATTTTTCATGGAGATTCAACAAGATGCAATCATGATGTGTTGTGAAATCTTAAAGATCTCGTGGAGCGGATTAACTTGATACTTTGTTTAACAAATTTGGTCCTTATTTGCCGAAGTTATCGAGCTTCAAAGTTTGATAAGTCACAAAAGTTGTGTGTTTGAGCACTTACAGTACTATTTTTCTTGGAAATCCAACAAGATGCAATCATGATGTGTTGTGAAATCTTAAAGATCTCGTGGAGCTGATTAACTTGATACTTTGTTTAACAAATTTGGTCCTCATTTGCCGAAGTTATCGAGCTTCAAAGTTTGAAAACTCACAAAAGTTGTGTGTTTGAGCACTTAAAGTACTGTTTTTCTTGGAAATTCAACAATATGCAATCATGATATGTTGTCACATCTTAAAGATCTCGTGGAGCGGATTAATTGGATACATTGTTTAACAAATTAGGTCCTCATTTGCCGAAGTTATCGAGCTTCAAAGTTCGAAAAGTCACAAAAGTTGTGTGTTTGAGCACTTAAAGTACTATTTTTCTTGGAAATCCAACAAGATGCAATCATGATGTGTTGTGAAATCTTAAAGATCTCGTCGAGCTGATTAATTTGATACTTTGTTTAACAAATTTGGTCCTCATTTGCCGAAGTTATCGAGCTTCAAATTTTGAAAAGTCACAAAAGTTGTGTGTTTGAGCACATAGAATACTATTTTTCATGGAAATTCAACGAGATGCTATCATGATGTGTTGTGACATCTTGAAGATCTCGTCCAGCTGATTAATTTGACACTTTGTTTAAGAAATTTGGTCGACAATTCCCGAAGTTATCGAGCTTCAAAATTTGAAAAGTCGCAAAAGTTGTGTGTTTGAGCACTTAAAGTACTATTTTTCATGGAAATTCAACAAGATGCTATCATGATGTGTTGAGACATCTTGAAGATCTCGTCGAGCTGATTAATTTGACACTTTGTTTAAGAAATTTGGTCGACAATTCCCGAAGTTATCGAGCTTCAAAGTTTGAAAAGACTCAAAAGTTGTGTGTTTGTGCACTTAAAGTACTATTTTTCTTAGAAATTCAACAAGATGCAATCATGATGTGAAGTGAGATCTTAAAGATCTCGTCGTGCTGATTAATTTGACACTTTGTTTAAGAAATTTGGTCCTCATTTGCCGAAGTTATCGAGCTTCAATGTTTGAAAAGTCACAAAAGTTGTGTGTTTGAGCACTTAAAGTACTGTTTTTCTTGGAAATTCAACAATATGCAATCATGATGTGTTGTGACATCTTAAAGATCTCGTGGAGCGGATTAATTTGATACTTTGTTTAACAAATTTGGTCCTCATTTGCCGAAGTTATCGAGCTTCAAAGTTTGAAAAGTCACAAAAGTTGTGTGTTTGAGCACTTAAAGTACTATTTTTCATGGAGATTCAACAAGATGCAATCATGATGTGTTGTGTCATCTTAAAGATCTCGTGGAGCTGATTAATTTGACACTTTGTTTAAGAAATTTGGTCCTTATTTGCCGAAGTTATCGAGCTTCAAAGTTTGATAAGTCACAAAAGTTGTGTGTTTGAGCACTTACAGTACTATTTTTCTTGGAAATCCAACAAGATGCAATCATGATGTGTTGTGAAATCTTAAAGATCTCGTCGAGCTGATTAATTTGATACTTTGTTTAACAAATTTGGTCCTCATTTGCCGAAGTTATCGAGCTTCAAAGTTTGAAAAGTCACAAAAGTTGTGTGTTTGAGCACATAGAATACTATTTTTCATGGAAATTCAACGAGATGCTATCATGATGTGTTATGACATCTTGAAGATCTCGTCGAGCTGATTAATTTGACACTTTGTTTAAGAAATTTGGTCGACAATTCCCGAAGTTATCGAGCTTCAAAGTTTGAAAAGACACAAAAGTTGTGTGTTTGTGCACTTAAAGTACTATTTTTCTTAGAAATTAAACAAGATGCAATCATGATGTGAAGTGAGATCTTAAAGATCTCGTCGTGCTGATTAATTTGACACTTTGTTTAAGAAATTTGGTCCTCATTTGCCGAAGTTATCGAGCTTCAATGTTTGAAAAGTCACAAAAGTTGTGTGTTTGAGCACTTAAAGTACTGTTTTTCTTGGAAATTCAACAATATGCAATCATGATGTGTTGTGACATCTTAAAGATCTCGTGGAGCGGATTAATTTGGTACTTTGTTTAACAAATTTGGTCCTCATTTGCCGAAGTTATCGAGCTTCAAAGTTTGAAAAGTCACAAAAGTTGTGTGTTTGAGCACTTACAGTACTATTTTTCTTGGAAATCCAACAAGATGCAATCATGATGTGTTGTGAAATCTTAAAGATCTCGTGGAGCTGATTAACTTGATACTTTGTTTAACAAATTTGGTCCTCATTTGCCGAAGTTATCGAGCTTCAAAGTTTGAAAACTCACAAAAGTTGTGTGTTTGAGCACTTAAAGTACTGTTTTTCTTGGAAATTCAACAATATGCAATCATGATATGTTGTCACATCTTAAAGATCTCGTGGAGCGGATTAATTTGATACATTGTTTAACAAATTAGGTCCTCATTTGCCGAAGTTATCGAGCTTCAAAGTTTGAAAAGTCACAAAAGTTGTGTGTTTGAGCACTTACAGTACTATTTTTCATGGAGATTCAACAAGATGCAATCATGATGTGTTGTGAAATCTTAAAGATCTCGTGGAGCGGATTAACTTGATACTTTGTTTAACAAATTTGGTCCTTATTTGCCGAAGTTATCGAGCTTCAAAGTTTGATAAGTCACAAAAGTTGTGTGTTTGAGCACTTACAGTACTATTTTTCTTGGAAATCCAACAAGATGCAATCATGATGTGTTGTGAAATCTTAAAGATCTCGTGGAGCTGATTAACTTGATACTTTGTTTAACAAATTTGGTCCTCATTTGCCGAAGTTATCGAGCTTCAAAGTTTGAAAACTCACAAAAGTTGTGTGTTTGAGCACTTAAAGTACTGTTTTTCTTGGAAATTCAACAATATGCAATCATGATATGTTGTCACATCTTAAAGATCTCGTGGAGCGGATTAATTGGATACATTGTTTAACAAATTAGGTCCTCATTTGCCGAAGTTATCGAGCTTCAAAGTTCGAAAAGTCACAAAAGTTGTGTGTTTGAGCACTTAAAGTACTATTTTTCTTGGAAATCCAACAAGATGCAATCATGATGTGTTGTGAAATCTTAAAGATCTCGTGGAGCGGATTAATTTGATACTTTGTTTAACAAATTTGGTCCTCATTTGCCGAAGTTATCGAGCTTCAAAGTTTGAAAAGTCACAAAAGTTGTGTGTTTGAGCACTTACAGTACTATTTTTCTTGGAAATCCAACAAGATGCAATCATGATGTGTTGTGAAATCTTAAAGATCTCGTGGAGCTGATTAACTTGATACTTTGTTTAACAAATTTGGTCCTCATTTGCCGAAGTTATCGAGCTTCAAAGTTTGAAAACTCACAAAAGTTGTGTGTTTGAGCACTTAAAGTACTGTTTTTCTTGGAAATTCAACAATATGCAATCATGATATGTTGTCACATCTTAAAGATCTCGTGGAGCGGATTAATTTGATACTTTGTTTAACAAATTTGGTCCTCATTTGCCGAAGTTATCGAGCTTCAAAGTTTGAAAAGTCACAAAAGTTGTGTGTTTGAGCACTTACAGTACTATTTTTCTTGGAAATCCAACAAGATGCAATCATGATGTGTTGTGAAATCTTAAAGATCTCGTGGAGCTGATTAACTTGATACTTTGTTTAACAAATTTGGTCCTCATTTGCCGAAGTTATCGAGCTTCAAAGTTTGAAAACTCACAAAAGTTGTGTGTTTGAGCACTTAAAGTACTGTTTTTCTTGGAAATTCAACAATATGCAATCATGATATGTTGTCACATCTTAAAGATCTCGTGGAGCGCATTAATTTGATACATTGTTTAACAAATTAGGTCCTCATTTGCCGAAGTTATCGAGCTTCAAAGTTCGAAAAGTCACAAAAGTTGTGTGTTTGAGCACTTAAAGTACTATTTTTCATGGAGATTCAACAAGATGCAATCATGATGTGTTGTGACATCTTAAAGATCTCGTGGAGCTGATTAATTTGATTCTTTGTTTAACAAATTTGGTCCTCATTTGCCGAAGTTATCGAGCTTCAAAGTTTGAAAAGACACAAAAGTTGTGTGTTTGTGCACTTAAAGTACTATTTTTCTTGGAAATTCAACAATATGCAATCATGATGTGTTGTCACATCTTAAAGACCTCGTGGAGCGGATTAATTTGACACTTTGTTTAAGAAATTTGGTCCACAATTCCCGAAGTTATCGAGCTTCAAAATTTGAAAAGTCACAAAAGTTGTCTGTTTGAGCACTTACAGTACTATTTTTCTTGGAAATCCAACAAGATGCAATCATGATGTGTTGTGACATCTTAAAGATCTCGTGGAGCTGATTAATTTGACACTTTGTTTAAGAAATTTGGTCCACAATTCCCGACGTTATCGCGCTTCTAAGTTTGAAAAGACACAAAAGTTGTGTGTTTGAGCAATTAAAGTACTATTTTTCTTGGAAATTCAACAAGATGCAATCATGATGTGTTGTGAAATCTTAAAGATCTCGTCGAGCTGATTAATTTGATACTTTGTTTAACAAATTTGGTCCTCATTTGCCGAAGTTATCGAGCTTCAAAGTTTGAAAACTCACAAAAGTTGTGAGTTTGACCACATAATGCACTATTTTTCTTGGAAATTCAACAATATGCAATCATGATGTGTTGTCACATCTTAAAGATCTCGTGGAGCGGATTAATTTGATACATTGTTTAACAAATTAGGTCCTCATTTGCCGAAGTTATCGAGCTTCAAAGTTTGAAAAGTCACAAATGTTGAGTTTTTGAGCACATAGAGTACTATATTTCTTGGAAATTCAACAAGATGCAATCATGATGTGTTGTGAAATCTTAAAGATCTCGTCGAGCTGATTAATTTGACACTTTGTTTAAGAAATTTGGTCCTCATTTGCCGAAGTTATCGAGCTTCAATGTTTGAAAAGTCACAAAAGTTGTGTGTTTGAGCACTTAAAGTACTGTTTTTCTTGGAAATTCAACAATATGCAATCATGATGTGTTGTGACATCTTAAAGATCTCGTGGAGCTGATTAACTTGATACTTTGTTTAACAAATTTGGTCCTCATTTGCCGAAGTTATCGAGCTTCAAAGTTTGAAAAGTCACAAAAGTTGAGTTTTTGAGCACATAGAGTACTATTTTTCTTGGAATTTCAACAAGATGCAATCATGATGTGTTGTGAAATCTTTAAGATCTCGTCGAGCTGATTAATTTGACACTTTGTTTAAGATATTTGGTCCACAATTCCCGAAGTTATCGAGGTTCAAAATTTGAAAAGTCACAAAAGTTGTGTGTTTGAGCAATTAAAGTACTATTTTTCTTGGAAATTCAACAAGATGCAATCATGATGTGTTGTGAAATCTTAAAGATCTCGTCGAGCTGATTAATTTGACACTTTGTTTAAGAAATTTGGTCGACAATTCCCGAAGTTATCGGGCTTCAATGTTTGAAAAGTCACAAAAGTTATGTGTTTGAGCACTTAAAGTACTATTTTTCTTGGAAATCCAACAAGATGCAATCATGATGTGTTGTGACATCTTAAAGATCTCGTGGAGCTGATTAATTTGACACTTTGTTTAAGAAATTTGGTCCACAATTCCCGAAGTTATCGAGCTTCAAAATTTGAAAAGTCACAAAAGTTGTGTGTTTGAGCAATTAAAGTACTATTTTTCTTGGAAATTCAACAAGATGCAATCATGATGTGTTGTGACATCTTAAAGATCTCGTGGAGCTGATTAATTTGACACTTTGTTTAAGAAATTTGGTCCACAATTCCCGACGTTATCGCGCTTCTAAGTTTGAAAAGACACAAAAGTTGTGTGTTTGAGCAATTAAAGTACTATTTTTCTTGGAAATTCAACAAGATGCAATCATGATGTGTTGTGAAATCTTAAAGATCTCGTCGAGCTGATTAATTTGATACTTTGTTTAACAAATTTGGTCCTCATTTGCCGAAGTTATCGAGCTTCAAAGTTTGAAAACTCACAAAAGTTGTGAGTTTGACCACATAATGTACTATTTTTCTTGGAAATTCAACAATATGCAATCATGATGTGTTGTCACATCTTAAAGATCTCGTGGAGCGGATTAATTTGATACATTGTTTAACAAATTAGGTCCTCATTTGCCGAAGTTATCGAGCTTCAAAGTTTGAAAAGTCACAAAAGTTGTGTGTTTGAGCACTTAAAGTACTATACTTCTTGGAAATTCAACAAGATGCAATCATGATGTGTTGTGAAATCTTAAAGATCTCGTCGAGCTGATTAATTTGACACTTCGTTTAAGAAAGTTGGTCCTCATTTGCCGAAGTTATCGAGCTTCAAAATTTGAAAAGTCACAAATGTTGTGTGTTTGAGCACATAGAGTACTATTTTTCTTGGAAATTCAACAAGATGCAATCATGATGTGTTGTGAAATCTTCAAGATCTCGTCGAGCTGATTAATTTGATACTTTGTTTAACAAATTTGGTCCTCATTTGCCGAAGTTATCGAGCTTCAAAGTTTGAAAAGTCACAAAAGTTGTGTGTTTGAGCACTTAAAGTACTGTTTTTCTTGGAAATTCAACAAGATGCAATCATGATGTGTTGTGAAATCTTCAAGATCTCGTCGAGCTGATTAATTTGACACTTTGTTTAAGAAATTTGGTCGACAATTCCCGAAGTTATCGGGCTTCAAAATTTGAAAAGTCACAAAACTTGTGTGTTTGAGCACTTAAAGTACTATTTTTCTTGGAAATCCAACAAGATGCAATCATGATGTGTTGTGACATCTTAAAGATCTCGTGGAGCGGATTAATTTGATACTTTGTTTAACAAATTTGGTCCTCATTTGCCGAAGTTATCGAGCTTCAAAGTTTGAAAAGTCACAAAAGTTGTGTGTTTGAGCACATAGAATACTATTTTTCATGGAAATTCAACGAGATGCTATCATGATGTGGTATGACATCTTGAAGATCTCGTCCAGCTGATTACTTTGACACTTTGTTTAAGAAATTTGGTCGACAATTCCCGAAGTTATCGAGCTTCAAAGTTTGATAAGTCACAAAAGTTGTGTGTTTGAGCACTTACAGTACTATTTTTCTTGGAAATCCAACAAGATGCAATCATGATGTGTTGTGAAATCTTAAAGATCTCGTGGAGCTGATTAACTTGATACTTTGTTTAACAAATTTGGTCCTCATTTGCCGAAGTTATCGAGCTTCAAAGTTCGAAAAGTCACAAAAGTTGTGTGTTTGAGCACTTAAAGTACTATTTTTCATGGAGATTCAACAAGATGCAATCATGATGTGTTGTGACATCTTAAAGATCTCGTGGAGCTGATTAATTTGATTCTTTGTTTAACAAATTTGGTCCTCATTTGCCGATGTTATCGAGCTTCAAAGTTTGAAAAGACACAAAAGTTGTGTGTTTGTGCACTTAAAGTACTATTTTTCTTGGAAATTCAACAATATGCAATCATGATGTGTTGTCACATCTTAAAGACCTCGTGGAGCGGATTAATTTGACACTTTGTTTAAGAAATTTGGTCGACAATTCCCGAAGTTATCGAGCTTCAAAGTTTGAAAAGACACAAAAGTTGTGTGTTTGTGCACTTAAAGTACTATTTTTCATGGAGATTCAACAAGATGCAATCATGATGTGTTGTGTCATCTTAAAGATCTCGTGGAGCGGATTAATTTGATACTTTGTTTAACAAATTAGGTCCTCATTTGCCGAAGTTATCGAGCTTCAAAATTTGAAAAGTCACAAATGTTGTGTGTTTGAGCACTTAAAGTACTATTTTTCATGGAGATTCAACAAGATGCAATCATGATGTGTTGTGTCATCTTAAAGATCTCGTGGAGCGGATTAATTTGATACTTTGTTTAACAAATTAGGTCCTCATTTGCCGAAGTTATCGAGCTTCAAAATTTGAAAAGTCACAAATGTTGTGTGTTTGTGCACTTAAAGTACTATTTTTCATGGAGATTCAACTAGATGCAATCATGATGTGTTGTGTCATCTTAAAGATCTCGTGGAGCTGATTAATTTGACACTTTGTTTAAGAAATTTGGTCCACAATTCCCGACGTTATCGCGCTTCTAAGTTTGAAAAGACACAAAAGTTGTGTGTTTGAGCAATTAAAGTACTATTTTTCTTGGAAATTCAACAAGATGCAATCATGATGTGTTGTGTCATCTTAAAGATCTCGTGGAGCGGATTAATTTGATACTTTGTTTAACAAATTAGGTCCTCATTTGCCGAAGTTATCGAGCTTCAAAATTTGAAAAGTCACAAATGTTGTGTGTTTGTGCACTTAAAGTACTATTTTTCATGGAGATTCAACTAGATGCAATCATGATGTGTTGTGTCATCTTAAAGATCTCGTGGAGCTGATTAATTTGACACTTTGTTTAAGAAATTTGGTCGACAATTCCCGAAGTTATCGAGCTTCAAAGTTTGAAAAGACACAAAAGTTGTGTGTTTGTGCACTTAAAGTACTATTTTTCATGGAGATTCAACAAGATGCAATCATGATGTGTTGTGTCATCTTAAAGATCTCGTGGAGCGGATTAATTTGATACTTTGTTTAACAAATTAGGTCCTCATTTGCCGAAGTTATCGAGCTTCAAAATTTGAAAAGTCACAAATGTTGTGTGTTTGAGCACTTAAAGTACTATTTTTCATGGAGATTCAACAAGATGCAATCATGATGTGTTGTGTCATCTTAAAGATCTCGTGGAGCGGATTAATTTGATACTTTGTTTAACAAATTAGGTCCTCATTTGCCGAAGTTATCGAGCTTCAAAATTTGAAAAGTCACAAATGTTGTGTGTTTGTGCACTTAAAGTACTATTTTTCATGGAAATTCAACAAGATGCAATAATGATGTGTTGTGACATCTTAAAGATCTCGTGGAGCTGATTAATTTGATACTTTGTTTAACAAATTAGGTCCTCATTTGCCGAAGTTATCGAGCTTCAAAATTTGAAAAGTCACAAATGTTGTGTGTTTGTGCACTTAAAGTACTATTTTTCATGGAGATTCAACTAGATGCAATCATGATGTGTTGTGTCATCTTAAAGATCTCGTGGAGCTGATTAATTTGACACTTTGTTTAAGAAATTTGGTCGACAATTCCCGAAGTTATCGAGCTTCAAAGTTTGAAAAGACACAAAAGTTGTGTGTTTGTGCACTTAAAGTACTATTTTTCATGGAGATTCAACAAGATGCAATCATGATGTGTTGTGTCATCTTAAAGATCTCGTGGAGCGGATTAATTTGATACTTTGTTTAACAAATTAGGTCCTCATTTGCCGAAGTTATCGAGCTTCAAAATTTGAAAAGTCACAAATGTTGTGTGTTTGAGCACTTAAAGTACTATTTTTCATGGAGATTCAACAAGATGCAATCATGATGTGTTGTGTCATCTTAAAGATCTCGTGGAGCGGATTAATTTGATACTTTGTTTAACAAATTAGGTCCTCATTTGCCGAAGTTATCGAGCTTCAAAATTTGAAAAGTCACAAATGTTGTGTGTTTGTGCACTTAAAGTACTATTTTTCATGGAAATTCAACAAGATGCAATCATGATGTGTTGTGACATCTTAAAGATCTCGTGGAGCTGATTAATTTGACACTTTGTTTAAGAAATTTGGTCCACAATTCCCGACGTTATCGCGCTTCTAAGTTTGAAAAGACACAAAAGTTGTGTGTTTGAGCAATTAAAGTACTATTTTTCTTGGAAATTCAACAAGATGCAATCATGATGTGTTGTGAAATCTTAAAGATCTCGTCGAGCTGATTAATTTGATACTTTGTTTAACAAATTTGGTCCTCATTTGCCGAAGTTATCGAGCTTCAAAGTTTGAAAACTCACAAAAGTTGTGAGTTTGACCACATAATGTACTATTTTTCTTGGAAATTCAACAATATGCAATCATGATGTGTTGTCACATCTTAAAGATCTCGTGGAGCGGATTAATTTGATACATTGTTTAACAAATTAGGTCCTCATTTGCCGAAGTTATCGAGCTTCAAAGTTTGAAAAGTCACAAAAGTTGTGTGTTTGAGCACTTAAAGTACTATACTTCTTGGAAATTCAACAAGATGCAATCATGATGTGTTGTGAAATCTTAAAGATCTCGTCGAGCTGATTAATTTGACACTTCGTTTAAGAAAGTTGGTCCTCATTTGCCGAAGTTATCGAGCTTCAAAATTTGAAAAGTCACAAATGTTGTGTGTTTGAGCACATAGAGTACTATTTTTCTTGGAAATTCAACAAGATGCAATCATGATGTGTTGTGAAATCTTCAAGATCTCGTCGAGCTGATTAATTTGATACTTTGTTTAACAAATTTGGTCCTCATTTGCCGAAGTTATCGAGCTTCAAAGTTTGAAAAGTCACAAAAGTTGTGTGTTTGAGCACTTAAAGTACTGTTTTTCTTGGAAATTCAACAAGATGCAATCATGATGTGTTGTGAAATCTTAAAGATCTCGTCGAGCTGATTAATTTGACACTTTGTTTAAGAAATTTGGTCGACAATTCCCGAAGTTATCGGGCTTCAAAATTTGAAAAGTCACAAAACTTGTGTGTTTGAGCACTTAAAGTACTATTTTTCTTGGAAATCCAACAAGATGCAATCATGATGTGTTGTGACATCTTAAAGATCTCGTGGAGCGGATTAATTTGATACTTTGTTTAACAAATTTGGTCCTCATTTGCCGAAGTTATCGAGCTTCAAAGTTTGAAAAGTCACAAAAGTTGTGTGTTTGAGCACATAGAATACTATTTTTCATGGAAATTCAACGAGATGCTATCATGATGTGGTATGACATCTTGAAGATCTCGTCCAGCTGATTAATTTGACACTTTGTTTAAGAAATTTGGTCGACAATTCCCGAAGTTATCGAGCTTCAAAGTTTGATAAGTCACAAAAGTTGTGTGTTTGAGCACTTACAGTACTATTTTTCTTGGAAATCCAACAAGATGCAATCATGATGTGTTGTGAAATCTTAAAGATCTCGTGGAGCTGATTAACTTGATACTTTGTTTAACAAATTTGGTCCTCATTTGCCGAAGTTATCGAGCTTCAAAGTTCGAAAAGTCACAAAAGTTGTGTGTTTGAGCACTTAAAGTACTATTTTTCATGGAGATTCAACAAGATGCAATCATGATGTGTTGTGACATCTTAAAGATCTCGTGGAGCTGATTAATTTGATTCTTTGTTTAACAAATTTGGTCCTCATTTGCCGATGTTATCGAGCTTCAAAGTTTGAAAAGACACAAAAGTTGTGTGTTTGTGCACTTAAAGTACTATTTTTCTTGGAAATTCAACAATATGCAATCATGATGTGTTGTCACATCTTAAAGACCTCGTGGAGCGGATTAATTTGACACTTTGTTTAAGAAATTTGGTCGACAATTCCCGAAGTTATCGAGCTTCAAAGTTTGAAAAGACACAAAAGTTGTGTGTTTGTGCACTTAAAGTACTATTTTTCATGGAGATTCAACAAGATGCAATCATGATGTGTTGTGTCATCTTAAAGATCTCGTGGAGCGGATTAATTTGATACTTTGTTTAACAAATTAGGTCCTCATTTGCCGAAGTTATCGAGCTTCAAAATTTGAAAAGTCACAAATGTTGTGTGTTTGAGCACTTAAAGTACTATTTTTCATGGAGATTCAACAAGATGCAATCATGATGTGTTGTGTCATCTTAAAGATCTCGTGGAGCGGATTAATTTGATACTTTGTTTAACAAATTAGGTCCTCATTTGCCGAAGTTATCGAGCTTCAAAATTTGAAAAGTCACAAATGTTGTGTGTTTGTGCACTTAAAGTACTATTTTTCATGGAGATTCAACTAGATGCAATCATGATGTGTTGTGTCATCTTAAAGATCTCGTGGAGCGGATTAATTTGATACTTTGTTTAACAAATTAGGTCCTCATTTGCCGAAGTTATCGAGCTTCAAAATTTGAAAAGTCACAAATGTTGAGTTTTTGAGCACATAGAGTACTATTTTTCTTGGAAATTCAACAAGATACAATCATGATGTGTTGTGAAATCTTCAAGATCTCGTGGAGCGGATTAATTTGATACTTTGTTTAACAAATTTGGTCCTCATTTGCCGAAGTTATCGAGCTTCAAAGTTTGAAGAGTCACAAAAGTTGTGTGTTTGAGCACTTACAGTACTATTTTTCTTGGAAATCCAACAAGATGCAATCATGATGTGTTGTGAAATCTTAAAGATCTCGTGGAGCGGATTAATTTGATACTTTGTTTAACAAATTTTGTCCTCATTTGCCGAAGTTATCGAGCTTCAAAGTTTGAAAAGTCACAAAAGTTGTGTGTTTGAGCACTTACAGTACTATTTTTCTTGGAAATCCAACAAGATGCAATCATGATGTGTTGTGAAATCTTAAAGATCTCGTGGAGCTGATTAACTTGATACTTTGTTTAACAAATTTGGTCCTCATTTGCCGAAGTTATCGAGCTTCAAAGTTTGAAAACTCACAAAAGTTGTGTGTTTGAGCACTTAAAGTACTGTTTTTCTTGGAAATGCAACAATATGCAATCATGATATGTTGTCACATCTTAAAGATCTCGTGGAGCGGATTAATTTGATACTTTGTTTAACAAATTTGGTCCTCATTTGCCGAAGTTATCGAGCTTCAAAGTTTGATAAGTCACAAAAGTTGTGTGTTTGAGCACTTACAGTACTATTTTTCTTGGAAATCCAACAAGATGCAATCATGATGTGTTGTGAAATCTTAAAGATCTCGTGGAGCGGATTAATTTGATACTTTGTTTAACAAATTTGGTCCTCATTTGCCGAAGTTATCGAGCTTCAAAGTTTGAAAAGTCACAAAAGTTGTGTGTTTGAGCACTTACAGTACTATTTTTCTTGGAAATCCAACAAGATGCAATCATGATGTGTTGTGAAATCTTAAAGATCTCGTGGAGCTGATTAACTTGATACTTTGTTTAACAAATTTGGTCCTCATTTGCCGAAGTTATCGAGCTTCAAAGTTTGAAAACTCACAAAAGTTGTGTGTTTGAGCACTTAAAGTACTGTTTTTCTTGGAAATTCAACAATATGCAATCATGATATGTTGTCACATCTTAAAGATCTCGTGGAGCGGATTAATTTGATACATTGTTTAACAAATTAGGTCCTCATTTGCCGAAGTTATCGAGCTTCAAAGTTCGAAAAGTCACAAAAGTTGTGTGTTTGAGCAATTAAAGTACTATTTTTCTTGGAAATTCAACAAGATGCAATCATGATGTGTTGTGAAATCTTGAAGATCTCGTCGAGCTGATTAATTTGATACTTTGTTTAACAAATTTGGTCCTCATTTGCCGAAGTTATCGAGCTTCAAAGTTTGAAAACTCACAAAAGTTGTGAGTTTGACCACATAATGTACTATTTTTCTTGGAAATTCAACAATATGCAATCATGATGTGTTGTCACATCTTAAAGATCTCGTGGAGCGGATTAATTTGATACATTGTTTAACAAATTAGGTCCTCATTTGCCGAAGTTATCGAGCTTCAAAATTTGAAAAGTCACAAATGTTGTGTGTTTGAGCACATAGAGTACTATTTTTCTTGGAAATTCAACAAGATGCAATCATGATGTGTTGTGAAATCTTCAAGATCTCGTCGAGCTGATTAATTTGATACTTTGTTTAACAAATTTGGTCCTCATTTGCCGAAGTTATCGAGCTTCAAAATTTGAAAAGTCACAAAACTTGTGTGTTTGAGCACTTAAAGTACTATTTTTCTTGGAAATCCAACAAGATGCAATCATGATGTGTTGTGACATCTTAAAGATCTCGTGGAGCTGATTAATTTGATACATTGTTTAACAAATTAGGTCCTCATTTGCCGAAGTTATCGAGCTTCAAAGTTCGAAAAGTCACAAAAGTTGTGTGTTTGAGCAATTAAAGTACTATTTTTCTTGGAAATTCAACAAGATGCAATCATGATGTGTTGTGAAATCTTGAAGATCTCGTCGAGCTGATTAATTTGATACTTTGTTTAACAAATTTGGTCCTCATTTGCCGAAGTTATCGAGCTTCAAAGTTTGAAAACTCACAAAAGTTGTGAGTTTGACCACATAATGTACTATTTTTCTTGGAAATTCAACAATATGCAATCATGATGTGTTGTCACATCTTAAAGATCTCGTGGAGCGGATTAATTTGATACATTGTTTAACAAATTAGGTCCTCATTTGCCGAAGTTATCGAGCTTCAAAGTTTGAAAAGTCACAAAAGTTGTGTGTTTGAGCACTTAAAGTACTATATTTCTTGGAAATTCAACAAGATGCAATCATGATGTGTTGTGAAATCTTAAAGATCTCGTCGAGCTGATTAATTTGACACTTCGTTTAAGAAAGTTGGTCCTCATTTGCCGAAGTTATCGAGCTTCAAAATTTGAAAAGTCACAAATGTTGTGTGTTTGAGCACATAGAGTACTATTTTTCTTGGAAATTCAACAAGATGCAATCATGATGTGTTGTGAAATCTTCAAGATCTCGTCGAGCTGATTAATTTGATACTTTGTTTAACAAATTTGGTCCTCATTTGCCGAAGTTATCGAGCTTCAAAATTTGAAAAGTCACAAAACTTGTGTGTTTGAGCACTTAAAGTACTATTTTTCTTGGAAATCCAACAAGATGCAATCATGATGTGTTGTGACATCTTAAAGATCTCGTGGAGCGGATTAATTTGATACTTTGTTTAACAAATTTGGTCCTCATTTGCCGAAGTTATCGAGCTTCAAAGTTTGAAAAGTCACAAAAGTTGTGTGTTTGAGCACATAGAATACTATTTTTCATGGAAATTCAACGAGATGCTATCATGATGTGTTGTGACATCTTGAAGATCTCGTCCAGCTGATTAATTTGACACTTTGTTTAAAAAATTTGGTCGACAATTCCCGAAGTTATCGAGCTTCAAAGTTTGATAAGTCACAAAAGTTGTGTGTTTGAGCACTTACAGTACTATTTTTCTTGGAAATCCAACAAGATGCAATCATGATGTGTTGTGAAATCTTAAAGATCTCGTCGAGCTGATTAATTTGATACTTTGTTTAACAAATTTGGTCCTCATTTGCCGAAGTTATCGAGCTTCAAAGTTTGAAAAGTCACAAAAGTTGTGTGTTTGAGCACATAGAATACTATTTTTCATGGAAATTCAACGAGATGCTATCATGATGTGTTGTGACATCTTGAAGATCTCGTCCAGCTGATTAATTTGACACTTTGTTTAAGAAATTTGGTCGACAATTCCCGAAGTTATCGAGCTTCAAAATTTGAAAAGTCGCAAAAGTTGTGTGTTTGAGCACTTAAAGTACTATTTTTCATGGAAATTCAACAAGATGCTATCATGATGTGTTGTGACATCTTGAAGATCTCGTCGAGCTGATTAATTTGACACTTTGTTTAAGAAATTTGGTCGACAATTCCCGAAGTTATCGAGCTTCAAAGTTTGAAAAGACACAAAAGTTGTGTGTTTGTGCACTTAAAGTACTATTTTTCTTAGAAATTCAACAAGATGCAATCATGATGTGAAGTGAGATCTTAAAGATCTCGTCGTGCTGATTAATTTGACACTTTGTTTAAGAAATTTGGTCCTCATTTGCCGAAGTTATCGAGCTTCAATGTTTGAAAAGTCACAAAAGTTGTGTGTTTGAGCACTTAAAGTACTGTTTTTCTTGGAAATTCAACAATATGCAATCATGATGTGTTGTGACATCTTAAAGATCTCGTGGAGCGGATTAATTTGGTACTTTGTTTAACAAATTTGGTCCTCATTTGCCGAAGTTATCGAGCTTCAAAGTTTGAAAAGTCACAAAAGTTGTGTGTTTGAGCACTTACAGTACTATTTTTCTTGGAAATCCAACAAGATGCAATCATGATGTGTTGTGAAATCTTAAAGATCTCGTGGAGCTGATTAACTTGATACTTTGTTTAACAAATTTGGTCCTCATTTGCCGAAGTTATCGAGCTTCAAAGTTTGAAAACTCACAAAAGTTGTGTGTTTGAGCACTTAAAGTACTGTTTTTCTTGGAAATTCAACAATATGCAATCATGATATGTTGTCACATCTTAAAGATCTCGTGGAGCGGATTAATTTGATACATTGTTTAACAAATTAGGTCCTCATTTGCCGAAGTTATCGAGCTTCAAAGTTCGAAAAGTCACAAAAGTTGTGTGTTTGAGCACTTAAAGTACTATTTTTCATGGAGATTCAACAAGATGCAATCATGATGTGTTGTGACATCTTAAAGATCTCGTGGAGCTGATTAATTTGATTCTTTGTTTAACAAATTTGGTCCTCATTTGCCGATGTTATCGAGCTTCAAAGTTTGAAAAGACACAAAAGTTGTGTGTTTGTGCACTTAAAGTACTATTTTTCTTGGAAATTCAACAATATGCAATCATGATGTGTTGTCACATCTTAAAGACCTCGTGGAGCGGATTAATTTGACACTTTGTTTAAGAAATTTGGTCGACAATTCCCGAAGTTATCGAGCTTCAAAGTTTGAAAAGACACAAAAGTTGTGTGTTTGTGCACTTAAAGTACTATTTTTCATGGAGATTCAACAAGATGCAATCATGATGTGTTGTGTCATCTTAAAGATCTCGTGGAGCGGATTAATTTGATACTTTGTTTAACAAATTAGGTCCTCATTTGCCGAAGTTATCGAGCTTCAAAATTTGAAAAGTCACAAATGTTGTGTGTTTGAGCACTTAAAGTACTATTTTTCATGGAGATTCAACAAGATGCAATCATGATGTGTTGTGAAATCTTAAAGATCTCGTCGAGCTGATTAATTTGACACTTCGTTTAAGAAAGTTGTTCCTCATTTGCCGAAGTTATCGAGCTTCAAAATTTGAAAAGTCACAAATGTTGTGTGTTTGAGCACATAGAGTACTATTTTTCTTGGAAATTCAACAAGATGCAATCATGATGTGTTGTGAAATCTTCAAGATCTCGTCGAGCTGATTAATTTGATACTTTGTTTAACAAATTTGGTCCTCATTTGCCGAAGTTATCGAGCTTCAAAATTTGAAAAGTCACAAAACTTGTGTGTTTGAGCACTTAAAGTACTATTTTTCTTGGAAATCCAACAAGATGCAATCATGATGTGTTGTGACATCTTAAAGATCTCGTGGAGCGGATTAATTTGATACTTTGTTTAACAAATTTGGTCCTCATTTGCCGAAGTTATCGAGCTTCAAAGTTTGAAAAGTCACAAAAGTTGTGTGTTTGAGCACTTAAAGTACTATATTTCTTGGAAATTCAACAAGATGCAATCATGATGTGTTGTGAAATCTTGAAGATCTCGTCGAGCTGATTAATTTGATACTTTGTTTAACAAATTTGGTCCTCATTTACCGAAGTTATCGAGCTTCAAAGTTTGAAAAGTCACAAAAGTTGTGTGTTTGAGCACATAGAATACTATTTTTCATGGAAATTCAACGAGATGCTATCATGATGTGTTGTGACATCTTGAAGATCTCGTCCAGCTGATTAATTTGACACTTTGTTTAAGAAATTTGGTCGACAATTCCCGAAGTTATCGAGCTTCAAAGTTTGATAAGTCACAAAAGTTGTGTGTTTGAGCACTTACAGTACTATTTTTCTTGGAAATCCAACAAGATGCAATCATGATGTGTTGTGAAATCTTAAAGATCTCGTCGAGCTGATTAATTTGATACTTTGTTTAACAAATTTGGTCCTCATTTGCCGAAGTTATCGAGCTTCAAAGTTTGAAAAGTCACAAAAGTTGTGTGTTTGAGCACATAGAATACTATTTTTCATGGAAATTCAACGAGATGCTATCATGATGTGTTGTGACATCTTGAAGATCTCGTCCAGCTGATTAATTTGACACTTTGTTTAAGAAATTTGGTCGACAATTCCCGAAGTTATCGAGCTTCAAAATTTGAAAAGTCGCAAAAGTTGTGTGTTTGAGCACTTAAAGTACTATTTTTCATGGAAATTCAACAAGATGCTATCATGATGTGTTGTGACATCTTGAAGATCTCGTCGAGCTGATTAATTTGACACTTTGTTTAAGAAATTTGGTCGACAATTCCCGAAGTTATCGAGCTTCAAAGTTTGAAAAGTCACAAAAGTTGTATGTTTGAGCACTTAAAGTACTATTTTTCTTAGAAATTCAACAAGATGCAATCATGATGTGTTGTGAAATCTTAAAGATCTCGTCGAGCTGATTAATTTGATACTTTGTTTAACAAATTTGGTCCTCATTTGCCGAAGTTATCGAGCTTCAAAGTTTGAAAAGTCACAAAAGTTGTGTGTTTGAGCACTTACAGTACTATTTTTCTTGGAAATCCAACAAGATGCAATCATGATGTGTTGTGAAATCTTAAAGATCTCGTGGAGCGGATTAATTTGATACTTTGTTTAACAAATTTGGTCCTCATTTGCCGAAGTTATCGAGCTTCAAAGTTTGAAAAGTCACAAAAGTTGTGTGTTTGAGCACTTACAGTACTATTTTTCTTGGAAATCCAACAAGATGCAATCATGATGTGTTGTGAAATCTTAAAGATCTCGTGGAGCTGATTAACTTGATACTTTGTTTAACAAATTTGGTCCTCATTTGCCGAAGTTATCGAGCTTCAAAGTTTGAAAACTCACAAAAGTTGTGTGTTTGAGCACTTAAAGTACTGTTTTTCTTGGAAATTCAACAATATGCAATCATGATATGTTGTCACATCTTAAAGATCTCGTGGAGCGGATTAATTTGATACATTGTTTAACAAATTAGGTCCTCATTTGCCGAAGTTATCGAGCTTCAAAGTTCGAAAAGTCACAAAAGTTGTGTGTTTGAGCAATTAAAGTACTATTTTTCTTGGAAATTCAACAAGATGCAATCATGATGTGTTGTGACATCTTAAAGATCTCGTGGAGCTGATTAATTTGACACTTTGTTTAAGAAATTTGGTCCACAATTCCCGACGTTATCGCGCTTCTAAGTTTGAAAAGACACAAAAGTTGTGTGTTTGAGCAATTAAAGTACTATTTTTCTTGGAAATTCAACAAGATGCAATCATGATGTGTTGTGAAATCTTAAAGATCTCGTCGAGCTGATTAATTTGATACTTTGTTTAACAAATTTGGTCCTCATTTGCCGAAGTTATCGAGCTTCAAAGTTTGAAAAGTCACAAAAGTTGTGTGTTTGAGCACATAGAATACTATTTTTCATGGAAATTCAACGAGATGCTATCATGATGTGTTGTGACATCTTGAAGATCTCGTCGAGCTGATTAATTTGACACTTTGTTTAAGAAATTTGGTCGACAATTCCCGAAGTTATCGAGCTTCAAAGTTTGAAAAGACACAAAAGTTGTGTGTTTGTGCACTTAAAGTACTATTTTTCTTAGAAATTCAACAAGATGCAATCATGATGTGAAGTGAGATCTTAAAGATCTCGTCGTGCTGATTAATTTGATACTTTGTTTAACAAATTTGGTCCTCATTTGCCGAAGTTATCGAGCTTCAAAGTTTGAAGAGTCACAAAAGTTGTGTGTTTGAGCACTTACAGTACTATTTTTCTTGGAAATCCAACAAGATGCAATCATGATGTGAAGTGAGATCTTAAAGATCTCGTCGTGCTGATTAATTTGACACTTTGTTTAAGAAATTTGGTCCTCATTTGCCGAAGTTATCGAGCTTCAATGTTTGAAAAGTCACAAAAGTTGTGTGTTTGAGCACTTACAGTACTATTTTTCTTGGAAATCCAACAAGATGCAATCATGATGTGTTGTGACATCTTAAAGATCTCGTGGAGCTGATTAATTTGACACTTTGTTTAACAAATTAGGTCCTCATTTGCCGAAGTTATCGAGCTTCAAAATTTGAAAAGTCACAAATGTTGTGTGTTTGAGCACTTAAAGTACTATTTTTCATGGAGATTCAACAAGATGCAATCATGATGTGTTGTGAAATCTTAAAGATCTCGTGGAGCTGATTAACTTGATACTTTGTTTAACAAATTTGGTCCTCATTTGCCGAAGTTATCGAGCTTCAAAGTTTGAAAACTCACAAAAGTTGTGTGTTTGAGCACTTAAAGTACTGTTTTTCTTGGAAATTCAACAATATGCAATCATGATATGTTGTCACATCTTAAAGATCTCGTGGAGCGGATTAATTTGATACATTGTTTAACAAATTAGGTCCTCATTTGCCGAAGTTATCGAGCTTCAAAGTTTGAAAAGTCACAAAAGTTGTGTGTTTGAGCACTTACAGTACTATTTTTCATGGAGATTCAACAAGATGCAATCATGATGTGTTGTGAAATCTTAAAGATCTCGTGGAGCGGATTAACTTGATACTTTGTTTAACAAATTTGGTCCTTATTTGCCGAAGTTATCGAGCTTCAAAGTTTGATAAGTCACAAAAGTTGTGTGTTTGAGCACTTACGGTACTATTTTTCTTGGAAATCCAACAAGATGCAATCATGATGTGTTCTGAAATCTTAAAGATCTCGTGGAGCGGATTAATTTGATACTTTGTTTAACAAATTTGGTCCTCATTTGCCGAAGTTATCGAGCTTCAAAGTTTGAAAAGTCACAAAAGTTGTGTGTTTGAGCACTTACAGTACTATTTTTCTTGGAAATCCAACAAGATGCAATCATGATGTGTTGTGAAATCTTAAAGATCTCGTGGAGCTGATTAACTTGATACTTTGTTTAACAAATTTGGTCCTCATTTGCCGAAGTTATCGAGCTTCAAAGTTTGAAAACTCACAAAAGTTGTGTGTTTGAGCACTTAAAGTACTGTTTTTCTTGGAAATTCAACAATATGCAATCATGATATGTTGTCACATCTTAAAGATCTCGTGGAGCGGATTAATTTGATACATTGTTTAACAAATTAGGTCCTCATTTGCCGAAGTTATCGAGCTTCAAAGTTCGAAAAGTCACAAAAGTTGTGTGTTTGAGCACTTAAAGTACTATTTTTCATGGAGATTCAACAAGATGCAATCATGATGTGTTGTGACATCTTAAAGATCTCGTGGAGCTGATTAATTTGATTCTTTGTTTAACAAATTTGGTCCTCATTTGCCGATGTTATCGAGCTTCAAAGTTTGAAAAGACACAAAAGTTGTGTGTTTGTGCACTTAAAGTACTATTTTTCTTGGAAATTCAACAATATGCAATCATGATGTGTTGTCACATCTTAAAGACCTCGTGGAGCGGATTAATTTGACACTTTGTTTAAGAAATTTGGTCGACAATTCCCGAAGTTATCGAGCTTCAAAGTTTGAAAAGACACAAAAGTTGTGTGTTTGTGCACTTAAAGTACTATTTTTCATGGAGATTCAACAAGATGCAATCATGATGTGTTGTGTCATCTTAAAGATCTCGTGGAGCGGATTAATTTGATACTTTGTTTAACAAATTAGGTCCTCATTTGCCGAAGTTATCGAGCTTCAAAGTTTGAAAAGTCACAAAAGTTGTGTGTTTGAGCACTTAAAGTACTGTTTTTCTTGGAAATTCAACAAGATGCAATCATGATGTGTTGTGAAATCTTAAAGATCTCGTCGAGCTGATTAATTTGACACTTTGTTTAAGAAATTTGGTCGACAATTCCCGAAGTTATCGGGCTTCAAAATTTGAAAAGTCACAAAACTTGTGTGTTTGAGCACTTAAAGTACTATTTTTCTTGGAAATCCAACAAGATGCAATCATGATGTGTTGTGACATCTTAAAGATCTCGTGGAGCGGATTAATTTGATACTTTGTTTAACAAATTTGGTCCTCATTTGCCGAAGTTATCGAGCTTCAAAGTTTGAAAAGTCACAAAAGTTGTGTGTTTGAGCACATAGAATACTATTTTTCATGGAAATTCAACGAGATGCTATCATGATGTGTTGTGACATCTTGAAGATCTCGTCCAGCTGATTAATTTGACACTTTGTTTAAGAAATTTGGTCGACAATTCCCGAAGTTATCGAGCTTCAAAGTTTGATAAGTCACAAAAGTTGTGTGTTTGAGCACTTACAGTACTATTTTTCTTGGAAATCCAACAAGATGCAATCATGATGTGTTGTGAAATCTTAAAGATCTCGTCGAGCTGATTAATTTGATACTTTGTTTAACAAATTTGGTCCTCATTTGCCGAAGTTATCGAGCTTCAAAGTTTGAAAAGTCACAAAAGTTGTATGTTTGAGCACTTAAAGTACTATTTTTCTTAGAAATTCAACAAGATGCAATCATGATGTGTTGTGAAATCTTAAAGATCTCGTCGAGCTGATTAATTTGATACTTTGTTTAACAAATTTGGTCCTCATTTGCCGAAGTTATCGAGCTTCAAAGTTTGAAAAGTCACAAAAGTTGTGTGTTTGAGCACTTACAGTACTATTTTTCATGGAAATCCAACAAGATGCAATCATGATGTGTTGTGAAATCTTAAAGATCTCGTCGAGCTGATTAATTTGACACTTTGTTTAAGAAATTTGGTCGACAATTCGCAAAGTTATCGAGCTTCAAAGTTTGAAAAGACACAAAAGTTGTGTGTTTGTGCACTTAAAGTACTATTTTTCTTGGAAATTCAACAATATGCAATCATGATGTGTTGTCACATCTTAAAGATCTCGTCGAGCTGATTAATTTGACACTTTGTTTAAGAAATTTGGTCGACAATTCGCAAAGTTATCGAGCTTCAAAGTTTGAAAAGACACAAAAGTTGTGTGTTTGTGCACTTAAAGTACTATTTTTCTTGGAAATTCAACAATATGCAATCATGATGTGTTGTCACATCTTAAAGACCTCGTGGAGCGGATTAATTTGACACTTTGTTTAAGAAATTTGGTCGACAATTCCCGAAGTTATCGAGCTTCAAAGTTTGAAAAGACACAAAAGTTGTGTGTTTGTGCACTTAAAGTACTATTTTTCATGGAGATTCAACAAGATGCAATCATGATGTGTTGTGTCATCTTAAAGATCTCGTGGAGCGGATTAATTTGATACTTTGTTTAACAAATTAGGTCCTCATTTGCCGAAGTTATCGAGCTTCAAAGTTTGAAAAGTCACAAAAGTTGTGTGTTTGAGCACTTAAAGTACTGTTTTTCTTGGAAATTCAACAAGATGCAATCATGATGTGTTGTGAAATCTTAAAGATCTCGTCGAGCTGATTAATTTGACACTTTGTTTAAGAAATTTGGTCGACAATTCCCGAAGTTATCGGGCTTCAAAATTTGAAAAGTCACAAAACTTGTGTGTTTGAGCACTTAAAGTACTATTTTTCTTGGAAATCCAACAAGATGCAATCATGATGTGTTGTGACATCTTAAAGATCTCGTGGAGCGGATTAATTTGATACTTTGTTTAACAAATTTGGTCCTCATTTGCCGAAGTTATCGAGCTTCAAAGTTTGAAAAGTCACAAAAGTTGTGTGTTTGAGCACATAGAATACTATTTTTCATGGAAATTCAACGAGATGCTATCATGATGTGTTGTGACATCTTGAAGATCTCGTCCAGCTGATTAATTTGACACTTTGTTTAAGAAATTTGGTCGACAATTCCCGAAGTTATCGAGCTTCAAAGTTTGATAAGTCACAAAAGTTGTGTGTTTGAGCACTTACAGTACTATTTTTCTTGGAAATCCAACAAGATGCAATCATGATGTGTTGTGAAATCTTAAAGATCTCGTCGAGCTGATTAATTTGATACTTTGTTTAACAAATTTGGTCCTCATTTGCCGAAGTTATCGAGCTTCAAAGTTTGAAAAGTCACAAAAGTTGTATGTTTGAGCACTTAAAGTACTATTTTTCTTAGAAATTCAACAAGATGCAATCATGATGTGTTGTGAAATCTTAAAGATCTCGTCGAGCTGATTAATTTGATACTTTGTTTAACAAATTTGGTCCTCATTTGCCGAAGTTATCGAGCTTCAAAGTTTGAAAAGTCACAAAAGTTGTGTGTTTGAGCACTTACAGTACTATTTTTCATGGAAATCCAACAAGATGCAATCATGATGTGTTGTGAAATCTTAAAGATCTCGTCGAGCTGATTAATTTGATACTTTGTTTAACAAATTTGGTCCTCATTTGCCGAAGTTATCGAGCTTCAAAGTTTGAAAAGTCACAAAAGTTGTGTGTTTGAGCACTTACAGTACTATTTTTCATGGAAATCCAACAAGATGCAATCATGATGTGTTGTGAAATCTTAAAGATCTCGTCGAGCTGATTAATTTGATACTTTGTTTAACAAATTTGGTCCTCATTTGCCGAAGTTATCGAGCTTCAAAGTTTGAAAACTCACAAAAGTTGTGAGTTTGACCACATAATGTACTATTTTTCTTGGAAATTCAACAATATGCAATCATGATGTGTTGTCACATCTTAAAGATCTCGTGGAGCGGATTAATTTGATACATTGTTTAACAAATTAGGTCCTCATTTGCCGAAGTTATCGAGCTTCAAAGTTTGAAAAGTCACAAAAGTTGTGTGTTTGAGCATTTAAAGTACTATTTTTCATGGAAATTCAACAAGATGCTATCATGATGTGTTGTGACATCTTGAAGATCTCGTCGAGCTGATTAATTTGACACTTTGTTTAAGAAATTTGGTCGACAATTCCCGAAGTTATCGAGCTTCAAAGTTTGAAAAGACACAAAAGTTGTGTGTTTGTGCACTTAAAGTACTATTTTTCTTAGAAATTCAACAAGATGCAATCATGATGTGAAGTGAGATCTTAAAGATCTCGTCGTGCTGATTAATTTGACACTTTGTTTAAGAAATTTGGTCCTCATTTGCCGAAGTTATCGAGCTTCAATGTTTGAAAAGTCACAAAAGTTGTGTGTTTGAGCACTTAAAGTACTGTTTTTCTTGGAAATTCAACAATATGCAATCATGATGTGTTGTGACATCTTAAAGATCTCGTGGAGCGGATTAATTTGATACTTTGTTTAACAAATTTGGTCCTCATTTGCCGAAGTTATCGAGCTTCAAAGTTTGAAAAGTCACAAAAGTTGTGTGTTTGAGCACTTAAAGTACTATTTTTCATGGAGATTCAACAAGATGCAATCATGATGTGTTGTGTCATCTTAAAGATCTCGTGGAGCTGATTAATTTGACACTTTGTTTAAGAAATTTGGTCCTTATTTGCCGAAGTTATCGAGCTTCAAAGTTTGATAAGTCACAAAAGTTGTGTGTTTGAGCACTTACAGTACTATTTTTCTTGGAAATCCAACAAGATGCAATCATGATGTGTTGTGAAATCTTAATGATCTCGTCGAGCTGATTAATTTGATACTTTGTTTAACAAATTTGGTCCTCATTTGCCGAAGTTATCGAGCTTCAAAGTTTGAAAAGTCACAAAAGTTGTGTGTTTGAGCACATAGAATACTATTTTTCATGGAAATTCAACGAGATGCTATCATGATGTGTTGTGACATCTTGAAGATCTCGTCGAGCTGATTAATTTGACACTTTGTTTAAGAAATTTGGTCGACAATTCCCGAAGTTATCGAGCTTCAAAGTTTGAAAAGACACAAAAGTTGTGTGTTTGAGCACTTACAGTACTATTTTTCTTGGAAATCCAACAAGATGCAATCATGATGTGTTGTGAAATCTTAAAGATCTCGTCGAGCTGATTAATTTGATACTTTGTTTAACAAATTTGGTCCTCATTTGCCGAAGTTATCGAGCTTCAAAGTTTGAAAAGTCACAAAAGTTGTATGTTTGAGCACTTAAAGTACTATTTTTCTTAGAAATTCAACAAGATGCAATCATGATGTGTTGTGAAATCTTAAAGATCTCGTGGAGCGGATTAATTTGATACATTGTTTAACAAATTAGGTCCTCATTTGCCGAAGTTATCGAGCTTCAAAATTTGAAAAGTCACAAAAGTTGTGTGTTTGAGCACTTACAGTACTATTTTTCATGGAAATCCAACAAGATGCAATCATGATGTGTTGTGAAATCTTAAAGATCTCGTCGAGCTGATTAATTTGATACTTTGTTTAACAAATTTGGTCCTCATTTGCCGAAGTTATCGAGCTTCAAAGTTTGAAAACTCACAAAAGTTGTGAGTTTGACCACATAATGTACTATTTTTCTTGGAAATTCAACAATATGCAATCATGATGTGTTGTCACATCTTAAAGATCTCGTGGAGCGGATTAATTTGATACATTGTTTAACAAATTAGGTCCTCATTTGCCGAAGTTATCGAGCTTCAAAGTTTGAAAAGTCACAAAAGTTGTGTGTTTGAGCACTTAAAGTACTATTTTTCATGGAAATTCAACAAGATGCTATCATGATGTGTTGTGACATCTTGAAGATCTCGTCGAGCTGATTAATTTGACACTTTGTTTAAGAAATTTGGTCGACAATTCCCGAAGTTATCGAGCTTCAAAGTTTGAAAAGACACAAAAGTTGTGTGTTTGTGCACTTAAAGTACTATTTTTCTTAGAAATTCAACAAGATGCAATCATGATGTGAAGTGAGATCTTAAAGATCTCGTCGTGCTGATTAATTTGACACTTTGTTTAAGAAATTTGGTCCTCATTTGCCGAAGTTATCGAGCTTCAATGTTTGAAAAGTCACAAAAGTTGTGTGTTTGAGCACTTAAAGTACTGTTTTTCTTGGAAATTCAACAATATGCAATCATGATGTGTTGTGACATCTTAAAGATCTCGTGGAGCGGATTAATTTGATACTTTGTTTAACAAATTTGGTCCTCATTTGCCGAAGTTATCGAGCTTCAAAGTTTGAAAAGTCACAAAAGTTGTGTGTTTGAGCACTTACAGTACTATTTTTCTTGGAAATCCAACAAGATGCAATCATGATGTGTTGTGAAATCTTAAAGATCTCGTGGAGCTGATTAATTTGACACTTTGTTTAAGAAATTTGGTCCTTATTTGCCGAAGTTATCGAGCTTCAAAGTTTGATAAGTCACAAAAGTTGTGTGTTTGAGCACTTACAGTACTATTTTTCTTGGAAATCCAACAAGATGCAATCATGATGTGTTGTGAAATCTTAATGATCTCGTCGAGCTGATTAATTTGATACTTTGTTTAACAAATTTGGTCCTCATTTGCCGAAGTTATCGAGCTTCAAAGTTTGAAAAGTCACAAAAGTTGTGTGTTTGAGCACATAGAATACTATTTTTCATGGAAATTCAACGAGATGCTATCATGATGTGTTGTGACATCTTGAAGATCTCGTCGAGCTGATTAATTTGACACTTTGTTTAAGAAATTTGGTCGACAATTCCCGAAGTTATCGAGCTTCAAAGTTTGAAAAGACACAAAAGTTGTGTGTTTGAGCACTTACAGTACTATTTTTCTTGGAAATCCAACAAGATGCAATCATGATGTGTTGTGAAATCTTAAAGATCTCGTCGAGCTGATTAATTTGATACTTTGTTTAACAAATTTGGTCGACAATTCCCGAAGTTATCGAGCTTCAAAGTTTGAAAAGACACAAAAGTTGTGTGTTTGAGCACTTAAAGTACTATTTTTCATGGAGATTCAACAAGATGCAATCATGATGTGTTGTGTCATCTTAAAGATCTCGTGGAGCGGATTAATTTGATACTTTGTTTAACAAATTAGGTCCTCATTTGCCGAAGTTATCGAGCTTCAAAATTTGAAAAGTCACAAATGTTGAGTTTTTGAGCACATAGAGTACTATTTTTTTTGGAATTTCAACAAGATGCAATCATGATGTGTTGTGAAATCTTAAAGATCTCGTCGAGCTGATTAATTTGACACTTTGTTTAAGAAATTTGGTCGACAATTCCCGAAGTTATCGAGCTTCAAAATTTGAAAAGTCACAAAAGTTGTGTGTTTGAGCAATTAAAGTACTATTTTTCTTGGAAATTCAACAAGATGCAATCATGATGTGTTGTGAAATCTTAAAGATCTCGTCGAGCTGATTAATTTGACACTTTGCTTAAGAAATTTGGTCGACAATTCCCGAAGTTATCGGGCTTCAAAATTTGAAAAGTCACAAAAGTTGTGTGTTTGAGCACTTAAAGTACTATTTTTCTTGGAAATCCAACAAGATGCAATCATGATGTGTTGTGACATCTCAAAGATCTCGTGGAGCTGATTAATTTGATACTTTGTGTAACAAATTTGGTCCTAATTTGCCGAAGTTATCGAGCTTCACAGTTTGAAAAGTCACAAAAGTTGTGTGTTTGAGCACTTACAGTACTATTTTTCTTGGAAATCCAACAAGATGCAATCATGATGTGTTGTGACATCTTAAAGATCTCGTGGAGCTGATTAATTTGACACTTTGTTTAAGAAATTTGGTCGACAATTCCCGAAGTTATCGAGCTTCAAAGTTTGAAAAGACACAAAAGTTGTGTGTTTGTGCACTTAAAGTACTATTTTTCTTGGAAATTCAACAATATGCAATCATGATGTGTTGTCACATCTTAAAGACCTCGTGGAGCGGATTAATTTGATACTTTGTTTAACAAATTTGGTCCTCATTTGCCGAAGTTATCGAGCTTCAAAGTTTGAAGAGTCACAAAAGTTGTGTGTTTGAGCACTTAAAGTACTATTTTTCATGGAGATTCAACAAGATGCAATCATGATGTGTTGTGACATCTTAAAGATCTCGTCGAGCTGATTAATTTGACACTTTGCTTAAGAAATTTGGTCGACAATTCCCGAAGTTATCGGGCTTCAAAATTTGAAAAGTCACAAAAGTTGTGTGTTTGAGCACTTAAAGTACTATTTTTCTTGGAAATCCAACAAGATGCAATCATGATGTGTTGTGTCATCTTAAAGATCTCGTGGAGCGGATTAATTTGATACTTTGTTTAACAAATTAGGTCCTCATTTGCCGAAGTTATCGAGCTTCAAAGTTTGAAAAGTCACAAAAGTTGTGTGTTTGAGCACTTACGGTACTATTTTTCTTGGAAATCCAACAAGACGCAATCATGATGTGTTGTGACATCTTAAAGATCTCGTCGAGCTGATTAATTTGACACTTTGTTTAAGAAATTTGGTCGACAATTCCCGAAGTTATCGAGCTTCAAAGTTTGAAAAGACACAAAAGTTGTGTGTTTGTGCATTTAAAGTACTATTTTTCTTGGAAATTCAACAATATGCAATCATGATGTGTTGTGACATCTTAAAGATCTCGTGGAGCGGATTAATTTGATACTTTGTTTAACAAATTTGGTCCTCATTTGCCGAAGTTATCGAGCTTCAAAGTTTGAAAAGTCACAAAAGTTGTGTGTTTGTGCACTTAAAGTACTATTTTTCTTGGAAATTCAACAATATGCAATCATGATGTGTTGTGACATCTTAAAGATCTCGTGGAGCGGATTAATTTGATACTTTGTTTAACAAATTTGGTCCTCATTTGCCGAAGTTATCGAGCTTCAAAATTTGAAAAGTCACAAATGTTGAGTTTTTGAGCACATAGAGTACTATTTTTCCTGGAAATTCAACAAGATGCAATCATGATGTGTTGTGAAATCTTAAAGATCTCGTCGAGCTGATTAATTTGACACTTTGTTTAAGAAATTTGGTCCACAATTCCCGAATTTATCGAGCTTCAAAATTTGAAAAGTCACAAAAGTTGTGTGTTTGTGCACTTAAAGTACTATTTTTCTTGGAAATTCAACAATATGCAATCATGATGTGTTGTGACATCTTAAAGATCTCGTGGAGCGGATTAATTTGATACTTTGTTTAACAAATTTGGTCCTCATTTGCCGAAGTTATCGAGCTTCAAAGTTTGAAAACTCACAAAAGTTGTGTGTTTGAGCACTTAAAGTACCGTTTTTCTTGGAAATTCAACAAGATGCAATCATGATGTGTTGTGAAATCTTAAAGATCTCGTCGAGCTGATTAATTTGACACTTTGTTTAAGAAATTTGGTCGACAATTCCCGAAGTTATCGAGCTTCAAAGTTTGAAAAGTCACAAAAGTTGTGTGTTTGAGCACTTACAGTACTATTTTTCTTGGAAATCCAACAAGACGCAATCATGATGTGTTGTGACATCTTAAAGATCTCGTCGAGCTGATTAATTTGACACTTTGTTTAAGAAATTTGGTCGACAATTCCCGAAGTTATCGAGCTTCAAAGTTTGAAAAGACACAAAAGTTGTGTGTTTGTGCACTTAAAGTACTATTTTTCTTGGAAATCCAACAAGACGCAATCATGATGTGTTGTGTCATCTTAAAGATCTCGTGGAGCGGATTAATTTGATACTTTGTTTAACAAATTTGGTCCTCATTTGCCGAAGTTATCGAGCTTCAAAGTTTGAAAAGTCACAAAAGTTGTGTGTTTGAGCACTTACAGTACTATTTTTCTTGGAAATCCAACAAGATGCAATCATGATGTGTTGTGACATCTTAAAGATCTCGTGGAGCGGATTAATTTGATACTTTGTTTAACAAATTAGGTCCTCATTTGCCGAAGTTATCGAGCTTCAAAATTTGAAAAGTCACAAATGTTGAGTTTTTGAGCACATAGAGTACTATTTTTCTTAGAAATTCAACAAGATGCAATCATGATGTGTTGTGAAATCTTAAAGATCTCGTCGAGCTGATTAATTTGACACTTTGTTTAAGAAATTTGGTCCACAATTCCCGAAGTTATCGAGCTTCAAAATTTGAAAAGTCACAAAAGTTGTGTGTTTGTGCACATAAAGTACTATTTTTCTTGGAAATTCAACAAGATGCAATCATGATGTGTTGTGAAATCTTCAAGATCTCGTCGAGCGGATTAATTTGATACTTTGTTTAACAAATTAGGTCCTCATTTGCCGAAGTTATCGAGCTTCAAAATTTGAAAAGTCACAAATGTTGAGTTTTTGAGCACATAGAGTACTATTTTTCTTGGAAATTCAACAATATGCAATCATGATGTGTTGTCACATCTTAAAGACCTCGTGGAGCGGATTAATTTGATACTTTGTTTAACAAATTTGGTCCTCATTTGCCGAAGTTATCGAGCTTCAAAGTTTGAAGAGTCACAAAAGTTGTGTGTTTGAGCCCTTAAAGTACTATTTTTCATGGAGATTCAACAAGATGCAATCATGATGTGTTGTGACATCTTAAAGATCTCGTCGAGCTGATTAATTTGACACTTTGCTTAAGAAATTTGGTCGACAATTCCCGAAGTTATCGGGCTTCAAAATTTGAAAAGTCACAAAAGTTGTGTGTTTGAGCACTTAAAGTACTATTTTTCTTGGAAATCCAACAAGATGCAATCATGATGTGTTGTGTCATCTTAAAGATCTCGTGGAGCGGATTAATTTGATACTTTGTTTAACAAATTAGGTCCTCATTTGCCGAAGTTATCGAGCTTCAAAGTTTGAAAAGTCACAAAAGTTGTGTGTTTGAGCACTTACGGTACTATTTTTCTTGGAAATCCAACAAGACGCAATCATGATGTGTTGTGACATCTTAAAGATCTCGTCGAGCTGATTAATTTGACACTTTGTTTAAGAAATTTGGTCGACAATTCCCGAAGTTATCGAGCTTCAAAGTTTGAAAAGACACAAAAGTTGTGTGTTTGTGCATTTAAAGTACTATTTTTCTTGGAAATTCAACAATATGCAATCATGATGTGTTGTGACATCTTAAAGATCTCGTGGAGCGGATTAATTTGATACTTTGTTTAACAAATTTGGTCCTCATTTGCCGAAGTTATCGAGCTTCAAAGTTTGAAAAGTCACAAAAGTTGTGTGTTTGTGCACTTAAAGTACTATTTTTCTTGGAAATTCAACAATATGCAATCATGATGTGTTGTGACATCTTAAAGATCTCGTGGAGCGGATTAATTTGATACTTTGTTTAACAAATTTGGTCCTCATTTGCCGAAGTTATCGAGCTTCAAAATTTGAAAAGTCACAAATGTTGAGTTTTTGAGCACATAGAGTACTATTTTTCCTGGAAATTCAACAAGATGCAATCATGATGTGTTGTGAAATCTTAAAGATCTCGTCGAGCTGATTAATTTGACACTTTGTTTAAGAAATTTGGTCCACAATTCCCGAATTTATCGAGCTTCAAAATTTGAAAAGTCACAAAAGTTGTGTGTTTGTGCACTGAAAGTACTATTTTTCTTGGAAATTCAACAATATGCAATCATGATGTGTTGTGACATCTTAAAGATCTCGTGGAGCGGATTAATTTGATACTTTGTTTAACAAATTTGGTCCTCATTTGCCGAAGTTATCGAGCTTCAAAGTTTGAAAACTCACAAAAGTTGTGTGTTTGAGCACTTAAAGTACCGTTTTTCTTGGAAATTCAACAAGATGCAATCATGATGTGTTGTGAAATCTTAAAGATCTCGTCGAGCTGATTAATTTGACACTTTGTTTAAGAAATTTGGTCGACAATTCCCGAAGTTATCGGGCTTCAAAATTTGAAAAGTCACAAAAGTTGTGTGCTTGAGCACTTAAAGTACTATTTTTCTTGGAAATCCAACCAGATGCAATCATGATGTGTTGTGACATCTTAAAGATCTCGTCGAGCTGATTAATTTGACACTTTGTTTAAGAAATTTGGTCGACAATTCCCGAAGTTATCGGGCTTCAAAATTTGAAAAGTCACAAAACTTGTGTGTTTGTGCACTTAAAGTACTATTTTTCTTGGAAATCCAACAAGATGCAATCATGATGTGTTGTGACATCTTAAAGATCTCGTGGAGCTGATTAATTTGACACTTTGTTTAAGAAATTTGGTCGACAATTCCCGAAGTTATCTAGCTTCAAAGTTTGAAAAGACACAAAAGTTGTGTGTTTGTGCACTTAAAGTACTATTTTTCTTGGAAATTCAACAAGATGCAATCATGATGTGTTGTGTCATCTTAAAGATCTCGTGGAGCGGATTAATTTGATACTTTGTTTAACAAATTAGGTCCTCATTTGCCGAAGTTATCGAGCTTCAAAGTTTGAAAAGTCACAAAAGTTGTGTGTTTGAGCACTTACGGTACTATTTTTCTTGGAAATCCAACAAGACGCAATCATGATGTGTTGTGACATCTTAAAGATCTCGTCGAGCTGATTAATTTGACACTTTGTTTAAGAAATTTGGTCGACAATTCCCGAAGTTATCGAGCTTCAAAGTTTGAAAAGACACAAAAGTTGTGTGTTTGTGCACTTAAAGTACTATTTTTCTTGGAAATCCAACAAGACGCAATCATGATGTGTTGTGTCATCTTAAAGATCTCGTGGAGCGGATTAATTTGATACTTTGTTTAACAAATTAGGTCCTCATTTGCCGAAGTTATCGAGCTTCAAAGTTTGAAAAGTCACAAAAGTTGTGTGTTTGAGCACTTACAGTACTATTTTTCTTGGAAATCCAACAAGACGCAATCATGATGTGTTGTGACATCTTAAAGATCTCGTCGAGCTGATTAATTTGACACTTTGTTTAAGAAATTTGGTCGACAATTCCCGAAGTTATCGAGCTTCAAAGTTTGAAAAGACACAAAAGTTGTGTGTTTGTGCACTTAAAGTACTATTTTTCTTGGAAATCCAACAAGACGCAATCATGATGTGTTGTGTCATCTTAAAGATCTCGTGGAGCGGATTAATTTGATACTTTGTTTAACAAATTTGGTCCTCATTTGCCGAAGTTATCGAGCTTCAAAGTTTGAAAAGTCACAAAAGTTGTGTGTTTGAGCACTTACAGTACTATTTTTCTTGGAAATCCAACAAGATGCAATCATGATGTGTTGTGACATCTTAAAGATCTCGTGGAGCGGATTAATTTGATACTTTGTTTAACAAATTAGGTCCTCATTTGCCGAAGTTATCGAGCTTCAAAATTTGAAAAGTCACAAATGTTGAGTTTTTGAGCACATAGAGTACTATTTTTCTTAGAAATTCAACAAGATGCAATCATGATGTGTTGTGAAATCTTAAAGATCTCGTCGAGCTGATTAATTTGACACTTTGTTTAAGAAATTTGGTCCACAATTCCCGAAGTTATCGAGCTTCAAAATTTGAAAAGTCACAAAAGTTGTGTGTTTGTGCACATAAAGTACTATTTTTCTTGGAAATTCAACAAGATGCAATCATGATGTGTTGTAAAATCTTCAAGATCTCGTCGAGCGGATTAATTTGATACTTTGTTTAACAAATTAGGTCCTCATTTGCCGAAGTTATCGAGCTTCAAAATTTGAAAAGTCACAAATGTTGAGTTTTTGAGCACATAGAGTACTATTTTTCTTGGAAATTCAACAAGATGCAATCATGATGTGTTGTGAAATCTTAAAGATCTCGTCGAGCTGATTAATTTGACACTTTGTTTAAGAAATTTGGTCCACAATTCCCGAAGTTATCGAGCTTCAAAATTTGAAAAGTCACAAAAGTTGTGTGTTTGAGCACTTAAAGTACTATTTTTCTTGGAAATCCAACAAGATGCAATCATGATGTGTTGTGACATCTTAAAGATCTCGTGGAGCTGATTAATTTGATACTTTGTGTAACAAATTTGGTCCTAATTTGCCGAAGTTATCGAGCTTCACAGTTTGAAAAGTCACAAAAGTTGTGTGTTTGAGCACTTACAGTACTATTTTTCTTGGAAATCCAACAAGATGCAATCATGATGTGTTGTGACATCTTAAAGATCTCGTGGAGCTGATTAATTTGACACTTTGTTTAAGAAATTTGGTCGACAATTCCCGAAGTTATCGAGCTTCAAAGTTTGAAAAGACACAAAAGTTGTGTGTTTGTGCACTTAAAGTACTATTTTTCTTGGAAATTCAACAATATGCAATCATGATGTGTTGTGACATCTTAAAGATCTCGTGGAGCGGATTAATTTGATACTTTGTTTAACAAATTTGGTCCTCATTTGCCGAAGTTATCGAGCTTCAAAGTTTGAAAAGTCACAAAAGTTGTGTGTTTGAGCACTTAAAGTACTATTTTTCATGGAGATTCAACAAGATGCAATCATGATGTGTTGTGTCATCTTAAAGATCTCGTGGAGCGGATTAATTTGATACTTTGTTTAACAAATTAGGTCCTCATTTGCCGAAGTTATCGAGCTTCAAAGTTTGAAAAGTCACAAAAGTTGTGTGTTTGAGCACTTACGGTACTATTTTTCTTGGAAATCCAACAAGACGCAATCATGATGTGTTGTGACATCTTAAAGATCTCGTCGAGCTGATTAATTTGACACTTTGTTTAAGAAATTTGGTCGACAATTCCCGAAGTTATCGAGCTTCAAAGTTTGAAAAGACACAAAAGTTGTGTGTTTGTGCATTTAAAGTACTATTTTTCTTGGAAATTCAACAATATGCAATCATGATGTGTTGTGACATCTTAAAGATCTCGTGGAGCGGATTAATTTGATACTTTGTTTAACAAATTTGGTCCTCATTTGCCGAAGTTATCGAGCTTCAAAATTTGAAAAGTCACAAATGTTGAGTTTTTGAGCACATAGAGTACTATTTTTCCTGGAAATTCAACAAGATGCAATCATGATGTGTTGTGAAATCTTAAAGATCTCGTCGAGCTGATTAATTTGACACTTTGTTTAAGAAATTTGGTCCACAATTCCCGAAGTTATCGAGCTTCAAAATTTGAAAAGTCACAAAAGTTGTGTGTTTGTGCACTTAAAGTACTATTTTTCTTGGAAATTCAACAATATGCAATCATGATGTGTTGTGACATCTTAAAGATCTCGTGGAGCGGATTAATTTGATACTTTGTTTAACAAATTTGGTCCTCATTTGCCGAAGTTATCGAGCTTCAAAGTTTGAAAACTCACAAAAGTTGTGTGTTTGAGCACTTAAAGTACTGTTTTTCTTGGAAATTCAACAAGATGCAATCATGATGTGTTGTGAAATCTTAAAGATCTCGTCGAGCTGATTAATTTGACACTTTGTTTAAGAAATTTGGTCGACAATTCCCGAAGTTATCGGGCTTCAAAATTTGAAAAGTCACAAAAGTTGTGTGCTTGAGCACTTAAAGTACTATTTTTCTTGGAAATCCAACCAGATGCAATCATGATGTGTTGTGACATCTTAAAGATCTCGTCGAGCTGATTAATTTGACACTTTGTTTAAGAAATTTGGTCGACAATTCCCGAAGTTATCGGGCTTCAAAATTTGAAAAGTCACAAAACTTGTGTGTTTGTGCACTTAAAGTACTATTTTTCTTGGAAATCCAACAAGATGCAATCATGATGTGTTGTGACATCTTAAAGATCTCGTGGAGCTGATTAATTTGACACTTTGTTTAAGAAATTTGGTCGACAATTCCCGAAGTTATCTAGCTTCAAAGTTTGAAAAGACACAAAAGTTGTGTGTTTGTGCACTTAAAGTACTATTTTTCTTGGAAATTCAACAAGATGCAATAATGATGTGTTGTGTCATCTTAAAGATCTCGTGGAGCGGATTAATTTGATACTTTGTTTAACAAATTTGGTCCTCATTTGCCGAAGTTATCGAGCTTCAAAATTTGAAAAGTCACAAATGTTGAGTTTTTGAGCACATAGAGTACTATTTTTCCTGGAAATTCAACAAGATGCAATCATGATGTGTTATGAAATCTTAAAGATCTCGTCGAGCTGATTAATTTGACACTTTGTTTAAGAAATTTGGTCGACAATTCCCGAAGTCATCGAGCTTCAAAATTTGAAAAGTCACAAATGTTGTGTGTTTGAGCACTTAAAGTACTATTTTTCATGGAGATTCAACAAGATGCAATCATGATGTGTTGTGTCATCTTAACGATCTCGTGGAGCGGATTAATTTGATACTTTGTTTAACAAATTAGGTCCTCATTTGCCGAAGTTATCGAGCTTCAAAGTTCGAAAAGTCACAAAAGTTGTGTGTTTGAGCACTTAAAGTACTATTTTTCATGGAGATTCAACAAGATGCAATCATGATGTGTTGTGACATCTTAAAGATCTCGTCGAGCTGATTAATTTGACACTTTGTTTAAGAAATTTGGTCGACAATTCCCGAAGTTATCGGGCTTCAAAATTTGAAAAGTCACAAAAGTTGTGTGTTTGAGCACTTAACGTACTGTTTTTCTTGGAAATTCAACAAGATGCAATCATGATGTGTTGTGAAATCTTAAAGATCTCGTCGAGCTGATTAATTTGACACTTTGTTTAAGAAATTTGGTCGACAATTCCCGAAGTTATCGGGCTTCAAAATTTGAAAAGTCACAAAACTTGTGTGTTTGTGCACTTAAAGTACTATTTTTCTTGGAAATCCAACAAGATGCAATCATGATGTGTTGTGACATCTTAAAGATCTCGTGGAGCTGATTAATTTGACACTTTGTTTAAGAAATTTGGTCGACAATTCCCGAAGTTATCTAGCTTCAAAGTTTGAAAAGACACAAAAGTTGTGTGTTTGTGCACTTAAAGTACTATTTTTCTTGGAAATCCAACAAGATGCAATCATGATGTGTTGTGAAATCTTAAAGATCTCGTGGAGCTGATTAATTTGACACTTTGTTTAAGAAATTTGGTCCACAATTCCCGAAGTTATCGAGCTTCAAAATTTGAAAAGTCACAAAAGTTGTGTGTTTGAGCACTTAAAGTACTATTTTTCATGGAGATTCAACAAGATGCAATCATGATGTGTTGTGTCATCTTAAAGAACTCGTGGAGCGGATTAATTTGATACTTTGTTTAACAAATTAGGTCCTCATTTGCCGAAGTTATCGAGCTTCAAAGTTTGAAAAGTCACAAAAGTTGTGTGTTTGAGCACTTACAGTACTATTTTTCTTGGAAATCCAACAAGATGCAATCATGATGTGTTGTGTCATCTTAAAGAACTCGTGGAGCGGATTAATTTGATACTTTGTTTAACAAATTAGGTCCTCATTTGCCGAAGTTATCGAGCTTCAAAATTTGAAAAGTCACAAATGTTGAGTTTTTGAGCACATAGAGTACTATTTTTCTTGGAAATTCAACAAGATGCAATCATGATGTGTTGTGTCATCTTAAAGAACTCGTGGAGCGGATTAATTTGATACTTTGTTTAACAAATTAGGTCCTCATTTGCCGAAGTTATCGAGCTTCAAAATTTGAAAAGTCACAAAAGTTGTGTGTTTGAGCACTTACAGTACTATTTTTCTTGGAAATCCAACAAGATGCAATCATGATGTGTTGTGTCATCTTAAAGAACTCGTGGAGCGGATTAATTTGATACTTTGTTTAATAAATTAGGTCCTCATTTGCCAAAGTTATCGAGCTTCAAAATTTGAAAAGTCACAAATGTTGAGTTTTTGAGCACATAGAGTACTATTTTTCTTGGAAATTCAACAAGATGCAATCATGATGTGTTGTGAAATCTTAAAGATCTCGTCGAGCTGATTAATTTGACACTTTGTTTAAGAAATTTGGTCCACAATTCCCGAAGTTATCGAGCTTCAAAGTTTGAAAAGTCACAAAAGTTGTGTGTTTGTGCACTTAAAGTACTATTTTTCTTGGAAATCCAACAAGATGCAATCATGATGTGTTGTGACATCTTAAAGATCTCGTGGAGCTGATTAATTTGACACTTTGTTTAAGAAATTTGGTCGACAATTCCCGAAGTTATCTAGCTTCAAAGTTTGAAAAGACACAAAAGTTGTGTGTTTGTGCACTTAAAGTACTATTTTTCTTGGAAATCCAACAAGATGCAATCATGATGTGTTGTGAAATCTTAAAGATCTCGTGGAGCTGATTAATTTGACACTTTGTTTAAGAAATTTGGTCCACAATTCCCGAAGTTATCGAGCTTCAAAATTTGAAAAGTCACAAAAGTTGTGTGTTTGAGCACTTACAGTACTATTTTTCTTGGAAATCCAACAAGATGCAATCATGATGTGTTGTGTCATCTTAAAGATCTCGTGGAGCGGATTAATTTGATACTTTGTTTAACAAATTAGGTCCTCATTTGCTGAAGTTATCGGGCTTCAAAATTTGAAAAGTCACAAATGTTGAGTTTTTGAGCACATAGAGTACTATTTTTCTTGGAAATTCAACAAGATGCAATCATGATGTGTTGTGAAATCTTAAAGATCTCGTCGAGCTGATTAATTTGACACTTTGTTTAAGAAATTTGGTCCACAATTCCCGACGTTATCGAGCTTCAAAGTTTGAAAAGTCACAAAAGTTGTGTGTTTCAGCACTTAAAGTACTATTTTTCATGGAGATTCAACAAGATGCAATCATGATGTGTTGTGTCATCTTAAAGATCTCGTGGAGCGGATTAATTTGATACTTTGTTTAACAAATTAGGTCCTCATTTGCCGAAGTTATCGAGCTTCAAAATTTGAAAAGTCACAAATGTTGTGTGTTTGAGCACTTAAAGTACTATTTTTCATGGAGATTCAACAAGATGCAATCATGATGTGTTGTGTCATCTTAAAGATCTCGTGGAGCGGATTAATTTGATACTTTGTTTAACAAATTTGGTCCTTATTTGCCGAAGTTATCGAGCTTCAAAGTTTGAAAAGTCACAAAAGTTGTGTGTTTGAGCACTTAAAGTACTATTTTTCATGGAGATTCAACAAGATGCAATCATGATGTATTGTGTCATCTTAGAGATCTCGTGGAGCGGATTAATTTGATACTTTGTTTAACAAATTAGGTCCTCATTTGCCGAAGTTATCGAGCTTCAAAATTTGAAAAGTCACAAATGTTGAGTTTTTGAGCACATAGAGTACTATTTTTCTTGGAATTTCAACAAGATGCAATCATGATGTGTTGTGAAATCTTAAAGATCTCGTCGAGCTGATTAATTTGACACTTCGTGTAAGAAATTTAGTCCACAATTCCCGAAGTTATCGAGCTTCAAAATTTGAAAAGTCACAAAAGTTGTGTGTTTGAGCACTTACAGTACTATTTTTCTTGGAAATCCAACAAGATGCAATCATGATGTGTTGTGTCATCTTAAAGAACTCGTGGAGCGGATTAATTTGATACTTTGTTTAATAAATTAGGTCCTCATTTGCCAAAGTTATCGAGCTTCAAAATTTGAAAAGTCACAAATGTTGAGTTTTTGAGCACATAGAGTACTATTTTTCTTGGAAATTCAACAAGATGCAATCATGATGTGTTGTGAAATCTTAAAGATCTCGTCGAGCTGATTAATTTGACACTTTGTTTAAGAAATTTGGTCCACAATTCCCGAAGTTATCGAGCTTCAAAGTTTGAAAAGTCACAAAAGTTGTGTGTTTGTGCACTTAAAGTACTATTTTTCTTGGAAATCCAACAAGATGCAATCATGATGTGTTGTGACATCTTAAAGATCTCGTGGAGCTGATTAATTTGACACTTTGTTTAAGAAATTTGGTCGACAATTCCCGAAGTTATCTAGCTTCAAAGTTTGAAAAGACACAAAAGTTGTGTGTTTGTGCACTTAAAGTACTATTTTTCTTGGAAATCCAACAAGATGCAATCATGATGTGTTGTGAAATCTTAAAGATCTCGTGGAGCTGATTAATTTGACACTTTGTTTAAGAAATTTGGTCCACAATTCCCGAAGTTATCGAGCTTCAAAATTTGAAAAGTCACAAAAGTTGTGTGTTTGAGCACTTACAGTACTATTTTTCTTGGAAATCCAACAAGATGCAATCATGATGTGTTGTGTCATCTTAAAGATCTCGTGGAGCGGATTAATTTGATACTTTGTTTAACAAATTAGGTCCTCATTTGCTGAAGTTATCGGGCTTCAAAATTTGAAAAGTCACAAATGTTGAGTTTTTGAGCACATAGAGTACTATTTTTCTTGGAAATTCAACAAGATGCAATCATGATGTGTTGTGAACTCTTAAAGATCTCGTCGAGCTGATTAATTTGACACTTTGTTTAAGAAATTTGGTCCACAATTCCCGACGTTATCGAGCTTCAAAGTTTGAAAAGTCACAAAAGTTGTGTGTTTCAGCACTTAAAGTACTATTTTTCATGGAGATTCAACAAGATGCAATCATGATGTGTTGTGTCATCTTAAAGATCTCGTGGAGCGGATTAATTTGATACTTTGTTTAACAAATTAGGTCCTCATTTGCCGAAGTTATCGAGCTTCAAAATTTGAAAAGTCACAAATGTTGTGTGTTTGAGCACTTAAAGTACTATTTTTCATGGAGATTCAACAAGATGCAATCATGATGTGTTATGTCATCTTAAAGATCTCGTGGAGCGGATTAATTTGATACTTTGTTTAACAAATTAGGTCCTCATTTGCCGAAGTTATCGAGCTTCAAAGTTCGAAAAGTTACAAAAGTTGTGTGTTTGAGCACTTAAAGTACTATTTTTCATGGAGATTCAACAAGATGCAATCATGATGTGTTGTGTCATCTTAAAGATCTCGTGGAGCGGATTAATTTGATACTTTGTTTAACAAATTTGGTCCTTATTTGCCGAAGTTATCGAGCTTCAAAGTTTGAAAAGTCACAAAAGTTGTGTGTTTGAGCACTTAAAGTACTATTTTTCATGGAGATTCAACAAGATGCAATCATGATGTATTGTGTCATCTTAGAGATCTCGTGGAGCGGATTAATTTGATACTTTGTTTAACAAATTAGGTCCTCATTTGCCGAAGTTATCGAGCTTCAAAATTTGAAAAGTCACAAATGTTGAGTTTTTGAGCACATAGAGTACTATTTTTCTTGGAATTTCAACAAGATGCAATCATGATGTGTTGTGAAATCTTAAAGATCTCGTCGAGCTGATTAATTTGACACTTCGTGTAAGAAATTTAGTCCACAATTCCCGAAGTTATCGAGCTTCAAAATTTGAAAAGTCACAAAAGTTGTGTGTTTGAGCAATTAAAGTACTATTTTTCTTGGAAATTCAACAAGATGCAATCATGATGTGTTGTGACATCTTAAAGATCTCGTGGAGCTGATTAATTTGACACTTTTTTTAACAAATTAGGTCCTCATTTGCCGAAGTTATCGAGCTTCAAAGTTTGAAAAGACACAAAAGTTGTGTGTTTGAGCACTTAAAGTACTGTTTTTCATGGGGATTCAACAAGATGCAATCATGATGTGTTGTGAAATCTTAAAGATCTCGTGGAGCGGATTAATTTGATACTTTGTTTAAGAAATTTGGTCCACAATTCCCGAAGTTATCGAGCTTCAAAATTTGAAAAGTCACAAATGTTGTGTGTTTGAGCACATAGAGTACTATTTTTCTTGGAAATTCAACAAGATGCAATCATGATGTGTTGTGTAATCTTAAAGATCTCGTCGAGCTGATTAATTTGACACTTTGTTTAAGAAATTTGGTCCACAATTCCCGAAGTTGTCGAGCTTCAAAATTTGAAAAGTCACAAAAGTTGTGTGTTTGAGCACTTAAAGTACTGTTTTTCTTGGAAATTCAACAATATGCAATTATGATGTGTTGTGACATCTTAAACATCTCGTGGAGCGGATTAATTTGATACTTTGTTTAACAAATTTGGTCCTCATTTGCCGAAGTTATCGAGCTTCAAAGTTTGAAAAGTCACAAAAGTTGTGTGTTTGAGCACTTAAAGTACTGTTTTTCTTGGAAATTCAACAAGATGCAATCATGATGTGTTGTGAAATCTTAAAGATATCGTCGAGCTGATTAATTTGACACTTTGTTTAAGAAATTTGGTCGAAAATTCCCGAAGTTATCGGGCTTCAAAATTTGAAAAGTCACAAAAGTTGTGTGTTTGAGCACTTAAAGTACTGTTTTTCTTGGAAATTCAACAAGATGCAAACATGATGTGTTGTGAAATCTTAAAGATATCGTCGAGCTGATTAATTTGACACTTTGTTTAAGAAATTTGGTCGACAATTCCCGAAGTTATCGAGCTTCAAAGTTTGAAAAGTCACAAAAGTTGTGTGTTTGAGCACTTAAAGTACTGTTTTTCTTGGAAATTCAACAAGATGCAATCATGATGTGTTGTGACATCTTAAAGATCTCGTCGAGCTGATTAATTTGACACTTTGTTTAAGAAATTTGGTCGACAATTCGCAAAGTTATCGAGCTTCAAAGTTTGAAAAGACACAAAAGTTGTGTGTTTGTGCACTTAAAGTACTATTTTTCTTGGAAATTCAACAATATGCAATCATGATGTGTTGTGACATCTTAAAGATCTCGTGGAGCGGATTAATTTGATACTTTGTTTAACAAATTTGGTCCTCATTTGCCGAAGTTATCGAGCTTCAAAGTTTGAAAAGTCACAAATGTTGTGTGTTTGAGCACATAGAGTACTATTTTTCTTGGAAATTCAACAAGATGCAATCATGATGTGTTGTGAAATCTTCAAGATCTCGTCGAGCTGATTAATTTGATACTTTGTTTAACAAATTTGGTCCTCATTTGCCGAAGTTATCGAGCTTCAATGTTTGAAAAGTCACAAAAGTTGTGTGTTTGAGCACTTAAAGTACTGTTTTTCTTGTAAATTCAACAAGATGCAATCATGATGTGTTGTGAAATCTTAAAGATCTCGTCGAGCTGATTAATTTGACACTTCGTTTAAGAAAGTTGGTCCTCATTCGCCGAAGTTATCGAGCTTCAAAATTTGAAAAGTCACAAAAGTTGTGTGTTTGAGCAATTAAAGTACTATTTTTCTTGGAAATTCAACAAGATGCAATAATGATGTGTTGTGAAATCTTAAAGGTCTCGTCGAGCTGATTAATTTGACACTTTGTTTAAGAAATTTGGTCGACAATTCCCGAAGTTATCGGGCTTCAAAATTTGAAAAGTCACAAAAGTTGTGTGTTTGAGTACTTAAAGTACTATTTTTCTTGGAAATCCAACAAGATGCAATCATGATGTGTTGTGAAATCTTAAAGATCTCGTCGAGCTGATTAATTTGACACTTTTTTTAACAAATTAGGTCCTCATTTGCCGAAGTTATTGAGCTTCAAAGTTTGAAAAGACACAAAAGTTGTGTGTTTGAGCACTTAAAGTACTGTTTTTCATGGGGATTCAACAAGATGCAATCATGATGTGTTGTGTCATCTTAAAGATCTCGTGGAGCGGATTAATTTGATACTTTGTTTAACAAATTAGGTCCTCATTTGCCGAAGTTATCGAGCTTCAAAGTTCGAAAAGTCACAAAAGTTGTGTGTTTGAGCACTTAAAGTACTATTTTTCATGGAGATTCAACAAGATGCAATCATGATGTGTTGTGTCATCTTAAAGATCTCGTGGAGCGGATTAATTTGATACTTTGTTTAACAAATTAGGTCCTCATTTGCCGAAGTTATCGAGCTTCAAAATTTGAAAAGTCACAAATGTTGAGTTTTTGAGCACATAGAGTACTATTTTTCTTGGAATTTCAACAAGATGCAATCATGATGTGTTGTGAAATCATAAAGATCTCGTCGAGCTGATTAATTTGACACTTTGTTTAAGAAATTTGGTCGACAATTCCCGAAGTTATCGAGCTTCAAAATTTGAAAAGTCACAAAAGTTGTGTGTTTGAGCAATTAAAGTACTATTTTTCTTGGAAATTCAACAAGATGCAATCATGATGTGTTGTAAAATCTTAAAGATCTCGTCGAGCTGATTAATTTGACACTTTGTTTAAGAAATTTGGTCGACAATTCCCGAAGTTATCGAGCTTCAAAGTTTGAAAAGACACAAAAGTTGTGTGTTTGAGCAATTAAAGTACTATTTTTCTTGGAAATTCAACAAGATGCAATCATGATGTGTTGTGAAATCTTAAAGATCTCGTCGAGCTGATTAATTTGACACTTTGTTTAAGAAATTTGGTCCACAATTCCCGAAGTTATCGAGCTTCAAAATGTGAAAAGTCACAAAAGTTGTGTGTTTGAGAACTTACAGTACTATTTTTCTTGGAAATCCACCAAGATGCAATCATGATGTGTTGTGAAATCTTAAAGATCTCGTGGAGCGGATTAATTTGATACTTTGTTTAAGAAATTTGGTCCACAATTCCCGAAGTTATCGAGCTTCAAAATTTGAAAAGTCACAAATGTTGTGTGTTTGAGCACATAGAGTACTATTTTTCTTGGAAATTCAACAAGATGCAATCATGATGTGTTGTGTAATCTTAAAGATCTCGTCGAGCTGATTAATTTGACACTTTGTTTAAGAAATTTGGTCGACAATTCCCGAAGTTATCGAGCTTCAAAGTTTGAAAAGACACAAAAGTTGTGTGTTTGTGCACTTAAAGTACTATTTTTCTTGGAAATTCAACAAGATGCAATCATGATGTGTTGTGACATCTTAAAGATCTCGTGGAGCGGATTAATTTGATACTTTGTTTAACAAATTTGGTCCTCATTTGCCGAAGTTATCGAGCTTCAAAGTTTGAAAAGTCACAAAAGTTGTGTGTTTGAGCACTTACAGTACTATTTTTCTTGGAAATCCAACAAGATGCAATCATGATGTGTTGTGAAATCTTAAAGATCTCGTCGAGCTGATTAATTTGACACTTCGTGTAAGAAATTTAGTCCACAATTCCCGAAGTTATCGAGCTTCAAAATTTGAAAAGTCACAAAAGTTGTGTGTTTGTGCACTTAAAGTACTGTTTTTCTTGGAAATTCAACAAGATGCAATCATGATGTGTTGTGAAATCTTAAAGATCTCGTCGAGCTGATTAATTTGACACTTTGTTTAAGAAATTTGGTCGACAATTCCCGAAGTTATCGGGCTTCAAAATTTGAAAAGTCACAAAACTTGTGTGTTTGTGCACTTAAAGTACTATTTTTCTTGGAAATCCAACAAGATGCAATCATGATGTGTTGTGACATCTTAAAGATCTCGTGGAGCTGATTAATTTGACACTTTGTTTAAGAAATTTGGTCGACAATTCCCGAAGTTATCTAGCTTCAAAGTTTGAAAAGACACAAAAGTTGTGTGTTTGTGCACTTAAAGTACTATTTTTCTTGGAAATCCAACAAGATGCAATCATGATGTGTTGTGAAATCTTAAAGATCTCGTGGAGCTGATTAATTTGACACTTTGTTTAAGAAATTTGGTCCACAATTCCCGAAGTTATCGAGCTTCAAAATTTGAAAAGTCACAAAAGTTGTGTGTTTGAGCACTTACAGTACTATTTTTCTTGGAAATCCAACAAGATGCAATCATGATGTGTTGTGTCATCTTAAAGATCTCGTGGAGCGGATTAATTTGATACTTTGTTTAACAAATTAGGTCCTCATTTGCTGAAGTTATCGGGCTTCAAAATTTGAAAAGTCACAAATGTTGAGTTTTTGAGCACATAGAGTACTATTTTTCTTGGAAATTCAACAAGATGCAATCATGATGTGTTGTGAAATCTTAAAGATCTCGTCGAGCTGATTAATTTGACACTTTGTTTAAGAAATTTGGTCCACAATTCCCGACGTTATCGAGCTTCAAAATTTGAAAAGTCACAAAAGTTGTGTGTTTGAGCAATTAAAGTACTATTTTTCATGGAGATTCAACAAGATGCAATCATGATGTGTTGTGTCATCTTAAAGATCTCGTGGAGCGGATTAATTTGATACTTTGTTTAACAAATTAGGTCCTCATTTGCCGAAGTTATCGAGCTTCAAAATTTGAAAAGTCACAAATGTTGTGTGTTTGAGCACTTAAAGTACTATTTTTCATGGAGATTCAACAAGATGCAATCATGATGTGTTGTGTCATCTTAAAGATCTCGTGGAGCGGATTAATTTGATACTTTGTTTAACAAATTAGGTCCTCATTTGCCGAAGTTATCGAGCTTCAAAGTTCGAAAAGTTACAAAAGTTGTGTGTTTGAGCACTTAAAGTACTATTTTTCATGGAGATTCAACAAGATGCAATCATGATGTGTTGTGTCATCTTAAAGATCTCGTGGAGCGGATTAATTTGATACTTTGTTTAACAAATTTGGTCCTTATTTGCCGAAGTTATCGAGCTTCAAAGTTTGAAAAGTCACAAAAGTTGTGTGTTTGAGCACTTAAAGTACTATTTTTCATGGAGATTCAACAAGATGCAATCATGATGTATTGTGTCATCTTAGAGATCTCGTGGAGCGGATTAATTTGATACTTTGTTTAACAAATTAGGTCCTCATTTGCCGAAGTTATCGAGCTTCAAAATATGAAAAGTCACAAATGTTGAGTTTTTGAGCACATAGAGTACTATTTTTCTTGGAATTTCAACAAGATGCAATCATGATGTGTTGTGAAATCTTAAAGATCTCGTCGAGCTGATTAATTTGACACTTCGTGTAAGAAATTTAGTCCACAATTCCCGAAGTTATCGAGCTTCAAAATTTGAAAAGTCACAAAAGTTGTGTGTTTGTGCACTTAAAGTACTATTTTTCTTGGAAATTCAACAATATGCAATCATGATGTGTTGTGACATCTTAAAGATCTCGTGGAGCGGATTAATTTGATACTTTGTTTAACAAATTTGGTCCTCATTTGCCGAAGTTATCGAGCTTCAAAGTTTGAAAAGTCACAAAAGTTGTGTGTTTGAGCACTTAAAGTACTATTTTTCATGGAGATTCAACAAGATGCAATCATGATGTGTTGTGTCATCTTAAAGATCTCGTGGAGCGGATTAATTTGATACTTTGTTTAACAAATTAGGTCCTCATTTGCCGAAGTTATCGAGCTTCAAAGTTCGAAAAGTCACAAAAGTTGTGTGTTTGAGCACTTAAAGTACTATTTTTCATGGAGATTCAACAAGATGCAATCATGATGTGTTGTGTCATCTTAAAGATCTCGTGGAGCGGATTAATTTGATACTTTGTTTAACAAATTAGGTCCTCATTTGCCGAAGTTATCGAGCTTCAAAATTTGAAAAGTCACAAATTTTGAGTTTTTGAACACATAGAGTACTATTTTTCTTGGAATTTCAACAAGATGCAATCATGATGTGTTGTGAAATCATAAAGATCTCGTCGAGCTGATTAATTTGACACTTTGTTTAAGAAATTTGGTCGACAATTCCCGAAGTTATCGAGCTTCAAAATTTGAAAAGTCACAAAAGTTGTGTGTTTGAGCAATTAAAGTACTATTTTTCTTGGAAATTCAACAAGATGCAATCATGATGTGTTGTAAAATCTTAAAGATCTCGTCGAGCTGATTAATTTGACACTTTGTTTAAGAAATTTGGTCGACAATTCCCGAAGTTATCGAGCTTCAAAGTTTGAAAAGACACAAAAGTTGTGTGTTTGAGCAATTAAAGTACTATTTTTCTTGGAAATTCAACAAGATGCAATCATGATGTGTTGTGAAATCTTAAAGATCTCGTCGAGCTGATTAATTTGACACTTTGTTTAAGAAATTTGGTCCACAATTCCCGAAGTTATCGAGCTTCAAAATGTGAAAAGTCACAAAAGTTGTGTGTTTGAGAACTTACAGTACTATTTTTCTTGGAAATCCACCAAGATGCAATCATGATGTGTTGTGAAATCTTAAAGATCTCGTGGAGCGGATTAATTTGATACTTTGTTTAAGAAATTTGGTCGACAATTCCCGAAGTTATCGGGCTTCAAAATTTGAAAAGTCACAAAAGTTGTGTGTTTGAGTACTTAAAGTACTATTTTTCTTGGAAATCCAACAAGATGCAATCATGATGTGTTGTGAAATCTTCAAGATCTCGTCGAGCTGATTAATTTGACACTTTTTTTAACAAATTAGGTCCTCATTTGCCGAAGTTATCGAGCTTCAAAGTTTGAAAAGTCACAAATGTTGTGTGTTTGAGCACTTACAGTACTATTTTTCTTGGAAATTCAACAAGATGCAATCATGATGTGTTGTGAAATCTTCAAGATCTCGTCGAGCTGATTAATTTGACACTTTTTTTAACAAATTAGGTCCTCATTTGCCGAAGTTATCGAGCTTCAAAGTTTGAAAAGACACAAAAGTTGTGTGTTTGAGCACTTAAAGTACTGTTTTTCATGGGGATTCAACAAGATGCAATCATGATGTGTTGTGTCATCTTAAAGATCTCGTGGAGCGGATTAATTTGATACTTTGTTTAACAAATTAGGTCCTCATTTGCCGAAGTTATCGAGCTTCAAAGTTCGAAAAGTCACAAAAGTTGTGTGTTTGAGCACTTAAAGTACTATTTTTCATGGAGATTCAACAAGATGCAATCATGATGTGTTGTGTCATCTTAAAGATCTCGTGGAGCGGATTAATTTGATACTTTGTTTAACAAATTAGGTCCTCATTTGCCGAAGTTATCGAGCTTCAAAATTTGAAAAGTCACAAATGTTGAGTTTTTGAGCACATAGAGTACTATTTTTCTTGGAATTTCAACAAGATGCAATCATGATGTGTTGTGAAATCATAAAGATCTCGTCGAGCTGATTAATTTGACACTTTGTTTAAGAAATTTGGTCGACAATTCCCGAAGTTATCGAGCTTCAAAATTTGAAAAGTCACAAAAGTTGTGTGTTTGAGCAATTAAAGTACTATTTTTCTTGGAAATTCAACAAGATGCAATCATGATGTGTTGTAAAATCTTAAAGATCTCGTCGAGCTGATTAATTTGACACTTTGTTTAAGAAATTTGGTCGACAATTCCCGAAGTTATCGAGCTTCAAAGTTTGAAAAGACACAAAAGTTGTGTGTTTGAGCAATTAAAGTACTATTTTTCTTGGAAATTCAACAAGATGCAATCATGATGTGTTGTGAAATCTTAAAGATCTCGTCGAGCTGATTAATTTGACACTTTGTTTAAGAAATTTGGTCCACAATTCCCGAAGTTATCGAGCTTCAAAATGTGAAAAGTCACAAAAGTTGTGTGTTTGAGAACTTACAGTACTATTTTTCTTGGAAATCCACCAAGATGCAATCATGATGTGTTGTGAAATCTTAAAGATCTCGTGGAGCGGATTAATTTGATACTTTGTTTAAGAAATTTGGTCCACAATTCCCGAAGTTATCGAGCTTCAAAATTTGAAAAGTCACAAATGTTGTGTGTTTGAGCACATAGAGTACTATTTTTCTTGGAAATTCAACAAGATGCAATCATGATGTGTTGTGTAATCTTAAAGATCTCGTCGAGCTGATTAATTTGACACTTTGTTTAAGAAATTTGGTCGACAATTCCCGAAGTTATCGAGCTTCAAAGTTTGAAAAGACACAAAAGTTGTGTGTTTGTGCACTTAAAGTACTATTTTTCTTGGAAATTCAACAAGATGCAATCATGATGTGTTGTGACATCTTAAAGATCTCGTGGAGCGGATTAATTTGATACTTTGTTTAACAAATTTGGTCCTCATTTGCCGAAGTTATCGAGCTTCAAAATTTGAAAAGTCACAAAAGTTGTGTGTTTGAGCACTTACAGTACTATTTTTCTTGGAAATCCAACAAGATGCAATCATGATGTGTTGTGAAATCTTAAAGATCTCGTCGAGCTGATTAATTTGACACTTCGTGTAAGAAATTTAGTCCACAATTCCCGAAGTTATCGAGCTTCAAAATTTGAAAAGTCACAAAAGTTGTGTGTTTGTGCACTTAAAGTACTGTTTTTCTTGGAAATTCAACAAGATGCAATCATGATGTGTTGTGAAATCTTAAAGATCTCGTCGAGCTGATTAATTTGACACTTTGTTTAAGAAATTTGGTCGACAATTCCCGAAGTTATCGGGCTTCAAAATTTGAAAAGTCACAAAACTTGTGTGTTTGTGCACTTAAAGTACTATTTTTCTTGGAAATCCAACAAGATGCAATCATGATGTGTTGTGACATCTTAAAGATCTCGTGGAGCTGATTAATTTGACACTTTGTTTAAGAAATTTGGTCGACAATTCCCGAAGTTATCTAGCTTCAAAGTTTGAAAAGACACAAAAGTTGTGTGTTTGTGCACTTAAAGTACTATTTTTCTTGGAAATCCAACAAGATGCAATCATGATGTGTTGTGAAATCTTAAAGATCTCGTGGAGCTGATTAATTTGACACTTTGTTTAAGAAATTTGGTCCACAATTCCCGAAGTTATCGAGCTTCAAAATTTGAAAAGTCACAAAAGTTGTGTGTTTGAGCACTTACAGTACTATTTTTCTTGGAAATCCAACAAGATGCAATCATGATGTGTTGTGTCATCTTAAAGATCTCGTGGAGCGGATTAATTTGATACTTTGTTTAACAAATTAGGTCCTCATTTGCTGAAGTTATCGGGCTTCAAAATTTGAAAAGTCACAAATGTTGAGTTTTTGAGCACATAGAGTACTATTTTTCTTGGAAATTCAACAAGATGCAATCATGATGTGTTGTGAAATCTTAAAGATCTCGTCGAGCTGATTAATTTGACACTTTGTTTAAGAAATTTGGTCCACAATTCCCGACGTTATCGAGCTTCAAAATTTGAAAAGTCACAAAAGTTGTGTGTTTGAGCAATTAAAGTACTATTTTTCATGGAGATTCAACAAGATGCAATCATGATGTGTTGTGTCATCTTAAAGATCTCGTGGAGCGGATTAATTTGATACTTTGTTTAACAAATTAGGTCCTCATTTGCCGAAGTTATCGAGCTTCAAAATTTGAAAAGTCACAAATGTTGTGTGTTTGAGCACTTAAAGTACTATTTTTCATGGAGATTCAACAAGATGCAATCATGATGTGTTGTGTCATCTTAAAGATCTCGTGGAGCGGATTAATTTGATACTTTGTTTAACAAATTAGGTCCTCATTTGCCGAAGTTATCGAGCTTCAAAGTTCGAAAAGTTACAAAAGTTGTGTGTTTGAGCACTTAAAGTACTATTTTTCATGGAGATTCAACAAGATGCAATCATGATGTGTTGTGTCATCTTAAAGATCTCGTGGAGCGGATTAATTTGATACTTTGTTTAACAAATTTGGTCCTTATTTGCCGAAGTTATCGAGCTTCAAAGTTTGAAAAGTCACAAAAGTTGTGTGTTTGAGCACTTAAAGTACTATTTTTCATGGAGATTCAACAAGATGCAATCATGATGTATTGTGTCATCTTAGAGATCTCGTGGAGCGGATTAATTTGATACTTTGTTTAACAAATTAGGTCCTCATTTGCCGAAGTTATCGAGCTTCAAAATATGAAAAGTCACAAATGTTGAGTTTTTGAGCACATAGAGTACTATTTTTCTTGGAATTTCAACAAGATGCAATCATGATGTGTTGTGAAATCTTAAAGATCTCGTCGAGCTGATTAATTTGACACTTCGTGTAAGAAATTTAGTCCACAATTCCCGAAGTTATCGAGCTTCAAAATTTGAAAAGTCACAAAAGTTGTGTGTTTGTGCACTTAAAGTACTATTTTTCTTGGAAATTCAACAATATGCAATCATGATGTGTTGTGACATCTTAAAGATCTCGTGGAGCGGATTAATTTGATACTTTGTTTAACAAATTTGGTCCTCATTTGCCGAAGTTATCGAGCTTCAAAGTTTGAAAAGTCACAAAAGTTGTGTGTTTGAGCACTTAAAGTACTATTTTTCATGGAGATTCAACAAGATGCAATCATGATGTGTTGTGTCATCTTAAAGATCTCGTGGAGCGGATTAATTTGATACTTTGTTTAACAAATTAGGTCCTCATTTGCCGAAGTTATCGAGCTTCAAAGTTTGAAAAGTCACAAAAGTTGTGTGTTTGAGCACTTACGGTACTATTTTTCTTGGAAATCCAACAAGACGCAATCATGATGTGTTGTGACATCTTAAAGATCTCGTCGAGCTGATTAATTTGACACTTTGTTTAAGAAATTTGGTCGACAATTCCCGAAGTTATCGAGCTTCAAAGTTTGAAAAGACACAAAAGTTGTGTGTTTGTGCATTTAAAGTACTATTTTTCTTGGAAATTCAACAATATGCAATCATGATGTGTTGTGACATCTTAAAGATCTCGTGGAGCGGATTAATTTGATACTTTGTTTAACAAATTTGGTCCTCATTTGCCGAAGTTATCGAGCTTCAAAGTTTGAAAAGTCACAAAAGTTGTGTGTTTGTGCACTTAAAGTACTATTTTTCTTGGAAATTCAACAATATGCAATCATGATGTGTTGTGACATCTTAAAGATCTCGTGGAGCGGATTAATTTGATACTTTGTTTAACAAATTTGGTCCTCATTTGCCGAAGTTATCGAGCTTCAAAATTTGAAAAGTCACAAATGTTGAGTTTTTGAGCACATAGAGTACTATTTTTCCTGGAAATTCAACAAGATGCAATCATGATGTGTTGTGAAATCTTAAAGATCTCGTCGAGCTGATTAATTTGACACTTTGTTTAAGAAATTTGGTCCACAATTCCCGAATTTATCGAGCTTCAAAATTTGAAAAGTCACAAAAGTTGTGTGTTTGTGCACTTAAAGTACTATTTTTCTTGGAAATTCAACAATATGCAATCATGATGTGTTGTGACATCTTAAAGATCTCGTGGAGCGGATTAATTTGATACTTTGTTTAACAAATTTGGTCCTCATTTGCCGAAGTTATCGAGCTTCAAAGTTTGAAAACTCACAAAAGTTGTGTGTTTGAGCACTTAAAGTACCGTTTTTCTTGGAAATTCAACAAGATGCAATCATGATGTGTTGTGAAATCTTAAAGATCTCGTCGAGCTGATTAATTTGACACTTTGTTTAAGAAATTTGGTCGACAATTCCCGAAGTTATCGAGCTTCAAAGTTTGAAAAGTCACAAAAGTTGTGTGTTTGAGCACTTACAGTACTATTTTTCTTGGAAATCCAACAAGACGCAATCATGATGTGTTGTGACATCTTAAAGATCTCGTCGAGCTGATTAATTTGACACTTTGTTTAAGAAATTTGGTCGACAATTCCCGAAGTTATCGAGCTTCAAAGTTTGAAAAGACACAAAAGTTGTGTGTTTGTGCACTTAAAGTACTATTTTTCTTGGAAATCCAACAAGACGCAATCATGATGTGTTGTGTCATCTTAAAGATCTCGTGGAGCGGATTAATTTGATACTTTGTTTAACAAATTTGGTCCTCATTTGCCGAAGTTATCGAGCTTCAAAGTTTGAAAAGTCACAAAAGTTGTGTGTTTGAGCACTTACAGTACTATTTTTCTTGGAAATCCAACAAGATGCAATCATGATGTGTTGTGACATCTTAAAGATCTCGTGGAGCGGATTAATTTGATACTTTGTTTAACAAATTAGGTCCTCATTTGCCGAAGTTATCGAGCTTCAAAATTTGAAAAGTCACAAATGTTGAGTTTTTGAGCACATAGAGTACTATTTTTCTTAGAAATTCAACAAGATGCAATCATGATGTGTTGTGAAATCTTAAAGATCTCGTCGAGCTGATTAATTTGACACTTTGTTTAAGAAATTTGGTCCACAATTCCCGAAGTTATCGAGCTTCAAAATTTGAAAAGTCACAAAAGTTGTGTGTTTGTGCACATAAAGTACTATTTTTCTTGGAAATTCAACAAGATGCAATCATGATGTGTTGTGAAATCTTCAAGATCTCGTCGAGCGGATTAATTTGATACTTTGTTTAACAAATTAGGTCCTCATTTGCCGAAGTTATCGAGCTTCAAAATTTGAAAAGTCACAAATGTTGAGTTTTTGAGCACATAGAGTACTATTTTTCTTGGAAATTCAACAATATGCAATCATGATGTGTTGTCACATCTTAAAGACCTCGTGGAGCGGATTAATTTGATACTTTGTTTAACAAATTTGGTCCTCATTTGCCGAAGTTATCGAGCTTCAAAGTTTGAAGAGTCACAAAAGTTGTGTGTTTGAGCCCTTAAAGTACTATTTTTCATGGAGATTCAACAAGATGCAATCATGATGTGTTGTGACATCTTAAAGATCTCGTCGAGCTGATTAATTTGACACTTTGCTTAAGAAATTTGGTCGACAATTCCCGAAGTTATCGGGCTTCAAAATTTGAAAAGTCACAAAAGTTGTGTGTTTGAGCACTTAAAGTACTATTTTTCTTGGAAATCCAACAAGATGCAATCATGATGTGTTGTGTCATCTTAAAGATCTCGTGGAGCGGATTAATTTGATACTTTGTTTAACAAATTAGGTCCTCATTTGCCGAAGTTATCGAGCTTCAAAGTTTGAAAAGTCACAAAAGTTGTGTGTTTGAGCACTTACGGTACTATTTTTCTTGGAAATCCAACAAGACGCAATCATGATGTGTTGTGACATCTTAAAGATCTCGTCGAGCTGATTAATTTGACACTTTGTTTAAGAAATTTGGTCGACAATTCCCGAAGTTATCGAGCTTCAAAGTTTGAAAAGACACAAAAGTTGTGTGTTTGTGCATTTAAAGTACTATTTTTCTTGGAAATTCAACAATATGCAATCATGATGTGTTGTGACATCTTAAAGATCTCGTGGAGCGGATTAATTTGATACTTTGTTTAACAAATTTGGTCCTCATTTGCCGAAGTTATCGAGCTTCAAAGTTTGAAAAGTCACAAAAGTTGTGTGTTTGTGCACTTAAAGTACTATTTTTCTTGGAAATTCAACAATATGCAATCATGATGTGTTGTGACATCTTAAAGATCTCGTGGAGCGGATTAATTTGATACTTTGTTTAACAAATTTGGTCCTCATTTGCCGAAGTTATCGAGCTTCAAAATTTGAAAAGTCACAAATGTTGAGTTTTTGAGCACATAGAGTACTATTTTTCCTGGAAATTCAACAAGATGCAATCATGATGTGTTGTGAAATCTTAAAGATCTCGTCGAGCTGATTAATTTGACACTTTGTTTAAGAAATTTGGTCCACAATTCCCGAATTTATCGAGCTTCAAAATTTGAAAAGTCACAAAAGTTGTGTGTTTGTGCACTGAAAGTACTATTTTTCTTGGAAATTCAACAATATGCAATCATGATGTGTTGTGACATCTTAAAGATCTCGTGGAGCGGATTAATTTGATACTTTGTTTAACAAATTTGGTCCTCATTTGCCGAAGTTATCGAGCTTCAAAGTTTGAAAACTCACAAAAGTTGTGTGTTTGAGCACTTAAAGTACCGTTTTTCTTGGAAATTCAACAAGATGCAATCATGATGTGTTGTGAAATCTTAAAGATCTCGTCGAGCTGATTAATTTGACACTTTGTTTAAGAAATTTGGTCGACAATTCCCGAAGTTATCGGGCTTCAAAATTTGAAAAGTCACAAAAGTTGTGTGCTTGAGCACTTAAAGTACTATTTTTCTTGGAAATCCAACCAGATGCAATCATGATGTGTTGTGACATCTTAAAGATCTCGTCGAGCTGATTAATTTGACACTTTGTTTAAGAAATTTGGTCGACAATTCCCGAAGTTATCGGGCTTCAAAATTTGAAAAGTCACAAAACTTGTGTGTTTGTGCACTTAAAGTACTATTTTTCTTGGAAATCCAACAAGATGCAATCATGATGTGTTGTGACATCTTAAAGATCTCGTGGAGCTGATTAATTTGACACTTTGTTTAAGAAATTTGGTCGACAATTCCCGAAGTTATCTAGCTTCAAAGTTTGAAAAGACACAAAAGTTGTGTGTTTGTGCACTTAAAGTACTATTTTTCTTGGAAATTCAACAAGATGCAATCATGATGTGTTGTGTCATCTTAAAGATCTCGTGGAGCGGATTAATTTGATACTTTGTTTAACAAATTAGGTCCTCATTTGCCGAAGTTATCGAGCTTCAAAGTTTGAAAAGTCACAAAAGTTGTGTGTTTGAGCACTTACGGTACTATTTTTCTTGGAAATCCAACAAGACGCAATCATGATGTGTTGTGACATCTTAAAGATCTCGTCGAGCTGATTAATTTGACACTTTGTTTAAGAAATTTGGTCGACAATTCCCGAAGTTATCGAGCTTCAAAGTTTGAAAAGACACAAAAGTTGTGTGTTTGTGCACTTAAAGTACTATTTTTCTTGGAAATCCAACAAGACGCAATCATGATGTGTTGTGTCATCTTAAAGATCTCGTGGAGCGGATTAATTTGATACTTTGTTTAACAAATTAGGTCCTCATTTGCCGAAGTTATCGAGCTTCAAAGTTTGAAAAGTCACAAAAGTTGTGTGTTTGAGCACTTACAGTACTATTTTTCTTGGAAATCCAACAAGACGCAATCATGATGTGTTGTGACATCTTAAAGATCTCGTCGAGCTGATTAATTTGACACTTTGTTTAAGAAATTTGGTCGACAATTCCCGAAGTTATCGAGCTTCAAAGTTTGAAAAGACACAAAAGTTGTGTGTTTGTGCACTTAAAGTACTATTTTTCTTGGAAATCCAACAAGACGCAATCATGATGTGTTGTGTCATCTTAAAGATCTCGTGGAGCGGATTAATTTGATACTTTGTTTAACAAATTTGGTCCTCATTTGCCGAAGTTATCGAGCTTCAAAGTTTGAAAAGTCACAAAAGTTGTGTGTTTGAGCACTTACAGTACTATTTTTCTTGGAAATCCAACAAGATGCAATCATGATGTGTTGTGACATCTTAAAGATCTCGTGGAGCGGATTAATTTGATACTTTGTTTAACAAATTAGGTCCTCATTTGCCGAAGTTATCGAGCTTCAAAATTTGAAAAGTCACAAATGTTGAGTTTTTGAGCACATAGAGTACTATTTTTCTTAGAAATTCAACAAGATGCAATCATGATGTGTTGTGAAATCTTAAAGATCTCGTCGAGCTGATTAATTTGACACTTTGTTTAAGAAATTTGGTCCACAATTCCCGAAGTTATCGAGCTTCAAAATTTGAAAAGTCACAAAAGTTGTGTGTTTGTGCACATAAAGTACTATTTTTCTTGGAAATTCAACAAGATGCAATCATGATGTGTTGTAAAATCTTCAAGATCTCGTCGAGCGGATTAATTTGATACTTTGTTTAACAAATTAGGTCCTCATTTGCCGAAGTTATCGAGCTTCAAAATTTGAAAAGTCACAAATGTTGAGTTTTTGAGCACATAGAGTACTATTTTTCTTGGAAATTCAACAAGATGCAATCATGATGTGTTGTGAAATCTTAAAGATCTCGTCGAGCTGATTAATTTGACACTTTGTTTAAGAAATTTGGTCCACAATTCCCGAAGTTATCGAGCTTCAAAATTTGAAAAGTCACAAAAGTTGTGTGTTTGAGCACTTAAAGTACTATTTTTCTTGGAAATCCAACAAGATGCAATCATGATGTGTTGTGACATCTTAAAGATCTCGTGGAGCTGATTAATTTGATACTTTGTGTAACAAATTTGGTCCTAATTTGCCGAAGTTATCGAGCTTCACAGTTTGAAAAGTCACAAAAGTTGTGTGTTTGAGCACTTACAGTACTATTTTTCTTGGAAATCCAACAAGATGCAATCATGATGTGTTGTGACATCTTAAAGATCTCGTGGAGCTGATTAATTTGACACTTTGTTTAAGAAATTTGGTCGACAATTCCCGAAGTTATCGAGCTTCAAAGTTTGAAAAGACACAAAAGTTGTGTGTTTGTGCACTTAAAGTACTATTTTTCTTGGAAATTCAACAATATGCAATCATGATGTGTTGTGACATCTTAAAGATCTCGTGGAGCGGATTAATTTGATACTTTGTTTAACAAATTTGGTCCTCATTTGCCGAAGTTATCGAGCTTCAAAGTTTGAAAAGTCACAAAAGTTGTGTGTTTGAGCACTTAAAGTACTATTTTTCATGGAGATTCAACAAGATGCAATCATGATGTGTTGTGTCATCTTAAAGATCTCGTGGAGCGGATTAATTTGATACTTTGTTTAACAAATTAGGTCCTCATTTGCCGAAGTTATCGAGCTTCAAAGTTTGAAAAGTCACAAAAGTTGTGTGTTTGAGCACTTACGGTACTATTTTTCTTGGAAATCCAACAAGACGCAATCATGATGTGTTGTGACATCTTAAAGATCTCGTCGAGCTGATTAATTTGACACTTTGTTTAAGAAATTTGGTCGACAATTCCCGAAGTTATCGAGCTTCAAAGTTTGAAAAGACACAAAAGTTGTGTGTTTGTGCATTTAAAGTACTATTTTTCTTGGAAATTCAACAATATGCAATCATGATGTGTTGTGACATCTTAAAGATCTCGTGGAGCGGATTAATTTGATACTTTGTTTAACAAATTTGGTCCTCATTTGCCGAAGTTATCGAGCTTCAAAATTTGAAAAGTCACAAATGTTGAGTTTTTGAGCACATAGAGTACTATTTTTCCTGGAAATTCAACAAGATGCAATCATGATGTGTTGTGAAATCTTAAAGATCTCGTCGAGCTGATTAATTTGACACTTTGTTTAAGAAATTTGGTCCACAATTCCCGAAGTTATCGAGCTTCAAAATTTGAAAAGTCACAAAAGTTGTGTGTTTGTGCACTTAAAGTACTATTTTTCTTGGAAATTCAACAATATGCAATCATGATGTGTTGTGACATCTTAAAGATCTCGTGGAGCGGATTAATTTGATACTTTGTTTAACAAATTTGGTCCTCATTTGCCGAAGTTATCGAGCTTCAAAGTTTGAAAACTCACAAAAGTTGTGTGTTTGAGCACTTAAAGTACTGTTTTTCTTGGAAATTCAACAAGATGCAATCATGATGTGTTGTGAAATCTTAAAGATCTCGTCGAGCTGATTAATTTGACACTTTGTTTAAGAAATTTGGTCGACAATTCCCGAAGTTATCGGGCTTCAAAATTTGAAAAGTCACAAAAGTTGTGTGCTTGAGCACTTAAAGTACTATTTTTCTTGGAAATCCAACCAGATGCAATCATGATGTGTTGTGACATCTTAAAGATCTCGTCGAGCTGATTAATTTGACACTTTGTTTAAGAAATTTGGTCGACAATTCCCGAAGTTATCGGGCTTCAAAATTTGAAAAGTCACAAAACTTGTGTGTTTGTGCACTTAAAGTACTATTTTTCTTGGAAATCCAACAAGATGCAATCATGATGTGTTGTGACATCTTAAAGATCTCGTGGAGCTGATTAATTTGACACTTTGTTTAAGAAATTTGGTCGACAATTCCCGAAGTTATCTAGCTTCAAAGTTTGAAAAGACACAAAAGTTGTGTGTTTGTGCACTTAAAGTACTATTTTTCTTGGAAATTCAACAAGATGCAATCATGATGTGTTGTGTCATCTTAAAGATCTCGTGGAGCGGATTAATTTGATACTTTGTTTAACAAATTTGGTCCTCATTTGCCGAAGTTATCGAGCTTCAAAATTTGAAAAGTCACAAATGTTGAGTTTTTGAGCACATAGAGTACTATTTTTCCTGGAAATTCAACAAGATGCAATCATGATGTGTTATGAAATCTTAAAGATCTCGTCGAGCTGATTAATTTGACACTTTGTTTAAGAAATTTGGTCGACAATTCCCGAAGTCATCGAGCTTCAAAATTTGAAAAGTCACAAATGTTGTGTGTTTGAGCACTTAAAGTACTATTTTTCATGGAGATTCAACAAGATGCAATCATGATGTGTTGTGTCATCTTAACGATCTCGTGGAGCGGATTAATTTGATACTTTGTTTAACAAATTAGGTCCTCATTTGCCGAAGTTATCGAGCTTCAAAGTTCGAAAAGTCACAAAAGTTGTGTGTTTGAGCACTTAAAGTACTATTTTTCATGGAGATTCAACAAGATGCAATCATGATGTGTTGTGACATCTTAAAGATCTCGTCGAGCTGATTAATTTGACACTTTGTTTAAGAAATTTGGTCGACAATTCCCGAAGTTATCGGGCTTCAAAATTTGAAAAGTCACAAAAGTTGTGTGTTTGAGCACTTAACGTACTGTTTTTCTTGGAAATTCAACAAGATGCAATCATGATGTGTTGTGAAATCTTAAAGATCTCGTCGAGCTGATTAATTTGACACTTTGTTTAAGAAATTTGGTCGACAATTCCCGAAGTTATCGGGCTTCAAAATTTGAAAAGTCACAAAACTTGTGTGTTTGTGCACTTAAAGTACTATTTTTCTTGGAAATCCAACAAGATGCAATCATGATGTGTTGTGACATCTTAAAGATCTCGTGGAGCTGATTAATTTGACACTTTGTTTAAGAAATTTGGTCGACAATTCCCGAAGTTATCTAGCTTCAAAGTTTGAAAAGACACAAAAGTTGTGTGTTTGTGCACTTAAAGTACTATTTTTCTTGGAAATCCAACAAGATGCAATCATGATGTGTTGTGAAATCTTAAAGATCTCGTGGAGCTGATTAATTTGACACTTTGTTTAAGAAATTTGGTCCACAATTCCCGAAGTTATCGAGCTTCAAAATTTGAAAAGTCACAAAAGTTGTGTGTTTGAGCACTTAAAGTACTATTTTTCATGGAGATTCAACAAGATGCAATCATGATGTGTTGTGTCATCTTAAAGAACTCGTGGAGCGGATTAATTTGATACTTTGTTTAACAAATTAGGTCCTCATTTGCCGAAGTTATCGAGCTTCAAAGTTTGAAAAGTCACAAAAGTTGTGTGTTTGAGCACTTACAGTACTATTTTTCTTGGAAATCCAACAAGATGCAATCATGATGTGTTGTGTCATCTTAAAGAACTCGTGGAGCGGATTAATTTGATACTTTGTTTAACAAATTAGGTCCTCATTTGCCGAAGTTATCGAGCTTCAAAATTTGAAAAGTCACAAATGTTGAGTTTTTGAGCACATAGAGTACTATTTTTCTTGGAAATTCAACAAGATGCAATCATGATGTGTTGTGTCATCTTAAAGAACTCGTGGAGCGGATTAATTTGATACTTTGTTTAACAAATTAGGTCCTCATTTGCCGAAGTTATCGAGCTTCAAAATTTGAAAAGTCACAAAAGTTGTGTGTTTGAGCACTTACAGTACTATTTTTCTTGGAAATCCAACAAGATGCAATCATGATGTGTTGTGTCATCTTAAAGAACTCGTGGAGCGGATTAATTTGATACTTTGTTTAATAAATTAGGTCCTCATTTGCCAAAGTTATCGAGCTTCAAAATTTGAAAAGTCACAAATGTTGAGTTTTTGAGCACATAGAGTACTATTTTTCTTGGAAATTCAACAAGATGCAATCATGATGTGTTGTGAAATCTTAAAGATCTCGTCGAGCTGATTAATTTGACACTTTGTTTAAGAAATTTGGTCCACAATTCCCGAAGTTATCGAGCTTCAAAGTTTGAAAAGTCACAAAAGTTGTGTGTTTGTGCACTTAAAGTACTATTTTTCTTGGAAATCCAACAAGATGCAATCATGATGTGTTGTGACATCTTAAAGATCTCGTGGAGCTGATTAATTTGACACTTTGTTTAAGAAATTTGGTCGACAATTCCCGAAGTTATCTAGCTTCAAAGTTTGAAAAGACACAAAAGTTGTGTGTTTGTGCACTTAAAGTACTATTTTTCTTGGAAATCCAACAAGATGCAATCATGATGTGTTGTGAAATCTTAAAGATCTCGTGGAGCTGATTAATTTGACACTTTGTTTAAGAAATTTGGTCCACAATTCCCGAAGTTATCGAGCTTCAAAATTTGAAAAGTCACAAAAGTTGTGTGTTTGAGCACTTACAGTACTATTTTTCTTGGAAATCCAACAAGATGCAATCATGATGTGTTGTGTCATCTTAAAGATCTCGTGGAGCGGATTAATTTGATACTTTGTTTAACAAATTAGGTCCTCATTTGCTGAAGTTATCGGGCTTCAAAATTTGAAAAGTCACAAATGTTGAGTTTTTGAGCACATAGAGTACTATTTTTCTTGGAAATTCAACAAGATGCAATCATGATGTGTTGTGAAATCTTAAAGATCTCGTCGAGCTGATTAATTTGACACTTTGTTTAAGAAATTTGGTCCACAATTCCCGACGTTATCGAGCTTCAAAGTTTGAAAAGTCACAAAAGTTGTGTGTTTCAGCACTTAAAGTACTATTTTTCATGGAGATTCAACAAGATGCAATCATGATGTGTTGTGTCATCTTAAAGATCTCGTGGAGCGGATTAATTTGATACTTTGTTTAACAAATTAGGTCCTCATTTGCCGAAGTTATCGAGCTTCAAAATTTGAAAAGTCACAAATGTTGTGTGTTTGAGCACTTAAAGTACTATTTTTCATGGAGATTCAACAAGATGCAATCATGATGTGTTGTGTCATCTTAAAGATCTCGTGGAGCGGATTAATTTGATACTTTGTTTAACAAATTTGGTCCTTATTTGCCGAAGTTATCGAGCTTCAAAGTTTGAAAAGTCACAAAAGTTGTGTGTTTGAGCACTTAAAGTACTATTTTTCATGGAGATTCAACAAGATGCAATCATGATGTATTGTGTCATCTTAGAGATCTCGTGGAGCGGATTAATTTGATACTTTGTTTAACAAATTAGGTCCTCATTTGCCGAAGTTATCGAGCTTCAAAATTTGAAAAGTCACAAATGTTGAGTTTTTGAGCACATAGAGTACTATTTTTCTTGGAATTTCAACAAGATGCAATCATGATGTGTTGTGAAATCTTAAAGATCTCGTCGAGCTGATTAATTTGACACTTCGTGTAAGAAATTTAGTCCACAATTCCCGAAGTTATCGAGCTTCAAAATTTGAAAAGTCACAAAAGTTGTGTGTTTGAGCACTTACAGTACTATTTTTCTTGGAAATCCAACAAGATGCAATCATGATGTGTTGTGTCATCTTAAAGAACTCGTGGAGCGGATTAATTTGATACTTTGTTTAATAAATTAGGTCCTCATTTGCCAAAGTTATCGAGCTTCAAAATTTGAAAAGTCACAAATGTTGAGTTTTTGAGCACATAGAGTACTATTTTTCTTGGAAATTCAACAAGATGCAATCATGATGTGTTGTGAAATCTTAAAGATCTCGTCGAGCTGATTAATTTGACACTTTGTTTAAGAAATTTGGTCCACAATTCCCGAAGTTATCGAGCTTCAAAGTTTGAAAAGTCACAAAAGTTGTGTGTTTGTGCACTTAAAGTACTATTTTTCTTGGAAATCCAACAAGATGCAATCATGATGTGTTGTGACATCTTAAAGATCTCGTGGAGCTGATTAATTTGACACTTTGTTTAAGAAATTTGGTCGACAATTCCCGAAGTTATCTAGCTTCAAAGTTTGAAAAGACACAAAAGTTGTGTGTTTGTGCACTTAAAGTACTATTTTTCTTGGAAATCCAACAAGATGCAATCATGATGTGTTGTGAAATCTTAAAGATCTCGTGGAGCTGATTAATTTGACACTTTGTTTAAGAAATTTGGTCCACAATTCCCGAAGTTATCGAGCTTCAAAATTTGAAAAGTCACAAAAGTTGTGTGTTTGAGCACTTACAGTACTATTTTTCTTGGAAATCCAACAAGATGCAATCATGATGTGTTGTGTCATCTTAAAGATCTCGTGGAGCGGATTAATTTGATACTTTGTTTAACAAATTAGGTCCTCATTTGCTGAAGTTATCGGGCTTCAAAATTTGAAAAGTCACAAATGTTGAGTTTTTGAGCACATAGAGTACTATTTTTCTTGGAAATTCAACAAGATGCAATCATGATGTGTTGTGAACTCTTAAAGATCTCGTCGAGCTGATTAATTTGACACTTTGTTTAAGAAATTTGGTCCACAATTCCCGACGTTATCGAGCTTCAAAGTTTGAAAAGTCACAAAAGTTGTGTGTTTCAGCACTTAAAGTACTATTTTTCATGGAGATTCAACAAGATGCAATCATGATGTGTTGTGTCATCTTAAAGATCTCGTGGAGCGGATTAATTTGATACTTTGTTTAACAAATTAGGTCCTCATTTGCCGAAGTTATCGAGCTTCAAAATTTGAAAAGTCACAAATGTTGTGTGTTTGAGCACTTAAAGTACTATTTTTCATGGAGATTCAACAAGATGCAATCATGATGTGTTATGTCATCTTAAAGATCTCGTGGAGCGGATTAATTTGATACTTTGTTTAACAAATTAGGTCCTCATTTGCCGAAGTTATCGAGCTTCAAAGTTCGAAAAGTTACAAAAGTTGTGTGTTTGAGCACTTAAAGTACTATTTTTCATGGAGATTCAACAAGATGCAATCATGATGTGTTGTGTCATCTTAAAGATCTCGTGGAGCGGATTAATTTGATACTTTGTTTAACAAATTTGGTCCTTATTTGCCGAAGTTATCGAGCTTCAAAGTTTGAAAAGTCACAAAAGTTGTGTGTTTGAGCACTTAAAGTACTATTTTTCATGGAGATTCAACAAGATGCAATCATGATGTATTGTGTCATCTTAGAGATCTCGTGGAGCGGATTAATTTGATACTTTGTTTAACAAATTAGGTCCTCATTTGCCGAAGTTATCGAGCTTCAAAATTTGAAAAGTCACAAATGTTGAGTTTTTGAGCACATAGAGTACTATTTTTCTTGGAATTTCAACAAGATGCAATCATGATGTGTTGTGAAATCTTAAAGATCTCGTCGAGCTGATTAATTTGACACTTCGTGTAAGAAATTTAGTCCACAATTCCCGAAGTTATCGAGCTTCAAAATTTGAAAAGTCACAAAAGTTGTGTGTTTGAGCAATTAAAGTACTATTTTTCTTGGAAATTCAACAAGATGCAATCATGATGTGTTGTGACATCTTAAAGATCTCGTGGAGCTGATTAATTTGACACTTTTTTTAACAAATTAGGTCCTCATTTGCCGAAGTTATCGAGCTTCAAAGTTTGAAAAGACACAAAAGTTGTGTGTTTGAGCACTTAAAGTACTGTTTTTCATGGGGATTCAACAAGATGCAATCATGATGTGTTGTGAAATCTTAAAGATCTCGTGGAGCGGATTAATTTGATACTTTGTTTAAGAAATTTGGTCCACAATTCCCGAAGTTATCGAGCTTCAAAATTTGAAAAGTCACAAATGTTGTGTGTTTGAGCACATAGAGTACTATTTTTCTTGGAAATTCAACAAGATGCAATCATGATGTGTTGTGTAATCTTAAAGATCTCGTCGAGCTGATTAATTTGACACTTTGTTTAAGAAATTTGGTCCACAATTCCCGAAGTTGTCGAGCTTCAAAATTTGAAAAGTCACAAAAGTTGTGTGTTTGAGCACTTAAAGTACTGTTTTTCTTGGAAATTCAACAATATGCAATTATGATGTGTTGTGACATCTTAAACATCTCGTGGAGCGGATTAATTTGATACTTTGTTTAACAAATTTGGTCCTCATTTGCCGAAGTTATCGAGCTTCAAAGTTTGAAAAGTCACAAAAGTTGTGTGTTTGAGCACTTAAAGTACTGTTTTTCTTGGAAATTCAACAAGATGCAATCATGATGTGTTGTGAAATCTTAAAGATATCGTCGAGCTGATTAATTTGACACTTTGTTTAAGAAATTTGGTCGAAAATTCCCGAAGTTATCGGGCTTCAAAATTTGAAAAGTCACAAAAGTTGTGTGTTTGAGCACTTAAAGTACTGTTTTTCTTGGAAATTCAACAAGATGCAAACATGATGTGTTGTGAAATCTTAAAGATATCGTCGAGCTGATTAATTTGACACTTTGTTTAAGAAATTTGGTCGACAATTCCCGAAGTTATCGAGCTTCAAAGTTTGAAAAGTCACAAAAGTTGTGTGTTTGAGCACTTAAAGTACTGTTTTTCTTGGAAATTCAACAAGATGCAATCATGATGTGTTGTGACATCTTAAAGATCTCGTCGAGCTGATTAATTTGACACTTTGTTTAAGAAATTTGGTCGACAATTCGCAAAGTTATCGAGCTTCAAAGTTTGAAAAGACACAAAAGTTGTGTGTTTGTGCACTTAAAGTACTATTTTTCTTGGAAATTCAACAATATGCAATCATGATGTGTTGTGACATCTTAAAGATCTCGTGGAGCGGATTAATTTGATACTTTGTTTAACAAATTTGGTCCTCATTTGCCGAAGTTATCGAGCTTCAAAGTTTGAAAAGTCACAAATGTTGTGTGTTTGAGCACATAGAGTACTATTTTTCTTGGAAATTCAACAAGATGCAATCATGATGTGTTGTGAAATCTTCAAGATCTCGTCGAGCTGATTAATTTGATACTTTGTTTAACAAATTTGGTCCTCATTTGCCGAAGTTATCGAGCTTCAATGTTTGAAAAGTCACAAAAGTTGTGTGTTTGAGCACTTAAAGTACTGTTTTTCTTGTAAATTCAACAAGATGCAATCATGATGTGTTGTGAAATCTTAAAGATCTCGTCGAGCTGATTAATTTGACACTTCGTTTAAGAAAGTTGGTCCTCATTCGCCGAAGTTATCGAGCTTCAAAATTTGAAAAGTCACAAAAGTTGTGTGTTTGAGCAATTAAAGTACTATTTTTCTTGGAAATTCAACAAGATGCAATAATGATGTGTTGTGAAATCTTAAAGGTCTCGTCGAGCTGATTAATTTGACACTTTGTTTAAGAAATTTGGTCGACAATTCCCGAAGTTATCGGGCTTCAAAATTTGAAAAGTCACAAAAGTTGTGTGTTTGAGTACTTAAAGTACTATTTTTCTTGGAAATCCAACAAGATGCAATCATGATGTGTTGTGAAATCTTAAAGATCTCGTCGAGCTGATTAATTTGACACTTTTTTTAACAAATTAGGTCCTCATTTGCCGAAGTTATTGAGCTTCAAAGTTTGAAAAGACACAAAAGTTGTGTGTTTGAGCACTTAAAGTACTGTTTTTCATGGGGATTCAACAAGATGCAATCATGATGTGTTGTGTCATCTTAAAGATCTCGTGGAGCGGATTAATTTGATACTTTGTTTAACAAATTAGGTCCTCATTTGCCGAAGTTATCGAGCTTCAAAGTTCGAAAAGTCACAAAAGTTGTGTGTTTGAGCACTTAAAGTACTATTTTTCATGGAGATTCAACAAGATGCAATCATGATGTGTTGTGTCATCTTAAAGATCTCGTGGAGCGGATTAATTTGATACTTTGTTTAACAAATTAGGTCCTCATTTGCCGAAGTTATCGAGCTTCAAAATTTGAAAAGTCACAAATGTTGAGTTTTTGAGCACATAGAGTACTATTTTTCTTGGAATTTCAACAAGATGCAATCATGATGTGTTGTGAAATCATAAAGATCTCGTCGAGCTGATTAATTTGACACTTTGTTTAAGAAATTTGGTCGACAATTCCCGAAGTTATCGAGCTTCAAAATTTGAAAAGTCACAAAAGTTGTGTGTTTGAGCAATTAAAGTACTATTTTTCTTGGAAATTCAACAAGATGCAATCATGATGTGTTGTAAAATCTTAAAGATCTCGTCGAGCTGATTAATTTGACACTTTGTTTAAGAAATTTGGTCGACAATTCCCGAAGTTATCGAGCTTCAAAGTTTGAAAAGACACAAAAGTTGTGTGTTTGAGCAATTAAAGTACTATTTTTCTTGGAAATTCAACAAGATGCAATCATGATGTGTTGTGAAATCTTAAAGATCTCGTCGAGCTGATTAATTTGACACTTTGTTTAAGAAATTTGGTCCACAATTCCCGAAGTTATCGAGCTTCAAAATGTGAAAAGTCACAAAAGTTGTGTGTTTGAGAACTTACAGTACTATTTTTCTTGGAAATCCACCAAGATGCAATCATGATGTGTTGTGAAATCTTAAAGATCTCGTGGAGCGGATTAATTTGATACTTTGTTTAAGAAATTTGGTCCACAATTCCCGAAGTTATCGAGCTTCAAAATTTGAAAAGTCACAAATGTTGTGTGTTTGAGCACATAGAGTACTATTTTTCTTGGAAATTCAACAAGATGCAATCATGATGTGTTGTGTAATCTTAAAGATCTCGTCGAGCTGATTAATTTGACACTTTGTTTAAGAAATTTGGTCGACAATTCCCGAAGTTATCGAGCTTCAAAGTTTGAAAAGACACAAAAGTTGTGTGTTTGTGCACTTAAAGTACTATTTTTCTTGGAAATTCAACAAGATGCAATCATGATGTGTTGTGACATCTTAAAGATCTCGTGGAGCGGATTAATTTGATACTTTGTTTAACAAATTTGGTCCTCATTTGCCGAAGTTATCGAGCTTCAAAGTTTGAAAAGTCACAAAAGTTGTGTGTTTGAGCACTTACAGTACTATTTTTCTTGGAAATCCAACAAGATGCAATCATGATGTGTTGTGAAATCTTAAAGATCTCGTCGAGCTGATTAATTTGACACTTCGTGTAAGAAATTTAGTCCACAATTCCCGAAGTTATCGAGCTTCAAAATTTGAAAAGTCACAAAAGTTGTGTGTTTGTGCACTTAAAGTACTGTTTTTCTTGGAAATTCAACAAGATGCAATCATGATGTGTTGTGAAATCTTAAAGATCTCGTCGAGCTGATTAATTTGACACTTTGTTTAAGAAATTTGGTCGACAATTCCCGAAGTTATCGGGCTTCAAAATTTGAAAAGTCACAAAACTTGTGTGTTTGTGCACTTAAAGTACTATTTTTCTTGGAAATCCAACAAGATGCAATCATGATGTGTTGTGACATCTTAAAGATCTCGTGGAGCTGATTAATTTGACACTTTGTTTAAGAAATTTGGTCGACAATTCCCGAAGTTATCTAGCTTCAAAGTTTGAAAAGACACAAAAGTTGTGTGTTTGTGCACTTAAAGTACTATTTTTCTTGGAAATCCAACAAGATGCAATCATGATGTGTTGTGAAATCTTAAAGATCTCGTGGAGCTGATTAATTTGACACTTTGTTTAAGAAATTTGGTCCACAATTCCCGAAGTTATCGAGCTTCAAAATTTGAAAAGTCACAAAAGTTGTGTGTTTGAGCACTTACAGTACTATTTTTCTTGGAAATCCAACAAGATGCAATCATGATGTGTTGTGTCATCTTAAAGATCTCGTGGAGCGGATTAATTTGATACTTTGTTTAACAAATTAGGTCCTCATTTGCTGAAGTTATCGGGCTTCAAAATTTGAAAAGTCACAAATGTTGAGTTTTTGAGCACATAGAGTACTATTTTTCTTGGAAATTCAACAAGATGCAATCATGATGTGTTGTGAAATCTTAAAGATCTCGTCGAGCTGATTAATTTGACACTTTGTTTAAGAAATTTGGTCCACAATTCCCGACGTTATCGAGCTTCAAAATTTGAAAAGTCACAAAAGTTGTGTGTTTGAGCAATTAAAGTACTATTTTTCATGGAGATTCAACAAGATGCAATCATGATGTGTTGTGTCATCTTAAAGATCTCGTGGAGCGGATTAATTTGATACTTTGTTTAACAAATTAGGTCCTCATTTGCCGAAGTTATCGAGCTTCAAAATTTGAAAAGTCACAAATGTTGTGTGTTTGAGCACTTAAAGTACTATTTTTCATGGAGATTCAACAAGATGCAATCATGATGTGTTGTGTCATCTTAAAGATCTCGTGGAGCGGATTAATTTGATACTTTGTTTAACAAATTAGGTCCTCATTTGCCGAAGTTATCGAGCTTCAAAGTTCGAAAAGTTACAAAAGTTGTGTGTTTGAGCACTTAAAGTACTATTTTTCATGGAGATTCAACAAGATGCAATCATGATGTGTTGTGTCATCTTAAAGATCTCGTGGAGCGGATTAATTTGATACTTTGTTTAACAAATTTGGTCCTTATTTGCCGAAGTTATCGAGCTTCAAAGTTTGAAAAGTCACAAAAGTTGTGTGTTTGAGCACTTAAAGTACTATTTTTCATGGAGATTCAACAAGATGCAATCATGATGTATTGTGTCATCTTAGAGATCTCGTGGAGCGGATTAATTTGATACTTTGTTTAACAAATTAGGTCCTCATTTGCCGAAGTTATCGAGCTTCAAAATATGAAAAGTCACAAATGTTGAGTTTTTGAGCACATAGAGTACTATTTTTCTTGGAATTTCAACAAGATGCAATCATGATGTGTTGTGAAATCTTAAAGATCTCGTCGAGCTGATTAATTTGACACTTCGTGTAAGAAATTTAGTCCACAATTCCCGAAGTTATCGAGCTTCAAAATTTGAAAAGTCACAAAAGTTGTGTGTTTGTGCACTTAAAGTACTATTTTTCTTGGAAATTCAACAATATGCAATCATGATGTGTTGTGACATCTTAAAGATCTCGTGGAGCGGATTAATTTGATACTTTGTTTAACAAATTTGGTCCTCATTTGCCGAAGTTATCGAGCTTCAAAGTTTGAAAAGTCACAAAAGTTGTGTGTTTGAGCACTTAAAGTACTATTTTTCATGGAGATTCAACAAGATGCAATCATGATGTGTTGTGTCATCTTAAAGATCTCGTGGAGCGGATTAATTTGATACTTTGTTTAACAAATTAGGTCCTCATTTGCCGAAGTTATCGAGCTTCAAAGTTCGAAAAGTCACAAAAGTTGTGTGTTTGAGCACTTAAAGTACTATTTTTCATGGAGATTCAACAAGATGCAATCATGATGTGTTGTGTCATCTTAAAGATCTCGTGGAGCGGATTAATTTGATACTTTGTTTAACAAATTAGGTCCTCATTTGCCGAAGTTATCGAGCTTCAAAATTTGAAAAGTCACAAATTTTGAGTTTTTGAACACATAGAGTACTATTTTTCTTGGAATTTCAACAAGATGCAATCATGATGTGTTGTGAAATCATAAAGATCTCGTCGAGCTGATTAATTTGACACTTTGTTTAAGAAATTTGGTCGACAATTCCCGAAGTTATCGAGCTTCAAAATTTGAAAAGTCACAAAAGTTGTGTGTTTGAGCAATTAAAGTACTATTTTTCTTGGAAATTCAACAAGATGCAATCATGATGTGTTGTAAAATCTTAAAGATCTCGTCGAGCTGATTAATTTGACACTTTGTTTAAGAAATTTGGTCGACAATTCCCGAAGTTATCGAGCTTCAAAGTTTGAAAAGACACAAAAGTTGTGTGTTTGAGCAATTAAAGTACTATTTTTCTTGGAAATTCAACAAGATGCAATCATGATGTGTTGTGAAATCTTAAAGATCTCGTCGAGCTGATTAATTTGACACTTTGTTTAAGAAATTTGGTCCACAATTCCCGAAGTTATCGAGCTTCAAAATGTGAAAAGTCACAAAAGTTGTGTGTTTGAGAACTTACAGTACTATTTTTCTTGGAAATCCACCAAGATGCAATCATGATGTGTTGTGAAATCTTAAAGATCTCGTGGAGCGGATTAATTTGATACTTTGTTTAAGAAATTTGGTCGACAATTCCCGAAGTTATCGGGCTTCAAAATTTGAAAAGTCACAAAAGTTGTGTGTTTGAGTACTTAAAGTACTATTTTTCTTGGAAATCCAACAAGATGCAATCATGATGTGTTGTGAAATCTTCAAGATCTCGTCGAGCTGATTAATTTGACACTTTTTTTAACAAATTAGGTCCTCATTTGCCGAAGTTATCGAGCTTCAAAGTTTGAAAAGTCACAAATGTTGTGTGTTTGAGCACTTACAGTACTATTTTTCTTGGAAATTCAACAAGATGCAATCATGATGTGTTGTGAAATCTTCAAGATCTCGTCGAGCTGATTAATTTGACACTTTTTTTAACAAATTAGGTCCTCATTTGCCGAAGTTATCGAGCTTCAAAGTTTGAAAAGACACAAAAGTTGTGTGTTTGAGCACTTAAAGTACTGTTTTTCATGGGGATTCAACAAGATGCAATCATGATGTGTTGTGTCATCTTAAAGATCTCGTGGAGCGGATTAATTTGATACTTTGTTTAACAAATTAGGTCCTCATTTGCCGAAGTTATCGAGCTTCAAAGTTCGAAAAGTCACAAAAGTTGTGTGTTTGAGCACTTAAAGTACTATTTTTCATGGAGATTCAACAAGATGCAATCATGATGTGTTGTGTCATCTTAAAGATCTCGTGGAGCGGATTAATTTGATACTTTGTTTAACAAATTAGGTCCTCATTTGCCGAAGTTATCGAGCTTCAAAATTTGAAAAGTCACAAATGTTGAGTTTTTGAGCACATAGAGTACTATTTTTCTTGGAATTTCAACAAGATGCAATCATGATGTGTTGTGAAATCATAAAGATCTCGTCGAGCTGATTAATTTGACACTTTGTTTAAGAAATTTGGTCGACAATTCCCGAAGTTATCGAGCTTCAAAATTTGAAAAGTCACAAAAGTTGTGTGTTTGAGCAATTAAAGTACTATTTTTCTTGGAAATTCAACAAGATGCAATCATGATGTGTTGTAAAATCTTAAAGATCTCGTCGAGCTGATTAATTTGACACTTTGTTTAAGAAATTTGGTCGACAATTCCCGAAGTTATCGAGCTTCAAAGTTTGAAAAGACACAAAAGTTGTGTGTTTGAGCAATTAAAGTACTATTTTTCTTGGAAATTCAACAAGATGCAATCATGATGTGTTGTGAAATCTTAAAGATCTCGTCGAGCTGATTAATTTGACACTTTGTTTAAGAAATTTGGTCCACAATTCCCGAAGTTATCGAGCTTCAAAATGTGAAAAGTCACAAAAGTTGTGTGTTTGAGAACTTACAGTACTATTTTTCTTGGAAATCCACCAAGATGCAATCATGATGTGTTGTGAAATCTTAAAGATCTCGTGGAGCGGATTAATTTGATACTTTGTTTAAGAAATTTGGTCCACAATTCCCGAAGTTATCGAGCTTCAAAATTTGAAAAGTCACAAATGTTGTGTGTTTGAGCACATAGAGTACTATTTTTCTTGGAAATTCAACAAGATGCAATCATGATGTGTTGTGTAATCTTAAAGATCTCGTCGAGCTGATTAATTTGACACTTTGTTTAAGAAATTTGGTCGACAATTCCCGAAGTTATCGAGCTTCAAAGTTTGAAAAGACACAAAAGTTGTGTGTTTGTGCACTTAAAGTACTATTTTTCTTGGAAATTCAACAAGATGCAATCATGATGTGTTGTGACATCTTAAAGATCTCGTGGAGCGGATTAATTTGATACTTTGTTTAACAAATTTGGTCCTCATTTGCCGAAGTTATCGAGCTTCAAAATTTGAAAAGTCACAAAAGTTGTGTGTTTGAGCACTTACAGTACTATTTTTCTTGGAAATCCAACAAGATGCAATCATGATGTGTTGTGAAATCTTAAAGATCTCGTCGAGCTGATTAATTTGACACTTCGTGTAAGAAATTTAGTCCACAATTCCCGAAGTTATCGAGCTTCAAAATTTGAAAAGTCACAAAAGTTGTGTGTTTGTGCACTTAAAGTACTGTTTTTCTTGGAAATTCAACAAGATGCAATCATGATGTGTTGTGAAATCTTAAAGATCTCGTCGAGCTGATTAATTTGACACTTTGTTTAAGAAATTTGGTCGACAATTCCCGAAGTTATCGGGCTTCAAAATTTGAAAAGTCACAAAACTTGTGTGTTTGTGCACTTAAAGTACTATTTTTCTTGGAAATCCAACAAGATGCAATCATGATGTGTTGTGACATCTTAAAGATCTCGTGGAGCTGATTAATTTGACACTTTGTTTAAGAAATTTGGTCGACAATTCCCGAAGTTATCTAGCTTCAAAGTTTGAAAAGACACAAAAGTTGTGTGTTTGTGCACTTAAAGTACTATTTTTCTTGGAAATCCAACAAGATGCAATCATGATGTGTTGTGAAATCTTAAAGATCTCGTGGAGCTGATTAATTTGACACTTTGTTTAAGAAATTTGGTCCACAATTCCCGAAGTTATCGAGCTTCAAAATTTGAAAAGTCACAAAAGTTGTGTGTTTGAGCACTTACAGTACTATTTTTCTTGGAAATCCAACAAGATGCAATCATGATGTGTTGTGTCATCTTAAAGATCTCGTGGAGCGGATTAATTTGATACTTTGTTTAACAAATTAGGTCCTCATTTGCTGAAGTTATCGGGCTTCAAAATTTGAAAAGTCACAAATGTTGAGTTTTTGAGCACATAGAGTACTATTTTTCTTGGAAATTCAACAAGATGCAATCATGATGTGTTGTGAAATCTTAAAGATCTCGTCGAGCTGATTAATTTGACACTTTGTTTAAGAAATTTGGTCCACAATTCCCGACGTTATCGAGCTTCAAAATTTGAAAAGTCACAAAAGTTGTGTGTTTGAGCAATTAAAGTACTATTTTTCATGGAGATTCAACAAGATGCAATCATGATGTGTTGTGTCATCTTAAAGATCTCGTGGAGCGGATTAATTTGATACTTTGTTTAACAAATTAGGTCCTCATTTGCCGAAGTTATCGAGCTTCAAAATTTGAAAAGTCACAAATGTTGTGTGTTTGAGCACTTAAAGTACTATTTTTCATGGAGATTCAACAAGATGCAATCATGATGTGTTGTGTCATCTTAAAGATCTCGTGGAGCGGATTAATTTGATACTTTGTTTAACAAATTAGGTCCTCATTTGCCGAAGTTATCGAGCTTCAAAGTTCGAAAAGTTACAAAAGTTGTGTGTTTGAGCACTTAAAGTACTATTTTTCATGGAGATTCAACAAGATGCAATCATGATGTGTTGTGTCATCTTAAAGATCTCGTGGAGCGGATTAATTTGATACTTTGTTTAACAAATTTGGTCCTTATTTGCCGAAGTTATCGAGCTTCAAAGTTTGAAAAGTCACAAAAGTTGTGTGTTTGAGCACTTAAAGTACTATTTTTCATGGAGATTCAACAAGATGCAATCATGATGTATTGTGTCATCTTAGAGATCTCGTGGAGCGGATTAATTTGATACTTTGTTTAACAAATTAGGTCCTCATTTGCCGAAGTTATCGAGCTTCAAAATATGAAAAGTCACAAATGTTGAGTTTTTGAGCACATAGAGTACTATTTTTCTTGGAATTTCAACAAGATGCAATCATGATGTGTTGTGAAATCTTAAAGATCTCGTCGAGCTGATTAATTTGACACTTCGTGTAAGAAATTTAGTCCACAATTCCCGAAGTTATCGAGCTTCAAAATTTGAAAAGTCACAAAAGTTGTGTGTTTGTGCACTTAAAGTACTATTTTTCTTGGAAATTCAACAATATGCAATCATGATGTGTTGTGACATCTTAAAGATCTCGTGGAGCGGATTAATTTGATACTTTGTTTAACAAATTTGGTCCTCATTTGCCGAAGTTATCGAGCTTCAAAGTTTGAAAAGTCACAAAAGTTGTGTGTTTGAGCACTTAAAGTACTATTTTTCATGGAGATTCAACAAGATGCAATCATGATGTGTTGTGTCATCTTAAAGATCTCGTGGAGCGGATTAATTTGATACTTTGTTTAACAAATTAGGTCCTCATTTGCCGAAGTTATCGAGTTTCAAAGTTTGAAAAGTCACAAAAGTTGTGTGTTTGAGCACTTACGGTACTATTTTTCTTGGAAATTCAACAATATGCAATCATGATGTGTTGTGACATCTTAAAGATCTCGTGGAGCGGATTAATTTGATACTTTGTTTAACAAATTTGGTCCTCATTTGCCGAAGTTATCGAGCTTCAAAGTTCGAAAAGTCACAAAAGTTGTGTGTTTGTGCACTTAAAGTACTATTTTTCTTGGAAATTCAACAATATGCAATCATGATGTGTTGTGACATCTTAAAGATCTCGTGGAGCGGATTAATTTGATACTTTGTTTAACAAATTTGGTGCTCATTTGCCGAAGTTATCGAGCTTCAAAATTTGAAAAGTCACAAATGTTGAGTTTTTGAGCACATAGAGTACTATTTTTCCTGGAAATTCAACAAGATGCAATCATGATGTGTTGTGTCATCTTAAAGATCTCGTCGAGCTGATTAATTTGACACTTTGTTTAAGAAATTTGGTCCACAATTCCCGAAGTTATCGAGCTTCAAAATTTGAAAAGTCACAAAAGTTGTGTGTTTGTGCACTTAAAGTACTATTTTTCTTGGAAATTCAACAATATGCAATCATGATGTGTTGTGACATCTTAAAGATCTCGTGGAGCGGATTAATTTGATACTTTGTTTAACAAATTTGGTCCTCATTTGCCGAAGTTATCGAGCTTCAAAGTTTGAAAACTCACAAAAGTTGTGTGTTTGAGCACTTAAAGTACTGTTTTTCTTGGAAATTCAACAAGATGCAATCATGATGTGTTGTGAAATCTTAAAGATCTCGTCGAGCTGATTAATTTGACACTTTGTTTAAGAAATTTGGTCGACAATTCCCGAAGTTATCGGGCTTCAAAATTTGAAAAGTCACAAAAGTTGTGTGCTTGAGCACTTAAAGTACTATTTTTCTTGGAAATCCAACCAGATGCAATCATGATGTGTTGTGACATCTTAAAGATCTCGTCGAGCTGATTAATTTGACACTTTGTTTAAGAAATTTGGTCGACAATTCCCGAAGTTATCGGGCTTCAAAATTTGAAAAGTCACAAAACTTGTGTGTTTGTGCACTTAAAGTACTATTTTTCTTGGAAATCCAACAAGATGCAATCATGATGTGTTGTGACATCTTAAAGATCTCGTGGAGCTGATTAATTTGACACTTTGTTTAAGAAATTTGGTCGACAATTCCCGAAGTTATCTAGCTTCAAAGTTTGAAAAGACACAAAAGTTGTGTGTTTGTGCACTTAAAGTACTATTTTTCTTGGAAATTCAACAAGATGCAATCATGATGTGTTGTGTCATCTTAAAGATCTCGTGGAGCGGATTAATTTGATACTTTGTTTAACAAATTTGGTCCTCATTTGCCGAAGTTATCGAGCTTCAAAATTTGAAAAGTCACAAATGTTGAGTTTTTGAGCACATAGAGTACTATTTTTCCTGGAAATTCAACAAGATGCAATCATGATGTGTTGTGAAATCTTAAAGATCTCGTCGAGCTGATTAATTTGATACTTTGTTTAACAAATTAGGTCCTCATTTGCCGAAGTTATCGAGCTTCAAAGTTCGAAAAGTCACAAAAGTTGTGTGTTTGAGCACTTAAAGTACTATTTTTCATGGAGATTCAACAAGATGCAATCATGATGTGTTGTGTCATCTTAAAGATCTCGTGGAGCGGATTAATTTGATACTTTGTTTAACAAATTAGGTCCTCATTTGCCGAAGTTATCGAGCTTCAAAATTTGAAAAGTCACAAATGTTGAGTTTTTGAGCACATAGAGTACTATTTTTCTTGGAATTTCAACAAGATGCAATCATGATGTGTTGTGAAATCATAAAGATCTCGTCGAGCTGATTAATTTGACACTTTGTTTAAGAAATTTGGTCGACAATTCCCGAAGTTATCGAGCTTCAAAATTTGAAAAGTCACAAAAGTTGTGTGTTTGAGCAATTAAAGTACTATTTTTCTTGGAAATTCAACAAGATGCAATCATGATGTGTTGTAAAATCTTAAAGATCTCGTCGAGCTGATTAATTTGACACTTTGTTTAAGAAATTTGGTCGACAATTCCCGAAGTTATCGAGCTTCAAAGTTTGAAAAGACACAAAAGTTGTGTGTTTGAGCAATTAAAGTACTATTTTTCTTGGAAATTCAACAAGATGCAATCATGATGTGTTGTGAAATCTTAAAGATCTCGTCGAGCTGATTAATTTGACACTTTGTTTAAGAAATTTGGTCCACAATTCCCGAAGTTATCGAGCTTCAAAATGTGAAAAGTCACAAAAGTTGTGTGTTTGAGAACTTACAGTACTATTTTTCTTGGAAATCCACCAAGATGCAATCATGATGTGTTGTGAAATCTTAAAGATCTCGTGGAGCGGATTAATTTGATACTTTGTTTAAGAAATTTGGTCCACAATTCCCGAAGTTATCGAGCTTCAAAATTTGAAAAGTCACAAATGTTGTGTGTTTGAGCACATAGAGTACTATTTTTCTTGGAAATTCAACAAGATGCAATCATGATGTGTTGTGTAATCTTAAAGATCTCGTCGAGCTGATTAATTTGACACTTTGTTTAAGAAATTTGGTCGACAATTCCCGAAGTTATCGAGCTTCAAAGTTTGAAAAGACACAAAAGTTGTGTGTTTGTGCACTTAAAGTACTATTTTTCTTGGAAATTCAACAAGATGCAATCATGATGTGTTGTGACATCTTAAAGATCTCGTGGAGCGGATTAATTTGATACTTTGTTTAACAAATTTGGTCCTCATTTGCCGAAGTTATCGAGCTTCAAAGTTTGAAAAGTCACAAAAGTTGTGTGTTTGAGCACTTACAGTACTATTTTTCTTGGAAATCCAACAAGATGCAATCATGATGTGTTGTGAAATCTTAAAGATCTCGTCGAGCTGATTAATTTGACACTTCGTGTAAGAAATTTAGTCCACAATTCCCGAAGTTATCGAGCTTCAAAATTTGAAAAGTCACAAAAGTTGTGTGTTTGTGCACTTAAAGTACTGTTTTTCTTGGAAATTCAACAAGATGCAATCATGATGTGTTGTGAAATCTTAAAGATCTCGTCGAGCTGATTAATTTGACACTTTGTTTAAGAAATTTGGTCGACAATTCCCGAAGTTATCGGGCTTCAAAATTTGAAAAGTCACAAAACTTGTGTGTTTGTGCACTTAAAGTACTATTTTTCTTGGAAATCCAACAAGATGCAATCATGATGTGTTGTGAAATCTTAAAGATCTCGTGGAGCTGATTAATTTGACACTTTGTTTAAGAAATTTGGTCCACAATTCCCGAAGTTATCGAGCTTCAAAATTTGAAAAGTCACAAAAGTTGTGTGTTTGAGCACTTACAGTACTATTTTTCTTGGAAATCCAACAAGATGCAATCATGATGAGTTGTGTCATCTTAAAGATCTCGTGGAGCGGATTAATTTGATACTTTGTTTAACAAATTAGGTCCTCATTTGCTGAAGTTATCGGGCTTCAAAATTTGAAAAGTCACAAATGTTGAGTTTTTGAGCACATAGAGTACTATTTTTCTTGGAAATTCAACAAGATGCAATCATGATGTGTTGTGAAATCTTAAAGATCTCGTCGAGCTGATTAATTTGACACTTTGTTTAAGAAATTTGGTCCACAATTCCCGACGTTATCGAGCTTCAAAGTTTGAAAAGTCACAAAAGTTGTGTGTTTCAGCACTTAAAGTACTATTTTTCATGGAGATTCAACAAGATGCAATCATGATGTGTTGTGTCATCTTAAAGATCTCGTGGAGCGGATTAATTTGATACTTTGTTTAACAAATTAGGTCCTCATTTGCCGAAGTTATCGAGCTTCAAAATTTGAAAAGTCACAAATGTTGTGTGTTTGAGCACTTAAAGTACTATTTTTCATGGAGATTCAACAAGATGCAATCATGATGTGTTGTGTCATCTTAAAGATCTCGTGGAGCGGATTAATTTGATACTTTGTTTAACAAATTAGGTCCTCATTTGCCGAAGTTATCGAGCTTCAAAGTTCGAAAAGTTACAAAAGTTGTGTGTTTGAGCACTTAAAGTACTATTTTTCATGGAGATTCAACAAGATGCAATCATGATGTGTTGTGTCATCTTAAAGATCTCGTGGAGCGGATTAATTTGATACTTTGTTTAACAAATTTGGTCCTTATTTGCCGAAGTTATCGAGCTTCAAAGTTTGAAAAGTCACAAAAGTTGTGTGTTTGAGCACTTAAAGTACTATTTTTCATGGAGATTCAACAAGATGCAATCATGATGTATTGTGTCATCTTAGAGATCTCGTGGAGCGGATTAATTTGATACTTTGTTTAACAAATTAGGTCCTCATTTGCCGAAGTTATCGAGCTTCAAAATTTGAAAAGTCACAAATGTTGAGTTTTTGAGCACATAGAGTACTATTTTTCTTGGAATTTCAACAAGATGCAATCATGATGTGTTGTGAAATCTTAAAGATCTCGTCGAGCTGATTAATTTGACACTTCGTGTAAGAAATTTAGTCCACAATTCCCGAAGTTATCGAGCTTCAAAATTTGAAAAGTCACAAAAGTTGTGTGTTTGAGCAATTAAAGTACTATTTTTCTTGGAAATTCAACAAGATGCAATCATGATGTGTTGTGACATCTTAAAGATCTCGTGGAGCTGATTAATTTGACACTTTGTTTAAGAAATTTGGTCCACAATTCCCGAAGTTGTCGAGCTTCAAAATTTGAAAAGTCACAAAAGTTGTGTGTTTGAGCACTTAAAGTACTGTTTTTCTTGGAAATTCAACAATATGCAATTATGATGTGTTGTGACATCTTAAACATCTCGTGGAGCGGATTAATTTGATACTTTGTTTAACAAATTTGGTCCTCATTTGCCGAAGTTATCGAGCTTCAAAGTTTGAAAAGTCACAAAAGTTGTGTGTTTGAGCACTTAAAGTACTGTTTTTCTTGGAAATTCAACAAGATGCAAACATGATGTGTTGTGAAATCTTAAAGATATCGTCGAGCTGATTAATTTGACACTTTGTTTAAGAAATTTGGTCGACAATTCCCGAAGTTATCGAGCTTCAAAGTTTGAAAAGTCACAAAAGTTGTGTGTTTGAGCACTTAAAGTACTGTTTTTCTTGGAAATTCAACAAGATGCAATCATGATGTGTTGTGAAATCTTAAAGATCTCGTGGAGCGGATTAATTTGATACTTTGTTTAAGAAATTTGGTCCACAATTCCCGAAGTTATCGAGCTTCAAAATTTGAAAAGTCACAAATGTTGTGTGTTTGAGCACATAGAGTACTATTTTTCTTGGAAATCCACCAAGATGCAATCATGATGTGTTGTGAAATCTTAAAGATCTCGTGGAGCGGATTAATTTGATACTTTGTTTAAGAAATTTGGTCGACAATTCCCGAAGTTATCGAGCTTCAAAGTTTGAAAAGACACAAAAGTTGTGTGTTTGTGCACTTAAAGTACTATTTTTCTTGGAAATTCAACAAGATGCAATCATGATGTGTTGTGACATCTTAAAGATCTCGTGGAGCGGATTAATTTGATACTTTGTTTAACAAATTTGGTCCTCATTTGCCGAAGTTATCGAGCTTCAAAGTTTGAAAAGTCACAAAAGTTGTGTGTTTGAGCACTTACAGTACTATTTTTCTTGGAAATCCAACAAGATGCAATCATGATGTGTTGTGAAATCTTAAAGATCTCGTCGAGCTGATTAATTTGACACTGCGTGTAAGAAATTTAGTCCACAATTCCCGAAGTTATCGAGCTTCAAAATTTGAAAAGTCACAAAAGTTGTGTGTTTGTGCACTTAAAGTACTGTTTTTCTTGGAAATTCAACAAGATGCAATAATGATGTGTTGTGAAATCTTAAAGATCTCGTCGAGCTGATTAATTTGACACTTCGTTTAAGAAAGTTGGTCCTCATTCGCCGAAGTTATCGAGCTTCAAAATTTGAAAAGTCACAAAAGTTGTGTGTTTGAGCAATTAAAGTACTATTTTTCTTGGAAATTCAACAAGATGCAATAATGATGTGTTGTGAAATCTTAAAGATCTCGTCGAGCTGATTAATTTGACACTTTGTTTAAGAAATTTGGTCGACAATTCCCGAAGTTATCGGGCTTCAAAATTTGAAAAGTCACAAAAGTTGTGTGTTTGAGTACTTAAAGTACTATTTTTCTTGGAAATCCAACAAGATGCAATCATGATGTGTTGTGAAATCTTAAAGATCTCGTCGAGCTGATTAATTTGACACTTCGTTTAAGAAAGTTGGTCCTCATTCGCCGAAGTTATCGAGCTTCAAAATGTGAAAAGTCACAAAAGTTGTGTGTTTGAGAACTTACAGTACTATTTTTCTTGGAAATCCACCAAGATGCAATCATGATGTGTTGTGAAATCTTAAAGATCTCGTGGAGCGGATTAATTTGATACTTTGTTTAAGAAATTTGGTCCACAATTCCCGAAGTTATCGAGCTTCAAAATTTGAAAAGTCACAAATGTTGTGTGTTTGAGCACATAGAGTACTATTTTTCTTGGAAATCCAACAAGATGCAATCATGATGTGTTGTGAAATCTTCAAGATCTCGTCGAGCTGATTAATTTGATTCTTTGTTTAACAAATTTGGTCCTCATTTGCCGAAGTTATAGAGCTTCAAAGTTTGAAAAGTCACAAAAGTTGTGTGTTTGAGCACTTAAAGTACTGTTTTTCTTGGAAATTCAACAAGATGCAATCATGATGCGTTGTGAAATCTTAAAGATCTCGTCGAGCTGATTAATTTGACACTTTGTTTAAGAAATTTGGTCGACAATTCCCGAAGTTATCGGGCTTCAAAATTTGAAAAGTCACAAAAGTTGTGTGTTTGAGCACTTAAAGTACTATTTTTCATGGAGATTCAACAAGATGCAATCATGATGTGTTGTGACATCTTAAAGATCTCGTGGAGCTGATTAATTTGACACTTTGTTTAAGAAATTTGGTCCACAATTCCCGAAGTTATCGAGCTTCAAAATTTGAAAAGTCACAAAAGTTGTGTGTTTGAGCAATTAAAGTACTATTTTTCTTGGAAATTCAACAAGATGCAATCATGATGTGTTGTGTAATCTTAAAGATCTCGTCGAGCTGATTAATTTGACACTTTGTTTAAGAAATTTGGTCGACAATTCCCGAAGTTATCGAGCTTCAAAGTTTGAAAAGACACAAAAGTTGTGTGTTTGTGCACTTAAAGTACTATTTGTCTTGGAAATTCAACAATATGCAATCATGATGTGTTGTGACATCTTAAAGATCTCGTGGAGCGGATTAATTTGATACTTTGTTTAAGAAATTTGGTCGACAATTCCCGAAGTTATCGGGCTTCAAATTTTGAAAAGTCACAAAAGTTGTGTGTTTGAGCAATTAAAGTACTATTTTTCTTGGAAATTCAACAAGATGCAATCATGATGTGTTGTGAAATCTTAAAGATCTCGTCGAGCTGATTAATTTGACACTTTTTTTAACAAATTAGGTCCTCATTTGCCGAAGTTATCGAGCTTCAAAGTTTGAAAAGACACAAAAGTTGTGTGTTTGTGCACTTAAAGTACTATTTTTCTTGGAAATTCAACAATATGCAATCATGATGTGTTGTGACATCTTAAAGATCTCGTGGAGCGGATTAATTTGATACTTTGTTTAACAAATTAGGTCCTCATTTGCCGAAGTTATCGAGCTTCAAAGTTTGAAAAGTCACAAAAGTTGTGTGTTTGAGCACTTAAAGTACTGTTTTTCTTGGAAATTCAACAAGATGCAATCATGATGCGTTGTGAAATCTTAAAGATCTCGTCGAGCTGATTAATTTGACACTTTGTTTAAGAAATTTGGTCGACAATTCCCGAAGTTATCGGGCTTCAAAATTTGAAAAGTCACAAAAGTTGTGTGTTTGAGCACTTAAAGTACTATTTTTCATGGAGATTCAACAAGATGCAATCATGATGTGTTGTGACATCTTAAAGATCTCGTGGAGCTGATTAATTTGACACTTTGTTTAACAAATTAGGTCCTCATTTGCCGAAGTTATCGAGCTTCAAAGTTTGAAATGTCAGAAAAGTTGTGTGTTTGAGCACTTACAGTACTATTTTTCTTGGAAATCCAACAAGATGCAATCATGATGAGTTGTGACATCTTAAAGATCTCGTCGAGCTGATTAATTTGATACTTTGTTTAACAAATTTGGTCCTTATTTGCCGAAGTTATCGAGCTTCAAAGTTTGAAAAGTCACAAAAGTTGTGTGTTTGAGCAATTAAAGTACTATTTTTCTTGGAAATCCAACAAGATGCAATCATGATGTGTTGTGTCATCTTAAAGATCTCGTGGAGCGGATTAATTTGATACTTTGTTTAACAAATTAGGTCCTCATTTGCCGAAGTTATCGAGCTTCAAAGTTTGAAAAGTCACAAAAGTTGTGTGTTTGAGCAATTAAAGTACTATTTTTCTTGGAAATTCAACAAGATGCAATCATGATGCGTTGTGAAATCTTAAAGATCTCGTCGAGCTGATTAATTTGACACTTTGTTTAAGAAATTTGGTCGACAATTCCCGAAGTTATCGGGCTTCAAAATTTGAAAAGTCACAAAAGTTGTGTGTTTGAGCACTTAAAGTACTATTTTTCATGGAGATTCAACAAGATGCAAACATGATGTGTTGTGAAATCTTAAAGATCTCGTCGAGCTGATTAATTTGACACTTTGTTTAAGAAATTTGGTCGACAATTCCCGAAGTTATCGGGCTTCAAAATTTGAAAAGTCACAAAAGTTGTGTGTTTGAGCACTTAAAGTAATATTTTTCATGGAGATTCAACAAGATGCAATCATGATGTGTTGTGACATCTTAAAGATCTCGTGGAGCTGATTAATTTGACACTTTGTTTAAGAAATTTGGTCCACAATTCCCGAAGTTATCGAGCTTCAAAATTTGAAAAGTCACAAAAGTTGTGTGTTTGAGCAATTAAAGTACTATTTTTCTTGGAAATTCAACAAGATGCAATCATGATGTGTTGTGTAATCTTAAAGATCTCGTCGAGCTGATTAATTTGACACTTTGTTTAAGAAATTTGGTCGACAATTCCCGAAGTTATCGGGCTTCAAAATTTGAAAAGTAACAAAAGTTGTGTGTTTGAGCACTTAAAGTACTGTTTTTCTTGGAAATTCAACAAGATGCAATCATGATGTGTTATGACATCTTAAAGATCTCGTCGAGCTGATTAATTTGACACTTTGTTTAAGAAATTTGGTCGACAATTCGCAAAGTTATCGAGCTTCAAAGTTTGAAAAGACACAAAAGTTTTGTGTTTCAGCACATAGAGTACTATTTTTCTTGGAAATTCAACAAGATGCATTCATGATGTGTTGTGAAATCTTCAAGATCTCGTCGAGCTGATTAATTTGATACTTTGTTTAACAAATTTGGTCCTCATTTGACGAAGTTATCGAGCTTCAAAATTTGAAAAGTCTCAAAAGTTGTGTGTTTGAGCACTTAAAGAACTGTTTTTCTTGGAAATTCAACAAGATGCAATCATGATGTGTTGTGACATCTTAAAGATCTCGTGGAGCGGATTAATTTGATACTTTGTGTAACAAATTAGGTCCTCATTTGCCGAAGTTATCGAGCTTCAAAGTTTGAAAAGTCACAAAAGTTGTGTGTTTGAGCACTTAAAGTACTGTTTTTCTTGGAAATTCAACAAGATGCAATCATGATGTGTTGTGACATCTTAAAGATCTCGTCGAGCTGATTAATTTGACACTTTGTTTAACAAATTAGGTCCTCATTTGCCGAAGTTATCGAGCTTCAAAGTTTGAAAAGACACAAAAGTTGTGTGTTTCAGCACATAGAGTACTATTTTTCTTGGAAATTCAACAATATGCAATCATGATGTGTTGTGACATCTTAAAGATCTCGTGGAGCGGATTAATTTGATACTTTGTTTAACAAATTAGGTCCTCATTTGCCGAAGTTATCGAGCTTCAAAGTTTGAAAAGTCACAAAAGTTGTGTGTTTGAGCACTTAAAGTACTGTTTTTCTTGGAAATTCAACAAGATGCAATCATGATGTGTTGTGACATCTTAAAGATCTCGTCGAGCTGATTAATTTGACACTTTGTTTAAGAAATTTGGTCGACAATTCCCGAAGTTATCGGGCTTCAAATTTTGAAAAGTCACAAAAGTTGTGTGTTTGAGCAATTAAAGTACTATTTTTCTTGGAAATTCAACAAGATGCAATCATGATGTGTTGTGAAATCTTAAAGATCTCGTCGAGCTGATTAATTTGACACTTTGTTTAAGAAATTTGGTCGACAATTCCCGAAGTTATCGGGCTTCAAAATTTGAAAAGTAACAAAAGTTGTGTGTTTGAGCACTTAAAGTACTGTTTTTCTTGGAAATTCAACAAAATGCAATCATGATGTGTTATGACATCTTAAAGATCTCGTCGAGCTGATTAATTTGACACTTTGTTTAAGAAATTTGGTCGACAATTCCCGAAGTTATCGGGCTTCAAATTTTGAAAAGTCACAAAAGTTGTGTGTTTGAGCAATTAAAGTACTATTTTTCTTGGAAATTCAACAAGATGCAATCATGATGTGTTGTGAAATCTTAAAGATATCGTCGAGCTGATTAATTTGACACTTTGTTTAAGAAATTTGGTCGACAATTCCCGAAGTTATCGGGCTTCAAAATTTGAAAAGTAACAAAAGTTGTGTGTTTGAGCACTTAAAGTACTGTTTTTCTTGGAAATTCAACAAGATGCAATCATGATGTGTTGTGAAATCTTAAAGATCTCGTCGAGCTGATTAATTTGACACTTTGTTTAAGAAATTTGGTCGACAATTCCCGAAGTTATCGAGCTTCAAAGTTTGAAAAGACACAAAAGTTGTGTGTTTGTGCACTTAAAGTACTATTTGTCTTGGAAATCCAACAAGATGCAATCATGATGTGTTGTGAAATCTTCAAGATCTCGTCGAGCTGATTAATTTGATTCTTTGTTTAACAAATTAGGTCCTCATTTGCCGAAGTTATCGAGCTTCAAAGTTTGAAAAGACACAAAAGTTGTGTGTTTGTGCACTTAAAGTACTATTTTTCTTGGAAATTCAACAATATGCAATCATGATGTGTTGTGACATCTTAAAGATCTCGTGGAGCGGATTAATTTGATACTTTGTGTAACAAATTAGGTCCTCATTTGCCGAAGTTATCGAGCTTCAAAGTTTGAAAAGTCACAAAAGTTGTGTGTTTGAGCACTTAAAGTACTGTTTTTCTTGGAAATTCAACAAGATGCAATCATGATGTGTTGTGACATCTTAAAGATCTCGTCGAGCTGATTAATTTGACACTTTGTTTAAGAAATTTGGTCGACAATTCGCAAAGTTATCGAGCTTCAAAGTTTGAAAAGACACAAAAGTTGTGTGTTTGTGCACTTAAAGTACTATTTTTCTTGGAAATTCAACAATATGCAATCATGATGTGTTGTGACATCTTAAAGATCTCGTGGAGCGGATTAATTTGATACTTTGTTTAACAAATTTGGTCCTCATTTGCCGAAGTTATCGAGCTTCAAAGTTTGAAAAGTCACAAATGTTGTGTGTTTGAGCACTTACAGTACTATTTTTCTTGGAAATTCAACAAGATGCAATCATGATGTGTTGTGAAATCTTCAAGATCTCGTCGAGCTGATTAATTTGATACTTTGTTTAACAAATTTGGTCCTCATTTGCCGAAGTTATCGAGCTTCAATGTTTGAAAAGTCACAAAAGTTGTGTGTTTGAGCACTTAAAGTACTGTTTTTCTTGTAAATTCAACAAGATGCAATCATGATGTGTTGTGAAATCTTAAAGATCTCGTCGAGCTGATTAATTTGACACTTCGTTTAAGTAAGTTGGTCCTCATTTGCCGAAGTTATCGAGCTTCAAAATTTGAAAAGTCACAAAAGTTGTCTGTTTGAGCAATTAAAGTACTATTTTTCTTGGAAATTCAACAAGATGCATTCATGATGTGTTGTGAAATCTTCAAGATCTCGTCGAGCTGATTAATTTGATACTTTGTTTAACAAATTTGGTCCTCATTTGACGAAGTTATCGAGCTTCAAAATTTGAAAAGTCTCAAAAGTTGTGTGTTTGAGCACTTAAAGTACTGTTTTTCTTGGAAATTCAACAAGATGCAATCATGATGAGTTGTGAAATCTTAAAGATCTCGTCGAGCTGATTAATTTGACACTTTGTTTAAGAAATTTGGTCGACAATTCCCGAAGTTATCGGGCTTCAAAATTTGAAAAGTCACAAAAGTTGTGTGTTTGAGTACTTAAAGTACTATTTTTCTTGGAAATCCAACAAGATGCAATCATGATGTGTTGTGTAATCTTAAAGATCTCGTCGAGCTGATTAATTTGACACTTTGTTTAAGAAATTTGGTCGACAATTCCCGAAGTTATCGAGCTTCAAAATTTGAAAAGACACAAAAGTTGTGTGTTTGTGCACTTAAAGTACTATTTTTCTTGGAAATTCAACAATATGCAATCATGATGTGTTGTGACATCTTAAAGATCTCGTGGAGCGGATTAATTTGATACTTTGTTTAACAAATTAGGTCCTCATTTGCCGAAGTTATCGAGCTTCAAAGTTTGAAAAGTCACAAAAGTTGTGTGTTTGAGCACTTACAGTACTATTTTTCTTGGAAATTCAACAAGATGCAATCATGATGTGTTGTGAAATCTTCAAGATCTCGTCGAGCTGATTAATTTGATACTTTGTTTAACAAATTTGGTCCTCATTTGCCGAAGTTATCGAGCTTCAATGTTTGAAAAGTCACAAAAGTTGTGTGTTTGAGCACTTAAAGTACTGTTTTTCTTGTAAATTCAACAAGATGCAATCATGATGTGTTGTGAAATCTTAAAGATCTCGTCGAGCTGATTAATTTGACACTTCGTTTAAGTAAGTTGGTCCTCATTTGCCGAAGTTATCGAGCTTCAAAATTTGAAAAGTCACAAAAGTTGTCTGTTTGAGCAATTAAAGTACTATTTTTCTTGGAAATTCAACAAGATGCATTCATGATGTGTTGTGAAATCTTCAAGATCTCGTCGAGCTGATTAATTTGATACTTTGTTTAACAAATTTGGTCCTCATTTGACGAAGTTATCGAGCTTCAAAGTTTGAAAAGTCACAAAAGTTGTGTGTTTGAGCACTTAAAGTACTGTTTTTCTTGGAAATTCAACAAGATGCAATCATGATGTGTTGTGACATCTTAAAGATCTCGTCGAGCTGATTAATTTGACACTTTGTTTAAGAAATTTGGTCGACAATTCGCAAAGTTATCGAGCTTCAAAGTTTGAAAAGACACAAAAGTTGTGTGTTTGTGCACTTAAAGTACTATTTTTCTTGGAAATTCAACAATATGCAATCATGATGTGTTGTGACATCTTAAAGATCTCGTGGAGCGGATTAATTTGATACTTTGTTTAACAAATTTGGTCCTCATTTGCCGAAGTTATCGAGCTTCAAAGTTTGAAAAGTCACAAATGTTGTGTGTTTGAGCACTTACAGTACTATTTTTCTTGGAAATTCAACAAGATGCAATCATGATGTGTTGTGAAATCTTCAAGATCTCGTCGAGCTGATTAATTTGATACTTTGTTTAACAAATTTGGTCCTCATTTGCCGAAGTTATCGAGCTTCAATGTTTGAAAAGTCACAAAAGTTGTGTGTTTGAGCACTTAAAGTACTGTTTTTCTTGTAAATTCAACAAGATGCAATCATGATGTGTTGTGAAATCTTAAAGATCTCGTCGAGCTGATTAATTTGACACTTCGTTTAAGTAAGTTGGTCCTCATTTGCCGAAGTTATCGAGCTTCAAAATTTGAAAAGTCACAAAAGTTGTCTGTTTGAGCAATTAAAGTACTATTTTTCTTGGAAATTCAACAAGATGCATTCATGATGTGTTGTGAAATCTTCAAGATCTCGTCGAGCTGATTAATTTGATACTTTGTTTAACAAATTTGGTCCTCATTTGACGAAGTTATCGAGCTTCAAAATTTGAAAAGTCTCAAAAGTTGTGTGTTTGAGCACTTAAAGTACTATTTTTCTTGGAAATTCAACAATATGCAATCATGATGTGTTGTGACATCTTAAAGATCTCGTGGAGCGGATTAATTTGATACTTTGTTTAACAAATTACGTCCTCATTTGCCGAAGTTATCGAGCTTCAAAGTTTGAAAAGACACAAAAGTTGTGTGTTTGTGCACTTAAAGTACTATTTTTCTTGGAAATTCAACAATATGCAATCATGATGTGTTGTGACATCATAAAAATCTCGTGGAGCGGATTAATTTGATACTTTGTTTAAGAAATTTGGTCCACAATTCCCGAAGTTATCGAGCTTCAAAGTTTGAAAAGTCACAAAAGTTGAGTTTTTGAGCACTTACAGTACTATTTTTCTTGGAAATCCAACAAGATGCAATCATGATGTGTTGTGAAATCTTAAAGATCTCGTCGAGCTGATTAATTTGACACTTCGTTTAAGAAAGTTGGTCCTCATTTGCCGAAGTTATCGAGCTTCAAAGTTTGAAAAGTCACAAAAGTTGTGTGTTTGAGCAATTAAAGTACTATTTTTCTTGGAAATCCAACAAGATGCAATCATGATGTGTTGTGTCATCGTAAAGATCTCGTGGAGCGGATTAATTTGATACTTTGTTTATCAAATTAGGTCCTCATTTGCCGAAGTTATCGAGCTTCAAAGTTTGAAAAGTCACAAAAGTTGTGTGTTTGAGCACTTAAAGTACTGTTTTTCTTGTAAATTCAACAAGATGCAATCATGATGCGTTGTGAAATCTTAAAGATCTCGTCGAGCTGATTAATTTGACACTTTGTTTAAGAAATTTGGTCGACAATTCCCGAAGTTATCGAGCTTCAAAGTTTGAAAAGACACAAAAGTTGTGTATTTGTGCACTTAAAGTACTATTTTTCTTGGAAATTCAACAATATGCAATCATGATGTGTTGTGACATCTTAAAGATCTCGTGGAGCGGATTAATTTGATACTTTGTTTAACAAATTTGGTCCTCATTTGCCGAAGTTATCGAGCTTCAAAGTTTGAAAAGTCACAAAAGTTGTGTGTTTGAGCACTTACAGTACTATTTTTCTTGGAAATTCAACAAGATGCAATCATGATGTGTTGTGAAATCTTCAAGATCTCGTCGAGCTGATTAATTTGATACTTTGTTTAACAAATTTGGTCCTCATTTGCCGAAGTTATCGAGCTTCAATGTTTGAAAAGTCACAAAAGTTGTGTGTTTGAGCACTTAAAGTACTGTTTTTCTTGTAAATTCAACGAGATGCAATCATGATGTGTTGTGAAATCTTAAAGATCTCGTCGAGCTGATTAATTTGACACTTCGTTTAAGTAAGTTGGTCCTCATTTGCCGAAGTTATCGAGCTTCAAAATTTGAAAAGTCACAAAAGTTGTCTGTTTGAGCAATTAAAGTACTATTTTTCTTGGAAATTCAACAAGATGCATTCATGATGTGTTGTGAAATCTTCAAGATCTCGTCGAGCTGATTAATTTGATACTTTGTTTAACAAATTTGGTCCTCATTTGACGAAGTTATCGAGCTTCAAAGTTTGAAAAGTCACAAAAGTTGTGTGTTTGAGCACTTAAAGTACTGTTTTTCTTGGAAATTCAACAAGATGCAATCATGATGTGTTGTGACATCTTAAAGATCTCGTCGAGCTGATTAATTTGACACTTTGTTTAAGAAATTTGGTCGACAATTCGCAAAGTTATCGAGCTTCAAAGTTTGAAAAGACACAAAAGTTGTGTGTTTGTGCACTTAAAGTACTATTTTTCTTGGAAATTCAACAATATGCAATCATGATGTGTTGTGACATCTTAAAGATCTCGTGGAGCGGATTAATTTGATACTTTGTTTAACAAATTTGGTCCTCATTTGCCGAAGTTATCGAGCTTCAAAGTTTGAAAAGTCACAAATGTTGTGTGTTTGAGCACTTACAGTACTATTTTTCTTGGAAATTCAACAAGATGCAATCATGATGTGTTGTGAAATCTTCAAGATCTCGTCGAGCTGATTAATTTGATACTTTGTTTAACAAATTTGGTCCTCATTTGCCGAAGTTATCGAGCTTCAATGTTTGAAAAGTCACAAAAGTTGTGTGTTTGAGCACTTAAAGTACTGTTTTTCTTGTAAATTCAACAAGATGCAATCATGATGTGTTGTGAAATCTTAAAGATCTCGTCGAGCTGATTAATTTGACACTTCGTTTAAGTAAGTTGGTCCTCATTTGCCGAAGTTATCGAGCTTCAAAATTTGAAAAGTCACAAAAGTTGTCTGTTTGAGCAATTAAAGTACTATTTTTCTTGGAAATTCAACAAGATGCATTCATGATGTGTTGTGAAATCTTCAAGATCTCGTCGAGCTGATTAATTTGATACTTTGTTTAACAAATTTGGTCCTCATTTGACGAAGTTATCGAGCTTCAAAATTTGAAAAGTCTCAAAAGTTGTGTGTTTGAGCACTTAAAGTACTATTTTTCTTGGAAATTCAACAATATGCAATCATGATGTGTTGTGACATCTTAAAGATCTCGTGGAGCGGATTAATTTGATACTTTGTTTAACAAATTACGTCCTCATTTGCCGAAGTTATCGAGCTTCAAAGTTTGAAAAGACACAAAAGTTGTGTGTTTGTGCACTTAAAGTACTATTTTTCTTGGAAATTCAACAATATGCAATCATGATGTGTTGTGACATCATAAAAATCTCGTGGAGCGGATTAATTTGATACTTTGTTTAAGAAATTTGGTCCACAATTCCCGAAGTTATCGAGCTTCAAAGTTTGAAAAGTCACAAAAGTTGAGTTTTTGAGCACTTACAGTACTATTTTTCTTGGAAATCCAACAAGATGCAATCATGATGTGTTGTGAAATCTTAAAGATCTCGTCGAGCTGATTAATTTGACACTTTGTTTAAGAAATTTGGTCGACAATTCGCAAAGTTATCGAGCTTCAAAGTTTGAAAAGACACAAAAGTTGTGTGTTTGTGCACTTAAAGTACTATTTTTCTTGGAAATTCAACAATATGCAATCATGATGTGTTGTGACATCTTAAAGATCTCGTGGAGCGGATTAATTTGATACTTTGTTTAACAAATTTGGTCCTCATTTGCCGAAGTTATCGAGCTTCAAAGTTTGAAAAGTCACAAATGTTGTGTGTTTGAGCACTTACAGTACTATTTTTCTTGGAAATTCAACAAGATGCAATCATGATTTGTTGTGAAATCTTCAAGATCTCGTCGAGCTGATTAATTTGATACTTTGTTTAACAAATTTGGTCCTCATTTGCCGAAGTTATCGAGCTTCAATGTTTGAAAAGTCACAAAAGTTGTGTGTTTGAGCACTTAAAGTACTGTTTTTCTTGTAAATTCAACAAGATGCAATCATGATGTGTTGTGAAATCTTAAAGATCTCGTCGAGCTGATTAATTTGACACTTCGTTTAAGAAATTTGGTCCTTATTTGCCGAAGTTATCGAGCTTCAAAGTTTGAAAAGTCACAAAAGTTATGTGTTTGAGCACTTACAGTACTGTTTTTCTTGGAAATTCAACAAGATGCAATCATGATTTGTTGTGAAATCTTAAAGATCTCGTGGAGCGGATTAATTTGATACTTTGTTTAAGAAATTTAGTCCTCATTTGACGAAGTTATCGAGCTTCAAAATTTGAAAAGTCACAAAAGTTGTGTGTTTGAGCAATTAAAGTACTATTTTTCTTGGAAATTCAACAAGATGCAATCATAATGTGTTGTGAAATCTTAAAGATCTCGTCGAGCTGATTAATTTGACACTTTTTTTAACAAATTAGGTGCTCATTTGCCGAAGTTATCGAGCTTCAAAGTTTGAAAAGACACAAAAGTTGTGTGTTTGAGCAATTAAAGTACTATTTTTCTTGGAAATCCAACAAGATGCAATCATGATGTGTTGTGTCATCTTAAAGATCTCGTGGAGCGGATTAATTTGATACTTTGTTTAACAAATTAGGTCCTCATTTGCCGAAGTTATCGAGCTTCAAAGTTTGAAAAGTCAGAAAAGTTGTGTGTTTGAGCACTTACTGTACTATTTTTCTTGGAAATCCAACAAAATGCAATCATGATGTGTTGTGAAATCTTAAAGATCTCGTCGAGCTGATTAATTTGACACTTCGTTTAAGAAAGTTGGTCCTCATTTGCCGAAGTTATCGAGCTTCAAAATTTGAAAAGTCACAAATGTTGTGTGTTTGAGCACATAGAGTACTATTTTTGTTGGAAATCCAACAAGATGTAATCATGATGTGTTGTGAAATCTTCAAGATCTCGTCGAGCTGATTAATTTGATTCTTTGTTTAACAAATTTGGTCCTCATTTGCCGAAGTTATCGAGCTTTAAAGTTTGAAAAGTCACAAAAGTTGTGTGTTTGAGCACTTAAAGTACTGTTTTTCTTGGAAATTCAACAAGATGCAATCATGATGTGTTGTGAAATCTTCAAGATCTCGTCGAGCTGATTAATTTGATTCTTTGTTTAACAAATTTGGTCCTCATTTGCCGAAGTTATCGAGCTTCAAAGTTTGAAAAGTCACAAAAGTTGTGTGTTTGAGCACTTAAAGTACTGTTTTTCTTGGAAATTCAACAAGATGCAATCATGATGCGTTGTGAAATCTTAAAGATCTCGTCGAGCTGATTAATTTGACACTTTGTTTAAGAAATTTGGTCGACAATTCCCGAAGTTATCGGGCTTCAAAATTTGAAAAGTCACAAAAGTTGTGTGTTTGAGCACTTAAAGTACTATTTTTCATGGAGATTCAAGAAGATGCAATCATGATGTGTTGTGACATCTTAAAGATCTCGTGGAGCTGATTAATTTGACACTTTGTTTAAGAAATTTGGTCCTCATTTGCCGAAGTTATCGAGCTTCAAAGTTTGAAAAGTCACAAAAGTTGTGTGTTTGAGCACTTACAGTACTATTTTTCTTGGAAATCCAACAAGATGCAATCATGATGTGTTGTGAAATCTTAAAGATCTCGTCGAGCTGATTAATTTGACACTTCGTTTAAGAAATTTAGTCCACAATTCCCGAAGTTATCGAGCTTCAAAATTTGAAAAGTCACAAAAGTTGTGTGTTTGAGCAATTAAAGTACTATTTTTCTTGGAAATTCAACAAGATGCAATCATGATGTGTTGTGAAATCTTCAAGATCTCGTCGAGCTGATTAATTTGATTCTTTGTTTAACAAATTTGGTCCTCATTTGCCGAAGTTATCGAGCTTCAAAGTTTGAAAAGACACAAAAGTTGTGTGTTTGTGCACTTAAAGTACTATTTTTCTTGGAAATCCAACAAAATGCAATCATGATGTGTTGTGAAATCTTAAAGATCTCGTCGAGCTGATTAATTTGACACTTCGTTTAAGAAAGTTGGTCCTCATTTGCCGAAGTTATCGAGCTTCAAAATTTGAAAAGTCACAAATGTTGTGTGTTTGAGCACATAGAGTACTATTTTTGTTGGAAATCCAACAAGATGCAATCATGATGTGTTGTGAAATCTTCAAGATCTCGTCGAGCTGATTAATTTGATTCTTTGTTTAACAAATTTGGTCCTCATTTGCCGAAGTTATAGAGCTTCAAAGTTTGAAAAGTCACAAAAGTTGTGTGTTTGAGCACTTAAAGTACTGTTTTTCTTGGAAATTCAACAAGATGCAATCATGATGCGTTGTGAAATCTTAAAGATCTCGTCGAGCTGATTAATTTGACACTTTGTTTAAGAAATTTGGTCGACAATTCCCGAAGTTATCGGGCTTCAAAATTTGAAAAGTCACAAAAGTTGTGTGTTTGAGCACTTAAAGTACTATTTTTCATGGAGATTCAACAAGATGCAATCATGATGTGTTGTGACATCTTAAAGATCTCGTGGAGCTGATTAATTTGACACTTTGTTTAAGAAATTTGGTCCACAATTCCCGAAGTTATCGAGCTTCAAAATTTGAAAAGTCACAAAAGTTGTGTGTTTGAGCAATTAAAGTACTATTTGTCTTGGAAATTCAACAATATGCAATCATGATGTGTTGTGACATCTTAAAGATCTCGTGGAGCGGATTAATTTGATACTTTGTTTAAGAAATTTGGTCGACAATTCCCGAAGTTATCGGGCTTCAAATTTTGAAAAGTCACAAAAGTTGTGTGTTTGAGCAATTAAAGTACTATTTTTCTTGGAAATTCAACAAGATGCAATCATGATGTGTTGTGAAATCTTAAAGATCTCGTCGAGCTGATTAATTTGACACTTTTTTTAACAAATTAGGTCCTCATTTGCCGAAGTTATCGAGCTTCAAAGTTTGAAAAGACACAAAAGTTGTGTGTTTGTGCACTTAAAGTACTATTTTTCATGGAGATTCAACAAGATGCAATCATGATGTGTTGTGACATCTTAAAGATCTCGTGGAGCTGATTAATTTGACACTTTGTTTAAGAAATTTGGTCCACAATTCCCGAAGTTATCGAGCTTCAAAATTTGAAAAGTCACAAAAGTTGTGTGTTTGAGCACTTAAAGTACTATTTTTCATGGAGATTCAACAAGATGCAATCATGATGTGTTGTGACATCTTAAAGATCTCGTGGAGCTGATTAATTTGACACTTTGTTTAAGAAATTTGGTCCACAATTCCCGAAGTTATCGAGCTTCAAAATTTGAAAAGTCACAAAAGTTGTGTGTTTGAGCAATTAAAGTACTATTTGTCTTGGAAATTCAACAATATGCAATCATGATGTGTTGTGACATCTTAAAGATCTCGTGGAGCGGATTAATTTGATACTTTGTTTAAGAAATTTGGTCGACAATTCCCGAAGTTATCGGGCTTCAAATTTTGAAAAGTCACAAAAGTTGTGTGTTTGAGCAATTAAAGTACTATTTTTCTTGGAAATTCAACAAGATGCAATCATGATGTGTTGTGAAATCTTAAAGATCTCGTCGAGCTGATTAATTTGACACTTTTTTTAACAAATTAGGTCCTCATTTGCCGAAGTTATCGAGCTTCAAAGTTTGAAAAGACACAAAAGTTGTGTGTTTGTGCACTTAAAGTACTATTTTTCATGGAGATTCAACAAGATGCAATCATGATGTGTTGTGACATCTTAAAGATCTCGTGGAGCTGATTAATTTGACACTTTGTTTAAGAAATTTGGTCCACAATTCCCGAAGTTATCGAGCTTCAAAATTTGAAAAGTCACAAAAGTTGTGTGTTTGAGCAATTAAAGTACTATTTTTCTTGGAAATTCAACAAGATGCAATCATGATGTGTTGTGTAATCTTAAAGATCTCGTCGAGCTGATTAATTTGACACTTTGTTTAAGAAATTTGGTCGACAATTCCCGAAGTTATCGAGCTTCAAAGTTTGAAAAGACACAAAAGTTGTGTGTTTGTGCACTTAAAGTACTATTTGTCTTGGAAATTCAACAATATGCAATCATGATGTGTTGTGACATCTTAAAGATCTCGTGGAGCGGATTAATTTGATACTTTGTTTAAGAAATTTGGTCGACAATTCCCGAAGTTATCGGGCTTCAAATTTTGAAAAGTCACAAAAGTTGTGTGTTTGAGCAATTAAAGTACTATTTTTCTTGGAAATTCAACAAGATGCAATCATGATGTGTTGTGAAATCTTAAAGATCTCGTCGAGCTGATTAATTTGACACTTTTTTTAACAAATTAGGTCCTCATTTGCCGAAGTTATCGAGCTTCAAAGTTTGAAAAGACACAAAAGTTGTGTGTTTGTGCACTTAAAGTACTATTTTTCTTGGAAATTCAACAATATGCAATCATGATGTGTTGTGACATCTTAAAGATCTCGTGGAGCGGATTAATTTGATACTTTGTTTAACAAATTAAGTCCTCATTTGCCGAAGTTATCGAGCTTCAAAGTTTGAAAAGTCACAAAAGTTGTGTGTTTGAGCACTTAAAGTACTGTTTTTCTTGGAAATTCAACAAGATGCAATCATGATGCGTTGTGAAATCTTAAAGATCTCGTCGAGCTGATTAATTTGACACTTTGTTTAAGAAATTTGGTCGACAATTCCCGAAGTTATCGGGCTTCAAAATTTGAAAAGTCACAAAAGTTGTGTGTTTGAGCACTTAAAGTACTATTTTTCATGGAGATTCAACAAGATGCAATCATGATGTGTTGTGACATCTTAAAGATCTCGTGGAGCTGATTAATTTGACACTTTGTTTAACAAATTAGGTCCTCATTTGCCGAAGTTATCGAGCTTCAAAGTTTGAAATGTCAGAAAAGTTGTGTGTTTGAGCACTTACAGTACTATTTTTCTTGGAAATCCAACAAGATGCAATCATGATGAGTTGTGACATCTTAAAGATCTCGTCGAGCTGATTAATTTGATACTTTGTTTAACAAATTTGGTCCTTATTTGCCGAAGTTATCGAGCTTCAAAGTTTGAAAAGTCACAAAAGTTGTGTGTTTGAGCAATTAAAGTACTATTTTTCTTGGAAATTCAACAAGATGCAATCATGATGCGTTGTGAAATCTTAAAGATCTCGTCGAGCTGATTAATTTGACACTTTGTTTAAGAAATTTGGTCGACAATTCCCGAAGTTATCGGGCTTCAAAATTTGAAAAGTCACAAAAGTTGTGTGTTTGAGCACTTAAAGTACTATTTTTCATGGAGATTCAACAAGATGCAAACATGATGTGTTGTGAAATCTTAAAGATCTCGTCGAGCTGATTAATTTGACACTTTGTTTAAGAAATTTGGTCGACAATTCCCGAAGTTATCGGGCTTCAAAATTTGAAAAGTCACAAAAGTTGTGTGTTTGAGCACTTAAAGTACTATTTTTCATGGAGATTCAACAAGATGCAATCATGATGTGTTGTGACATCTTAAAGATCTCGTGGAGCTGATTAATTTGACACTTTGTTTAAGAAATTTGGTCCACAATTCCCGAAGTTATCGAGCTTCAAAATTTGAAAAGTCACAAAAGTTGTGTGTTTGAGCAATTAAAGTACTATTTTTCTTGGAAATTCAACAAGATGCAATCATGATGTGTTGTGTAATCTTAAAGATCTCGTCGAGCTGATTAATTTGACACTTTGTTTAAGAAATTTGGTCGACAATTCCCGAAGTTATCGAGCTTCAAAGTTTGAAAAGACACAAAAGTTGTGTATTTGTGCACTTAAAGTACTATTTTTCTTGGAAATTCAACAATATGCAATCATGATGTGTTGTGACATCTTAAAGATCTCGTGGAGCTGATTAATTTGACACTTTGTTTAACAAATTAGGTCCTCATTTGCCGAAGTTATCGAGCTTCAAAGTTTGAAATGTAAGAAAAGTTGTGTGTTTGAGCACTTACAGTACTATTTTTCTTGGAAATCCAACAAGATGCAATCATGATGTGTTGTGTCATCTTAAAGATCTCGTGGAGCTGATTAATTTGACACTTTGTTTAAGAAATTTGGTCGACAATTCCCGAAGTTATCGAGCTTCAAAGTTTGAAAAGACACAAAAGTTGTGTATTTGTGCACTTAAAGTACTATTTTTCTTGGAAATCCAACAAGATGCAATCATGATGAGTTGTGACATCTTAAAGATCTCGTGGAGCGGATTAATTTGATACTTTGTTTAACAAATTTGGTCCTTATTTGCCGAAGTTATCGAGCTTCAAAGTTTGAAAAGTCACAAAAGTTGTGTGTTTGAGCAATTAAAGTACTATTTTTCTTGGAAATCCAACAAGATGCAATCATGATGTGTTGTGTCATCTTAAAGATCTCGTGGAGCGGATTAATTTGATACTTTGTTTAACAAATTAGGTCCTCATTTGCCGAAGTTATCGAGCTTCAAAGTTTGAAAAGTCACAAAAGTTGTGTGTTTGAGCACTTAAAGTACTGTTTTTCTTGTAAATTCAACAAGATGCAATCATGATGCGTTGTGAAATCTTAAAGATCTCGTCGAGCTGATTAATTTGACACTTTGTTTAAGAAATTTGGTCGACAATTCCCGAAGTTATCGAGCTTCAAAGTTTGAAAAGACACAAAAGTTGTGTATTTGTGCACTTAAAGTACTATTTTTCTTGGAAATCCAACAAGATGCAATCATGATGTGTTGTGTCATCTTAAAGATCTCGTGGAGCGGATTAATTTGATACTTTGTTTAACAAATTAGGTCCTCATTTGCCGAAGTTATCGAGCTTCAAAGTTTGAAAAGTCACAAAAGTTGTGTGTTTGAGCACTTAAAGTACTGTTTTTCTTGTAAATTCAACAAGATGCAATCATGATGCGTTGTGAAATCTTAAAGATCTCGTCGAGCTGATTAATTTGACACTTTGTTTAAGAAATTTGGTCGACAATTCCCGAAGTTATCGAGCTTCAAAGTTTGAAAAGACACAAAAGTTGTGTATTTGTGCACTTAAAGTACTATTTTTCTTGGAAATTCAACAATATGCAATCATGATGTGTTGTGACATCTTAAAGATCTCGTGGAGCGGATTAATTTGATACTTTGTTTAACAAATTTGGACCTCATTTGCCGAAGTTATCGAGCTTCAAAGTTTGAAAAGTCACAAAAGTTGTGTGTTTGTGCACTTAAAGTACTATTTTTCTTGGAAATTCAACAATATGCAATCATGATGTGTTGTGACATCTTAAAGATCTCGTGGAGCGGATTAATTTGATACTTTGTTTAACAAATTTGGTCCTCATTTGCCGAAGTTATCGAGCTTCAAAGTTTGAAAAGTCACAAATGTTGTGTGTTTGAGCACTTACAGTACTATTTTTCTTGGAAATTCAACAAGATGCAATCATGATGTGTTGTGAAATCTTCAAGATCTCGTCGAGCTGATTAATTTGATACTTTGTTTAACAAATTTGGTCCTCATTTGCCGAAGTTATCGAGCTTCAATGTTTGAAAAGTCACAAAAGTTGTGTGTTTGAGCACTTAAAGTACTGTTTTTCTTGTAAATTCAACAAGATGCAATCATGATGTGTTGTGAAATCTTAAAGATCTCGTCGAGCTGATTAATTTGACACTTCGTTTAAGTAAGTTGGTCCTCATTTGCCGAAGTTATCGAGCTTCAAAATTTGAAAAGTCACAAAAGTTGTCTGTTTGAGCAATTAAAGTACTATTTTTCTTGGAAATTCAACAAGATGCATTCATGATGTGTTGTGAAATCTTCAAGATCTCGTCGAGCTGATTAATTTGATACTTTGTTTAACAAATTTGGTCCTCATTTGACGAAGTTATCGAGCTTCAAAATTTGAAAAGTCTCAAAAGTTGTGTGTTTGAGCACTTAAAGTACTGTTTTTCTTGGAAATTCAACAAGATGCAATCATGATGAGTTGTGAAATCTTAAAGATCTCGTCGAGCTGATTAATTTGACACTTTTTTTAACAAATTAGGTGCTCATTTGCCGAAGTTATCGAGCTTCAAAGTTTGAAAAGACACAAAAGTTGTGTGTTTGAGCAATTAAAGTACTATTTTTCTTGGAAATCCAACAAGATGCAATCATGATGTGTTGTGTCATCTTAAAGATCTCGTGGAGCGGATTAATTTGATACTTTGTTTAACAAATTAGGTCCTCATTTGCCGAAGTTATCGAGCTTCAAAGTTTGAAAAGTCAGAAAAGTTGTGTGTTTGAGCACTTACTGTACTATTTTTCTTGGAAATCCAACAAAATGCAATCATGATGTGTTGTGAAATCTTAAAGATCTCGTCGAGCTGATTAATTTGACACTTCGTTTAAGAAAGTTGGTCCTCATTTGCCGAAGTTATCGAGCTTCAAAATTTGAAAAGTCACAAATGTTGTGTGTTTGAGCACATAGAGTACTATTTTTGTTGGAAATCCAACAAGATGTAATCATGATGTGTTGTGAAATCTTCAAGATCTCGTCGAGCTGATTAATTTGATTCTTTGTTTAACAAATTTGGTCCTCATTTGCCGAAGTTATCGAGCTTTAAAGTTTGAAAAGTCACAAAAGTTGTGTGTTTGAGCACTTAAAGTACTGTTTTTCTTGGAAATTCAACAAGATGCAATCATGATGTGTTGTGAAATCTTCAAGATCTCGTCGAGCTGATTAATTTGATTCTTTGTTTAACAAATTTGGTCCTCATTTGCCGAAGTTATCGAGCTTCAAAGTTTGAAAAGTCACAAAAGTTGTGTGTTTGAGCACTTAAAGTACTGTTTTTCTTGGAAATTCAACAAGATGCAATCATGATGCGTTGTGAAATCTTAAAGATCTCGTCGAGCTGATTAATTTGACACTTTGTTTAAGAAATTTGGTCGACAATTCCCGAAGTTATCGGGCTTCAAAATTTGAAAAGTCACAAAAGTTGTGTGTTTGAGCACTTAAAGTACTATTTTTCATGGAGATTCAAGAAGATGCAATCATGATGTGTTGTGACATCTTAAAGATCTCGTGGAGCTGATTAATTTGACACTTTGTTTAAGAAATTTGGTCCTCATTTGCCGAAGTTATCGAGCTTCAAAGTTTGAAAAGTCACAAAAGTTGTGTGTTTGAGCACTTACAGTACTATTTTTCTTGGAAATCCAACAAGATGCAATCATGATGTGTTGTGAAATCTTAAAGATCTCGTCGAGCTGATTAATTTGACACTTCGTTTAAGAAATTTAGTCCACAATTCCCGAAGTTATCGAGCTTCAAAATTTGAAAAGTCACAAAAGTTGTGTGTTTGAGCAATTAAAGTACTATTTTTCTTGGAAATTCAACAAGATGCAATCATGATGTGTTGTGAAATCTTCAAGATCTCGTCGAGCTGATTAATTTGATTCTTTGTTTAACAAATTTGGTCCTCATTTGCCGAAGTTATCGAGCTTCAAAGTTTGAAAAGACACAAAAGTTGTGTGTTTGTGCACTTAAAGTACTATTTTTCTTGGAAATCCAACAAAATGCAATCATGATGTGTTGTGAAATCTTAAAGATCTCGTCGAGCTGATTAATTTGACACTTCGTTTAAGAAAGTTGGTCCTCATTTGCCGAAGTTATCGAGCTTCAAAATTTGAAAAGTCACAAATGTTGTGTGTTTGAGCACATAGAGTACTATTTTTGTTGGAAATCCAACAAGATGCAATCATGATGTGTTGTGAAATCTTCAAGATCTCGTCGAGCTGATTAATTTGATTCTTTGTTTAACAAATTTGGTCCTCATTTGCCGAAGTTATAGAGCTTCAAAGTTTGAAAAGTCACAAAAGTTGTGTGTTTGAGCACTTAAAGTACTGTTTTTCTTGGAAATTCAACAAGATGCAATCATGATGCGTTGTGAAATCTTAAAGATCTCGTCGAGCTGATTAATTTGACACTTTGTTTAAGAAATTTGGTCGACAATTCCCGAAGTTATCGGGCTTCAAAATTTGAAAAGTCACAAAAGTTGTGTGTTTGAGCACTTAAAGTACTATTTTTCATGGAGATTCAACAAGATGCAATCATGATGTGTTGTGACATCTTAAAGATCTCGTGGAGCTGATTAATTTGACACTTTGTTTAAGAAATTTGGTCCACAATTCCCGAAGTTATCGAGCTTCAAAATTTGAAAAGTCACAAAAGTTGTGTGTTTGAGCAATTAAAGTACTATTTGTCTTGGAAATTCAACAATATGCAATCATGATGTGTTGTGACATCTTAAAGATCTCGTGGAGCGGATTAATTTGATACTTTGTTTAAGAAATTTGGTCGACAATTCCCGAAGTTATCGGGCTTCAAATTTTGAAAAGTCACAAAAGTTGTGTGTTTGAGCAATTAAAGTACTATTTTTCTTGGAAATTCAACAAGATGCAATCATGATGTGTTGTGAAATCTTAAAGATCTCGTCGAGCTGATTAATTTGACACTTTTTTTAACAAATTAGGTCCTCATTTGCCGAAGTTATCGAGCTTCAAAGTTTGAAAAGACACAAAAGTTGTGTGTTTGTGCACTTAAAGTACTATTTTTCATGGAGATTCAACAAGATGCAATCATGATGTGTTGTGACATCTTAAAGATCTCGTGGAGCTGATTAATTTGACACTTTGTTTAAGAAATTTGGTCCACAATTCCCGAAGTTATCGAGCTTCAAAATTTGAAAAGTCACAAAAGTTGTGTGTTTGAGCACTTAAAGTACTATTTTTCATGGAGATTCAACAAGATGCAATCATGATGTGTTGTGACATCTTAAAGATCTCGTGGAGCTGATTAATTTGACACTTTGTTTAAGAAATTTGGTCCACAATTCCCGAAGTTATCGAGCTTCAAAATTTGAAAAGTCACAAAAGTTGTGTGTTTGAGCAATTAAAGTACTATTTGTCTTGGAAATTCAACAATATGCAATCATGATGTGTTGTGACATCTTAAAGATCTCGTGGAGCGGATTAATTTGATACTTTGTTTAAGAAATTTGGTCGACAATTCCCGAAGTTATCGGGCTTCAAATTTTGAAAAGTCACAAAAGTTGTGTGTTTGAGCAATTAAAGTACTATTTTTCTTGGAAATTCAACAAGATGCAATCATGATGTGTTGTGAAATCTTAAAGATCTCGTCGAGCTGATTAATTTGACACTTTTTTTAACAAATTAGGTCCTCATTTGCCGAAGTTATCGAGCTTCAAAGTTTGAAAAGACACAAAAGTTGTGTGTTTGTGCACTTAAAGTACTATTTTTCATGGAGATTCAACAAGATGCAATCATGATGTGTTGTGACATCTTAAAGATCTCGTGGAGCTGATTAATTTGACACTTTGTTTAAGAAATTTGGTCCACAATTCCCGAAGTTATCGAGCTTCAAAATTTGAAAAGTCACAAAAGTTGTGTGTTTGAGCAATTAAAGTACTATTTTTCTTGGAAATTCAACAAGATGCAATCATGATGTGTTGTGTAATCTTAAAGATCTCGTCGAGCTGATTAATTTGACACTTTGTTTAAGAAATTTGGTCGACAATTCCCGAAGTTATCGAGCTTCAAAGTTTGAAAAGACACAAAAGTTGTGTGTTTGTGCACTTAAAGTACTATTTGTCTTGGAAATTCAACAATATGCAATCATGATGTGTTGTGACATCTTAAAGATCTCGTGGAGCGGATTAATTTGATACTTTGTTTAAGAAATTTGGTCGACAATTCCCGAAGTTATCGGGCTTCAAATTTTGAAAAGTCACAAAAGTTGTGTGTTTGAGCAATTAAAGTACTATTTTTCTTGGAAATTCAACAAGATGCAATCATGATGTGTTGTGAAATCTTAAAGATCTCGTCGAGCTGATTAATTTGACACTTTTTTTAACAAATTAGGTCCTCATTTGCCGAAGTTATCGAGCTTCAAAGTTTGAAAAGACACAAAAGTTGTGTGTTTGTGCACTTAAAGTACTATTTTTCTTGGAAATTCAACAATATGCAATCATGATGTGTTGTGACATCTTAAAGATCTCGTGGAGCGGATTAATTTGATACTTTGTTTAACAAATTAAGTCCTCATTTGCCGAAGTTATCGAGCTTCAAAGTTTGAAAAGTCACAAAAGTTGTGTGTTTGAGCACTTAAAGTACTGTTTTTCTTGGAAATTCAACAAGATGCAATCATGATGCGTTGTGAAATCTTAAAGATCTCGTCGAGCTGATTAATTTGACACTTTGTTTAAGAAATTTGGTCGACAATTCCCGAAGTTATCGGGCTTCAAAATTTGAAAAGTCACAAAAGTTGTGTGTTTGAGCACTTAAAGTACTATTTTTCATGGAGATTCAACAAGATGCAATCATGATGTGTTGTGACATCTTAAAGATCTCGTGGAGCTGATTAATTTGACACTTTGTTTAACAAATTAGGTCCTCATTTGCCGAAGTTATCGAGCTTCAAAGTTTGAAATGTCAGAAAAGTTGTGTGTTTGAGCACTTACAGTACTATTTTTCTTGGAAATCCAACAAGATGCAATCATGATGAGTTGTGACATCTTAAAGATCTCGTCGAGCTGATTAATTTGATACTTTGTTTAACAAATTTGGTCCTTATTTGCCGAAGTTATCGAGCTTCAAAGTTTGAAAAGTCACAAAAGTTGTGTGTTTGAGCAATTAAAGTACTATTTTTCTTGGAAATTCAACAAGATGCAATCATGATGCGTTGTGAAATCTTAAAGATCTCGTCGAGCTGATTAATTTGACACTTTGTTTAAGAAATTTGGTCGACAATTCCCGAAGTTATCGGGCTTCAAAATTTGAAAAGTCACAAAAGTTGTGTGTTTGAGCACTTAAAGTACTATTTTTCATGGAGATTCAACAAGATGCAAACATGATGTGTTGTGAAATCTTAAAGATCTCGTCGAGCTGATTAATTTGACACTTTGTTTAAGAAATTTGGTCGACAATTCCCGAAGTTATCGGGCTTCAAAATTTGAAAAGTCACAAAAGTTGTGTGTTTGAGCACTTAAAGTACTATTTTTCATGGAGATTCAACAAGATGCAATCATGATGTGTTGTGACATCTTAAAGATCTCGTGGAGCTGATTAATTTGACACTTTGTTTAAGAAATTTGGTCCACAATTCCCGAAGTTATCGAGCTTCAAAATTTGAAAAGTCACAAAAGTTGTGTGTTTGAGCAATTAAAGTACTATTTTTCTTGGAAATTCAACAAGATGCAATCATGATGTGTTGTGTAATCTTAAAGATCTCGTCGAGCTGATTAATTTGACACTTTGTTTAAGAAATTTGGTCGACAATTCCCGAAGTTATCGAGCTTCAAAGTTTGAAAAGACACAAAAGTTGTGTATTTGTGCACTTAAAGTACTATTTTTCTTGGAAATTCAACAATATGCAATCATGATGTGTTGTGACATCTTAAAGATCTCGTGGAGCTGATTAATTTGACACTTTGTTTAACAAATTAGGTCCTCATTTGCCGAAGTTATCGAGCTTCAAAGTTTGAAATGTAAGAAAAGTTGTGTGTTTGAGCACTTACAGTACTATTTTTCTTGGAAATCCAACAAGATGCAATCATGATGTGTTGTGTCATCTTAAAGATCTCGTGGAGCTGATTAATTTGACACTTTGTTTAAGAAATTTGGTCGACAATTCCCGAAGTTATCGAGCTTCAAAGTTTGAAAAGACACAAAAGTTGTGTATTTGTGCACTTAAAGTACTATTTTTCTTGGAAATCCAACAAGATGCAATCATGATGAGTTGTGACATCTTAAAGATCTCGTGGAGCGGATTAATTTGATACTTTGTTTAACAAATTTGGTCCTTATTTGCCGAAGTTATCGAGCTTCAAAGTTTGAAAAGTCACAAAAGTTGTGTGTTTGAGCAATTAAAGTACTATTTTTCTTGGAAATCCAACAAGATGCAATCATGATGTGTTGTGTCATCTTAAAGATCTCGTGGAGCGGATTAATTTGATACTTTGTTTAACAAATTAGGTCCTCATTTGCCGAAGTTATCGAGCTTCAAAGTTTGAAAAGTCACAAAAGTTGTGTGTTTGAGCACTTAAAGTACTGTTTTTCTTGTAAATTCAACAAGATGCAATCATGATGCGTTGTGAAATCTTAAAGATCTCGTCGAGCTGATTAATTTGACACTTTGTTTAAGAAATTTGGTCGACAATTCCCGAAGTTATCGAGCTTCAAAGTTTGAAAAGACACAAAAGTTGTGTATTTGTGCACTTAAAGTACTATTTTTCTTGGAAATCCAACAAGATGCAATCATGATGTGTTGTGTCATCTTAAAGATCTCGTGGAGCGGATTAATTTGATACTTTGTTTAACAAATTAGGTCCTCATTTGCCGAAGTTATCGAGCTTCAAAGTTTGAAAAGTCACAAAAGTTGTGTGTTTGAGCACTTAAAGTACTGTTTTTCTTGTAAATTCAACAAGATGCAATCATGATGCGTTGTGAAATCTTAAAGATCTCGTCGAGCTGATTAATTTGACACTTTGTTTAAGAAATTTGGTCGACAATTCCCGAAGTTATCGAGCTTCAAAGTTTGAAAAGACACAAAAGTTGTGTATTTGTGCACTTAAAGTACTATTTTTCTTGGAAATTCAACAATATGCAATCATGATGTGTTGTGACATCTTAAAGATCTCGTGGAGCGGATTAATTTGATACTTTGTTTAACAAATTTGGACCTCATTTGCCGAAGTTATCGAGCTTCAAAGTTTGAAAAGTCACAAAAGTTGTGTGTTTGTGCACTTAAAGTACTATTTTTCTTGGAAATTCAACAATATGCAATCATGATGTGTTGTGACATCTTAAAGATCTCGTGGAGCGGATTAATTTGATACTTTGTTTAACAAATTTGGTCCTCATTTGCCGAAGTTATCGAGCTTCAAAGTTTGAAAAGTCACAAATGTTGTGTGTTTGAGCACTTACAGTACTATTTTTCTTGGAAATTCAACAAGATGCAATCATGATGTGTTGTGAAATCTTCAAGATCTCGTCGAGCTGATTAATTTGATACTTTGTTTAACAAATTTGGTCCTCATTTGCCGAAGTTATCGAGCTTCAATGTTTGAAAAGTCACAAAAGTTGTGTGTTTGAGCACTTAAAGTACTGTTTTTCTTGTAAATTCAACAAGATGCAATCATGATGTGTTGTGAAATCTTAAAGATCTCGTCGAGCTGATTAATTTGACACTTCGTTTAAGTAAGTTGGTCCTCATTTGCCGAAGTTATCGAGCTTCAAAATTTGAAAAGTCACAAAAGTTGTCTGTTTGAGCAATTAAAGTACTATTTTTCTTGGAAATTCAACAAGATGCATTCATGATGTGTTGTGAAATCTTCAAGATCTCGTCGAGCTGATTAATTTGATACTTTGTTTAACAAATTTGGTCCTCATTTGACGAAGTTATCGAGCTTCAAAATTTGAAAAGTCTCAAAAGTTGTGTGTTTGAGCACTTAAAGTACTGTTTTTCTTGGAAATTCAACAAGATGCAATCATGATGAGTTGTGAAATCTTAAAGATCTCGTCGAGCTGATTAATTTGACACTTTGTTTAAGAAATTTGGTCGACAATTCCCGAAGTTATCGGGCTTCAAAATTTGAAAAGTCACAAAAGTTGTGTGTTTGAGTACTTAAAGTACTATTTTTCTTGGAAATCCAACAAGATGCAATCATGATGTGTTGTGTAATCTTAAAGATCTCGTCGAGCTGATTAATTTGACACTTTGTTTAAGAAATTTGGTCGACAATTCCCGAAGTTATCGAGCTTCAAAATTTGAAAAGACACAAAAGTTGTGTGTTTGTGCACTTAAAGTACTATTTTTCTTGGAAATTCAACAATATGCAATCATGATGTGTTGTGAAATCTTAAAGATCTCGTGGAGCGGATTAATTTGATACTTTGTTTAACAAATTAGGTCCTCATTTGCCGAAGTTATCGAGCTTCAAAGTTTGAAAAGTCACAAAAGTTGTGTGTTTGAGCACTTACAGTACTATTTTTCTTGGAAATTCAACAAGATGCAATCATGATGTGTTGTGAAATCTTCAAGATCTCGTCGAGCTGATTAATTTGATACTTTGTTTAACAAATTTGGTCCTCATTTGCCGAAGTTATCGAGCTTCAATGTTTGAAAAGTCACAAAAGTTGTGTGTTTGAGCACTTAAAGTACTGTTTTTCTTGTAAATTCAACAAGATGCAATCATGATGTGTTGTGAAATCTTAAAGATCTCGTCGAGCTGATTAATTTGACACTTCGTTTAAGTAAGTTGGTCCTCATTTGCCGAAGTTATCGAGCTTCAAAATTTGAAAAGTCACAAAAGTTGTCTGTTTGAGCAATTAAAGTACTATTTTTCTTGGAAATTCAACAAGATGCATTCATGATGTGTTGTGAAATCTTCAAGATCTCGTCGAGCTGATTAATTTGATACTTTGTTTAACAAATTTGGTCCTCATTTGACGAAGTTATCGAGCTTCAAAGTTTGAAAAGTCACAAAAGTTGTGTGTTTGAGCACTTAAAGTACTGTTTTTCTTGGAAATTCAACAAGATGCAATCATGATGTGTTGTGACATCTTAAAGATCTCGTCGAGCTGATTAATTTGACACTTTGTTTAAGAAATTTGGTCGACAATTCGCAAAGTTATCGAGCTTCAAAGTTTGAAAAGACACAAAAGTTGTGTGTTTGTGCACTTAAAGTACTATTTTTCTTGGAAATTCAACAATATGCAATCATGATGTGTTGTGACATCTTAAAGATCTCGTGGAGCGGATTAATTTGATACTTTGTTTAACAAATTTGGTCCTCATTTGCCGAAGTTATTGAGCTTCAAAGTTTGAAAAGTCACAAATGTTGTGTGTTTGAGCACTTACAGTACTATTTTTCTTGGAAATTCAACAAGATGCAATCATGATGTGTTGTGAAATCTTCAAGATCTCGTCGAGCTGATTAATTTGATACTTTGTTTAACAAATTTGGTCCTCATTTGCCGAAGTTATCGAGCTTCAATGTTTGAAAAGTCACAAAAGTTGTGTGTTTGAGCACTTAAAGTACTGTTTTTCTTGTAAATTCAACAAGATGCAATCATGATGTGTTGTGAAATCTTAAAGATCTCGTCGAGCTGATTAATTTGACACTTCGTTTAAGTAAGTTGGTCCTCATTTGCCGAAGTTATCGAGCTTCAAAATTTGAAAAGTCACAAAAGTTGTCTGTTTGAGCAATTAAAGTACTATTTTTCTTGGAAATTCAACAAGATGCATTCATGATGTGTTGTGAAATCTTCAAGATCTCGTCGAGCTGATTAATTTGATACTTTGTTTAACAAATTTGGTCCTCATTTGACGAAGTTATCGAGCTTCAAAATTTGAAAAGTCTCAAAAGTTGTGTGTTTGAGCACTTAAAGTACTATTTTTCTTGGAAATTCAACAATATGCAATCATGATGTGTTGTGACATCTTAAAGATCTCGTGGAGCGGATTAATTTGATACTTTGTTTAACAAATTACGTCCTCATTTGCCGAAGTTATCGAGCTTCAAAGTTTGAAAAGACACAAAAGTTGTGTGTTTGTGCACTTAAAGTACTATTTTTCTTGGAAATTCAACAATATGCAATCATGATGTGTTGTGACATCATAAAAATCTCGTGGAGCGGATTAATTTGATACTTTGTTTAAGAAATTTGGTCCACAATTCCCGAAGTTATCGAGCTTCAAAGTTTGAAAAGTCACAAAAGTTGAGTTTTTGAGCACTTACAGTACTATTTTTCTTGGAAATCCAACAAGATGCAATCATGATGTGTTGTGAAATCTTAAAGATCTCGTCGAGCTGATTAATTTGACACTTTGTTTAAGAAATTTGGTCGACAATTCGCAAAGTTATCGAGCTTCAAAGTTTGAAAAGACACAAAAGTTGTGTGTTTGTGCACTTAAAGTACTATTTTTCTTGGAAATTCAACAATATGCAATCATGATGTGTTGTGACATCTTAAAGATCTCGTGGAGCGGATTAATTTGATACTTTGTTTAACAAATTTGGTCCTCATTTGCCGAAGTTATCGAGCTTCAAAGTTTGAAAAGTCACAAATGTTGTGTGTTTGAGCACTTAAAGTACTGTTTTTCTTGTAAATTCAACAAGATGCAATCATGATGTGTTGTGAAATCTTAAAGATCTCGTCGAGCTGATTAATTTGACACTTCGTTTAAGTAAGTTGGTCCTCATTTGCCGAAGTTATCGAGCTTCAAAATTTGAAAAGTCACAAAAGTTGTCTGTTTGAGCAATTAAAGTACTATTTTTCTTGGAAATTCAACAAGATGCATTCATGATGTGTTGTGAAATCTTCAAGATCTCGTCGAGCTGATTAATTTGATACTTTGTTTAACAAATTTGGTCCTCATTTGACGAAGTTATCGAGCTTCAAAATTTGAAAAGTCTCAAAAGTTGTGTGTTTGAGCACTTAAAGTACTATTTTTCTTGGAAATTCAACAATATGCAATCATGATGTGTTGTGACATCTTAAAGATCTCGTGGAGCGGATTAATTTGATACTTTGTTTAACAAATTACGTCCTCATTTGCCGAAGTTATCGAGCTTCAAAGTTTGAAAAGACACAAAAGTTGTGTGTTTGTGCACTTAAAGTACTATTTTTCTTGGAAATTCAACAATATGCAATCATGATGTGTTGTGACATCATAAAAATCTCGTGGAGCGGATTAATTTGATACTTTGTTTAAGAAATTTGGTCCACAATTCCCGAAGTTATCGAGCTTCAAAGTTTGAAAAGTCACAAAAGTTGAGTTTTTGAGCACTTACAGTACTATTTTTCTTGGAAATCCAACAAGATGCAATCATGATGTGTTGTGAAATCTTAAAGATCTCGTCGAGCTGATTAATTTGACACTTTGTTTAAGAAATTTGGTCGACAATTCGCAAAGTTATCGAGCTTCAAAGTTTGAAAAGACACAAAAGTTGTGTGTTTGTGCACTTAAAGTACTATTTTTCTTGGAAATTCAACAATATGCAATCATGATGTGTTGTGACATCTTAAAGATCTCGTGGAGCGGATTAATTTGATACTTTGTTTAACAAATTTGGTCCTCATTTGCCGAAGTTATCGAGCTTCAAAGTTTGAAAAGTCACAAATGTTGTGTGTTTGAGCACTTACAGTACTATTTTTCTTGGAAATTCAACAAGATGCATTCATGATGTGTTGTGAAATCTTCAAGATCTCGTCGAGCTGATTAATTTGATACTTTGTTTAACAAATTTGGTCCTCATTTGACGAAGTTATCGAGCTTCAAAATTTGAAAAGTCTCAAAAGTTGTGTGTTTGAGCACTTAAAGTACTGTTTTTCTTGGAAATTCAACAAGATGCAATCATGATGAGTTGTGAAATCTTAAAGATCTCGTCGAGCTGATTAATTTGACACTTTGTTTAAGAAATTTGGTCGACAATTCCCGAAGTTATCGGGCTTCAAAATTTGAAAAGTCACAAAAGTTGTGTGTTTGAGTACTTAAAGTACTATTTTTCTTGGAAATCCAACAAGATGCAATCATGATGTGTTGTGTAATCTTAAAGATCTCGTCGAGCTGATTAATTTGACACTTTGTTTAAGAAATTTGGTCGACAATTCCCGAAGTTATCGAGCTTCAAAATTTGAAAAGACACAAAAGTTGTGTGTTTGTGCACTTAAAGTACTATTTTTCTTGGAAATTCAACAATATGCAATCATGATGTGTTGTGAAATCTTAAAGATCTCGTGGAGCGGATTAATTTGATACTTTGTTTAACAAATTAGGTCCTCATTTGCCGAAGTTATCGAGCTTCAAAGTTTGAAAAGTCACAAAAGTTGTGTGTTTGAGCACTTACAGTACTATTTTTCTTGGAAATTCAACAAGATGCAATCATGATGTGTTGTGAAATCTTCAAGATCTCGTCGAGCTGATTAATTTGATACTTTGTTTAACAAATTTGGTCCTCATTTGCCGAAGTTATCGAGCTTCAATGTTTGAAAAGTCACAAAAGTTGTGTGTTTGAGCACTTAAAGTACTGTTTTTCTTGTAAATTCAACAAGATGCAATCATGATGTGTTGTGAAATCTTAAAGATCTCGTCGAGCTGATTAATTTGACACTTCGTTTAAGTAAGTTGGTCCTCATTTGCCGAAGTTATCGAGCTTCAAAATTTGAAAAGTCACATAAGTTGTCTGTTTGAGCAATTAAAGTACTATTTTTCTTGGAAATTCAACAAGATGCATTCATGATGTGTTGTGAAATCTTCAAGATCTCGTCGAGCTGATTAATTTGATACTTTGTTTAACAAATTTGGTCCTCATTTGACGAAGTTATCGAGCTTCAAAGTTTGAAAAGTCACAAAAGTTGTGTGTTTGAGCACTTAAAGTACTGTTTTTCTTGGAAATTCAACAAGATGCAATCATGATGTGTTGTGACATCTTAAAGATCTCGTCGAGCTGATTAATTTGACACTTTGTTTAAGAAATTTGGTCGACAATTCGCAAAGTTATCGAGCTTCAAAGTTTGAAAAGACACAAAAGTTGTGTGTTTGTGCACTTAAAGTACTATTTTTCTTGGAAATTCAACAATATGCAATCATGATGTGTTGTGACATCTTAAAGATCTCGTGGAGCGGATTAATTTGATACTTTGTTTAACAAATTTGGTCCTCATTTGCCGAAGTTATCGAGCTTCAAAGTTTGAAAAGTCACAAATGTTGTGTGTTTGAGCACTTACAGTACTGTTTTTCTTGTAAATTCAACAAGATGCAATCATGATGTGTTGTGAAATCTTAAAGATCTCGTCGAGCTGATTAATTTGACACTTCGTTTAAGTAAGTTGGTCCTCATTTGCCGAAGTTATCGAGCTTCAAAATTTGAAAAGTCACAAAAGTTGTCTGTTTGAGCAATTAAAGTACTATTTTTCTTGGAAATTCAACAAGATGCATTCATGATGTGTTGTGAAATCTTCAAGATCTCGTCGAGCTGATTAATTTGATACTTTGTTTAACAAATTTGGTCCTCATTTGACGAAGTTATCGAGCTTCAAAGTTTGAAAAGTCACAAAAGTTGTGTGTTTGAGCACTTAAAGTACTGTTTTTCTTGGAAATTCAACAAGATGCAATCATGATGTGTTGTGACATCTTAAAGATCTCGTCGAGCTGATTAATTTGACACTTTGTTTAAGAAATTTGGTCGACAATTCGCAAAGTTATCGAGCTTCAATGTTTGAAAAGTCACAAAAGTTGTGTGTTTGAGCACTTAAAGTACTGTTTTTCTTGTAAATTCAATAAGATGCAATCATGATGTGTTGTGAAATCTTAAAGATCTCGTCGAGCTGATTAATTTGACACTTCGTTTAAGTAAGTTGGTCCTCATTTGCCGAAGTTATCGAGCTTCAAAATTTGAAAAGTCACAAAAGTTGTCTGTTTGAGCAATTAAAGTACTATTTTTCTTGGAAATTCAACAAGATGCATTCATGATGTGTTGTGAAATCTTCAAGATCTCGTCGAGCTGATTAATTTGATACTTTGTTTAACAAATTTGGTCCTCATTTGACGAAGTTATCGAGCTTCAAAATTTGAAAAGTCTCAAAAGTTGTGTGTTTGAGCACTTAAAGTACTATTTTTCTTGGAAATTCAACAATATGCAATCATGATGTGTTGTGACATCTTAAAGATCTCGTGGAGCGGATTAATTTGATACTTTGTTTAACAAATTACGTCCTCATTTGCCGAAGTTATCGAGCTTCAAAGTTTGAAAAGACACAAAAGTTGTGTGTTTGTGCACTTAAAGTACTATTTTTCTTGGAAATTCAACAATATGCAATCATGATGTGTTGTGACATCATAAAAATCTCGTGGAGCGGATTAATTTGATACTTTGTTTAAGAAATTTGGTCCACAATTCCCGAAGTTATCGAGCTTCAAAGTTTGAAAAGTCACAAAAGTTGAGTTTTTGAGCACTTACAGTACTATTTTTCTTGGAAATCCAACAAGATGCAATCATGATGTGTTGTGAAATCTTAAAGATCTCGTCGAGCTGATTAATTTGACACTTTGTTTAAGAAATTTGGTCGACAATTCGCAAAGTTATCGAGCTTCAAAGTTTGAAAAGACACAAAAGTTGTGTGTTTGTGCACTTAAAGTACTATTTTTCTTGGAAATTCAACAATATGCAATCATGATGTGTTGTGACATCTTAAAGATCTCGTGGAGCGGATTAATTTGATACTTTGTTTAACAAATTTGGTCCTCATTTGCCGAAGTTATCGAGCTTCAAAGTTTGAAAAGTCACAAATGTTGTGTGTTTGAGCACTTACAGTACTATTTTTCTTGGAAATTCAACAAGATGCAATCATGATTTGTTGTGAAATCTTCAAGATCTCGTCGAGCTGATTAATTTGATACTTTGTTTAACAAATTTGGTCCTCATTTGCCGAAGTTATCGAGCTTCAATGTTTGAAAAGTCACAAAAGTTGTGTGTTTGAGCACTTAAAGTACTGTTTTTCTTGTAAATTCAACAAGATGCAATCATGATGTGTTGTGAAATCTTAAAGATCTCGTCGAGCTGATTAATTTGACACTTCGTTTAAGAAATTTGGTCCTTATTTGCCGAAGTTATCGAGCTTCAAAGTTTGAAAAGTCACAAAAGTTATGTGTTTGAGCACTTACAGTACTGTTTTTCTTGGAAATTCAACAAGATGCAATCATGATTTGTTGTGAAATCTTAAAGATCTCGTGGAGCGGATTAATTTGATACTTTGTTTAAGAAATTTGGTCCTCATTTGACGAAGTTATCGAGCTTCAAAATTTGAAAAGTCACAAAAGTTGTGTGTTTGAGCAATTAAAGTACTATTTTTCTTGGAAATTCAACAAGATGCAATCATAATGTGTTGTGAAATCTTAAAGATCTCGTCGAGCTGATTAATTTGACACTTTTTTTAACAAATTAGGTGCTCATTTGCCGAAGTTATCGAGCTTCAAAGTTTGAAAAGACACAAAAGTTGTGTGTTTGAGCAATTAAAGTACTATTTTTCTTGGAAATCCAACAAGATGCAATCATGATGTGTTGTGTCATCTTAAAGATCTCGTGGAGCGGATTAATTTGATACTTTGTTTAACAAATTAGGTCCTCATTTGCCGAAGTTATCGAGCTTCAAAGTTTGAAAAGTCAGAAAAGTTGTGTGTTTGAGCACTTACTGTACTATTTTTCTTGGAAATCCAACAAAATGCAATCATGATGTGTTGTGAAATCTTAAAGATCTCGTCGAGCTGATTAATTTGACACTTCGTTTAAGAAAGTTGGTCCTCATTTGCCGAAGTTATCGAGCTTCAAAATTTGAAAAGTCACAAATGTTGTGTGTTTGAGCACATAGAGTACTATTTTTGTTGGAAATCCAACAAGATGCAATCATGATGTGTTGTGAAATCTTCAAGATCTCGTCGAGCTGATTAATTTGATTCTTTGTTTAACAAATTTGGTCCTCATTTGCCGAAGTTATCGAGCTTTAAAGTTTGAAAAGTCACAAAAGTTGTGTGTTTGAGCACTTAAAGTACTGTTTTTCTTGGAAATTCAACAAGATGCAATCATGATGTGTTGTGAAATCTTCAAGATCTCGTCGAGCTGATTAATTTGATTCTTTGTTTAACAAATTTGGTCCTCATTTGCCGAAGTTATCGAGCTTCAAAGTTTGAAAAGTCACAAAAGTTGTGTGTTTGAGCACTTAAAGTACTGTTTTTCTTGGAAATTCAACAAGATGCAATCATGATGCGTTGTGAAATCTTAAAGATCTCGTCGAGCTGATTAATTTGACACTTTGTTTAAGAAATTTGGTCGACAATTCCCGAAGTTATCGGGCTTCAAAATTTGAAAAGTCACAAAAGTTGTGTGTTTGAGCACTTAAAGTACTATTTTTCATGGAGATTCAACAAGATGCAATCATGATGTGTTGTGACATCTTAAAGATCTCGTGGAGCTGATTAATTTGACACTTTGTTTAAGAAATTTGGTCCACAATTCCCGAAGTTATCGAGCTTCAAAATTTGAAAAGTCACAAAAGTTGTGTGTTTGAGCAATTAAAGTACTATTTGTCTTGGAAATTCAACAATATGCAATCATGATGTGTTGTGACATCTTAAAGATCTCGTGGAGCGGATTAATTTGATACTTTGTTTAAGAAATTTGGTCGACAATTCCCGAAGTTATCGGGCTTCAAATTTTGAAAAGTCACAAAAGTTGTGTGTTTGAGCAATTAAAGTACTATTTTTCTTGGAAATTCAACAAGATGCAATCATGATGTGTTGTGAAATCTTAAAGATCTCGTCGAGCTGATTAATTTGACACTTTTTTTAACAAATTAGGTCCTCATTTGCCGAAGTTATCGAGCTTCAAAGTTTGAAAAGACACAAAAGTTGTGTGTTTGTGCACTTAAAGTACTATTTTTCATGGAGATTCAACAAGATGCAATCATGATGTGTTGTGACATCTTAAAGATCTCGTGGAGCTGATTAATTTGACACTTTGTTTAAGAAATTTGGTCCACAATTCCCGAAGTTATCGAGCTTCAAAATTTGAAAAGTCACAAAAGTTGTGTGTTTGAGCACTTAAAGTACTATTTTTCATGGAGATTCAACAAGATGCAATCATGATGTGTTGTGACATCTTAAAGATCTCGTGGAGCTGATTAATTTGACACTTTGTTTAAGAAATTTGGTCCACAATTCCCGAAGTTATCGAGCTTCAAAATTTGAAAAGTCACAAAAGTTGTGTGTTTGAGCAATTAAAGTACTATTTGTCTTGGAAATTCAACAATATGCAATCATGATGTGTTGTGACATCTTAAAGATCTCGTGGAGCGGATTAATTTGATACTTTGTTTAAGAAATTTGGTCGACAATTCCCGAAGTTATCGGGCTTCAAATTTTGAAAAGTCACAAAAGTTGTGTGTTTGAGCAATTAAAGTACTATTTTTCTTGGAAATTCAACAAGATGCAATCATGATGTGTTGTGAAATCTTAAAGATCTCGTCGAGCTGATTAATTTGACACTTTTTTTAACAAATTAGGTCCTCATTTGCCGAAGTTATCGAGCTTCAAAGTTTGAAAAGACACAAAAGTTGTGTGTTTGTGCACTTAAAGTACTATTTTTCATGGAGATTCAACAAGATGCAATCATGATGTGTTGTGACATCTTAAAGATCTCGTGGAGCTGATTAATTTGACACTTTGTTTAAGAAATTTGGTCCACAATTCCCGAAGTTATCGAGCTTCAAAATTTGAAAAGTCACAAAAGTTGTGTGTTTGAGCAATTAAAGTACTATTTTTCTTGGAAATTCAACAAGATGCAATCATGATGTGTTGTGTAATCTTAAAGATCTCGTCGAACTGATTAATTTGACACTTTGTTTAAGAAATTTGGTCGACAATTCCCGAAGTTATCGAGCTTCAAAGTTTGAAAAGACACAAAAGTTGTGTGTTTGTGCACTTAAAGTACTATTTGTCTTGGAAATTCAACAATATGCAATCATGATGTGTTGTGACATCTTAAAGATCTCGTGGAGCGGATTAATTTGATACTTTGTTTAAGAAATTTGGTCGACAATTCCCGAAGTTATCGGGCTTCAAATTTTGAAAAGTCACAAAAGTTGTGTGTTTGAGCAATTAAAGTACTATTTTTCTTGGAAATTCAACAAGATGCAATCATGATGTGTTGTGAAATCTTAAAGATCTCGTCGAGCTGATTAATTTGACACTTTTTTTAACAAATTAGGTCCTCATTTGCCGAAGTTATCGAGCTTCAAAGTTTGAAAAGACACAAAAGTTGTGTGTTTGTGCACTTAAAGTACTATTTTTCTTGGAAATTCAACAATATGCAATCATGATGTGTTGTGACATCTTAAAGATCTCGTGGAGCGGATTAATTTGATACTTTGTTTAACAAATTAAGTCCTCATTTGCCGAAGTTATCGAGCTTCAAAGTTTGAAAAGTCACAAAAGTTGTGTGTTTGAGCACTTAAAGTACTGTTTTTCTTGGAAATTCAACAAGATGCAATCATGATGCGTTGTGAAATCTTAAAGATCTCGTCGAGCTGATTAATTTGACACTTTGTTTAAGAAATTTGGTCGACAATTCCCGAAGTTATCGGGCTTCAAAATTTGAAAAGTCACAAAAGTTGTGTGTTTGAGCACTTAAAGTACTATTTTTCATGGAGATTCAACAAGATGCAATCATGATGTGTTGTGACATCTTAAAGATCTCGTGGAGCTGATTAATTTGACACTTTGTTTAACAAATTAGGTCCTCATTTGCCGAAGTTATCGAGCTTCAAAGTTTGAAATGTCAGAAAAGTTGTGTGTTTGAGCACTTACAGTACTATTTTTCTTGGAAATCCAACAAGATGCAATCATGATGAGTTGTGACATCTTAAAGATCTCGTCGAGCTGATTAATTTGATACTTTGTTTAACAAATTTGGTCCTTATTTGCCGAAGTTATCGAGCTTCAAAGTTTGAAAAGTCACAAAAGTTGTGTGTTTGAGCAATTAAAGTACTATTTTTCTTGGAAATTCAACAAGATGCAATCATGATGCGTTGTGAAATCTTAAAGATCTCGTCGAGCTGATTAATTTGACACTTTGTTTAAGAAATTTGGTCGACAATTCCCGAAGTTATCGGGCTTCAAAATTTGAAAAGTCACAAAAGTTGTGTGTTTGAGCACTTAAAGTACTATTTTTCATGGAGATTCAACAAGATGCAAACATGATGTGTTGTGAAATCTTAAAGATCTCGTCGAGCTGATTAATTTGACACTTTGTTTAAGAAATTTGGTCGACAATTCCCGAAGTTATCGGGCTTCAAAATTTGAAAAGTCACAAAAGTTGTGTGTTTGAGCACTTAAAGTACTATTTTTCATGGAGATTCAACAAGATGCAATCATGATGTGTTGTGACATCTTAAAGATCTCGTGGAGCTGATTAATTTGACACTTTGTTTAAGAAATTTGGTCCACAATTCCCGAAGTTATCGAGCTTCAAAATTTGAAAAGTCACAAAAGTTGTGTGTTTGAGCAATTAAAGTACTATTTTTCTTGGAAATTCAACAAGATGCAATCATGATGTGTTGTGTAATCTTAAAGATCTCGTCGAGCTGATTAATTTGACACTTTGTTTAAGAAATTTGGTCGACAATTCCCGAAGTTATCGAGCTTCAAAGTTTGAAAAGACACAAAAGTTGTGTATTTGTGCACTTAAAGTACTATTTTTCTTGGAAATTCAACAATATGCAATCATGATGTGTTGTGACATCTTAAAGATCTCGTGGAGCTGATTAATTTGACACTTTGTTTAACAAATTAGGTCCTCATTTGCCGAAGTTATCGAGCTTCAAAGTTTGAAATGTAAGAAAAGTTGTGTGTTTGAGCACTTACAGTACTATTTTTCTTGGAAATCCAACAAGATGCAATCATGATGTGTTGTGTCATCTTAAAGATCTCGTGGAGCTGATTAATTTGACACTTTGTTTAAGAAATTTGGTCGACAATTCCCGAAGTTATCGAGCTTCAAAGTTTGAAAAGACACAAAAGTTGTGTATTTGTGCACTTAAAGTACTATTTTTCTTGGAAATCCAACAAGATGCAATCATGATGAGTTGTGACATCTTAAAGATCTCGTGGAGCGGATTAATTTGATACTTTGTTTAACAAATTTGGTCCTTATTTGCCGAAGTTATCGAGCTTCAAAGTTTGAAAAGTCACAAAAGTTGTGTGTTTGAGCAATTAAAGTACTATTTTTCTTGGAAATCCAACAAGATGCAATCATGATGTGTTGTGTCATCTTAAAGATCTCGTGGAGCGGATTAATTTGATACTTTGTTTAACAAATTAGGTCCTCATTTGCCGAAGTTATCGAGCTTCAAAGTTTGAAAAGTCACAAAAGTTGTGTGTTTGAGCACTTAAAGTACTGTTTTTCTTGTAAATTCAACAAGATGCAATCATGATGCGTTGTGAAATCTTAAAGATCTCGTCGAGCTGATTAATTTGACACTTTGTTTAAGAAATTTGGTCGACAATTCCCGAAGTTATCGAGCTTCAAAGTTTGAAAAGACACAAAAGTTGTGTATTTGTGCACTTAAAGTACTATTTTTCTTGGAAATTCAACAATATGCAATCATGATGTGTTGTGACATCTTAAAGATCTCGTGGAGCGGATTAATTTGATACTTTGTTTAACAAATTTGGTCCTCATTTGCCGAAGTTATCGAGCTTCAAAGTTTGAAAAGTCACAAAAGTTGTGTGTTTGAGCACTTACAGTACTATTTTTCTTGGAAATCCAACAAGATGCAATCATGATGTGTTGTGAAATCTTAAAGATCTCGTCGAGCTGATTAATTTGACACTTCGTTTAAGAAATTTAGTCCACAATTCCCGAAGTTATCGAGCTTCAAAATTTGAAAAGTCACAAAAGTTGTGTGTTTGAACAATTAAAGTACTATTTTTCTTGGAAATTCAACAATATGCAATCATGATGTGTTGTGACATCTTAAAGATCTCGTGGAGCGGATTAATTTGATACTTTGTTTAACAAATTAGGTCCTCATTTGCCGAAGTTATCGAGCTTCAAAGTTTGAAAAGTCACAAAAGTTGTGTGTTTGAGCACATAGAGTACTATTTTTCTTGGAAATTCGACAAGATGCAATCATGATGTGTTGTGAAATCTTAAAGATCTCGTCGAGCTGATTAATTTGACACTTCGTTTAAGAAAGTTGGTCCTCATTTGCCGAAGTTATCGAGCTTCAAAATTTGAAAAGTCACAAATGTTGTGTGTTTGAGCACATAGAGTACTATTTTTCTTGGAAATTCGACAAGATGCAATCATGATGTGTTGTGAAATCTTAAAGATCTCGTCGAGCTGATTAATTTGACACTTCGTTTAAGAAAGTTGGTCCTCATTTGCCGAAGTTATCGAGCTTCAAAGTTTGAAAAGTCACAAAAGTTGTGTGTTTGAGCAATTAAAGTACTATTTTTCTTGGAAATCCAACAAGATGCAATCATGATGTGTTGTGTCATCGTAAAGATCTCGTGGAGCGGATTAATTTGATACTTTGTTTATCAAATTAGGTCCTCATTTGCCGAAGTTATCGAGCTTCAAAGTTTGAAAAGTCACAAAAGTTGTGTGTTTGAGCACTTAAAGTACTGTTTTTCTTGTAAATTCAACAAGATGCAATCATGATGCGTTGTGAAATCTTAAAGATCTCGTCGAGCTGATTAATTTGACACTTTGTTTAAGAAATTTGGTCGACAATTCCCGAAGTTATCGAGCTTCAAAGTTTGAAAAGACACAAAAGTTGTGTATTTGTGCACTTAAAGTACTATTTTTCTTGGAAATTCAACAATATGCAATCATGATGTGTTGTGACATCTTAAAGATCTCGTGGAGCGGATTAATTTGATACTTTGTTTAACAAATTTGGTCCTCATTTGCCGAAGTTATCGAGCTTCAAAGTTTGAAAAGTCACAAAAGTTGTGTGTTTGAGCACTTACAGTACTATTTTTCTTGGAAATCCAACAAGATGCAATCATGATGTGTTGTGAAATCTTAAAGATCTCGTCGAGCTGATTAATTTGACACTTCGTTTAAGAAATTTAGTCCACAATTCCCGAAGTTATCGAGCTTCAAAATTTGAAAAGTCACAAAAGTTGTGTGTTTGAACAATTAAAGTACTATTTTTCTTGGAAATTCAACAATATGCAATCATGATGTGTTGTGACATCTTAAAGATCTCGTGGAGCGGATTAATTTGATACTTTGTTTAACAAATTAGGTCCTCATTTGCCGAAGTTATCGAGCTTCAAAGTTTGAAAAGTCACAAAAGTTGTGTGTTTGAGCACATAAACTACTATTTTTCTTGGAAATTCAACAAGATGCAATCATGATGTGTTGTGAAATCTTCAAGATCTCGTCGAGCTGATTAATTTGATACTTTGTTTAACAAATTTGGTCCTCATTTGCCGAAGTTATCGAGCTTCAATGTTTGAAAAGTCACAAAAGTTGTGTGTTTGAGCACTTAAAGTACTGTTTTTCTTGTAAATTCAACAAGATGCAATCATGATGTGTTGTGAAATCTTAAAGATCTCGTCGAGCTGATTAATTTGACACTTCGTTTAAGAAAGTTGGTCCTCATTTGCCGAAGTTATCGAGCTTCAAAATTTGAAAAGTCACAAAAGTTGTGTGTTTGAGTACTTAAAGTACTATTTTTCTTGGAAATCCAACAAGATGCAATCATGATGTGTTGTGTAATCTTAAAGATCTCGTCGAGCTGATTAATTTGACACTTTGTTTAAGAAATTTGGTCGACAATTCCCGAAGTTATCGAGCTTCAAAGTTTGAAAAGACACAAAAGTTGTGTATTTGTGCACTTAAAGTACTATTTTTCTTGGAAATTCAACAATATGCAATCATGATGTGTTGTGAAATCTTCAAGATCTCGTCGAGCTGATTAATTTGATTCTTTGTTTAACAAATTTGGTCCTCATTTGCCGAAGTTATAGAGCTTCAAAGTTTGAAAAGTCACAAAAGTTGTGTGTTTGAGCACTTAAAGTACTGTTTTTCTTGGAAATTCAACAAGATGCAATCATGATGCGTTGTGAAATCTTAAAGATCTCGTCGAGCTGATTAATTTGACACTTTGTTTAAGAAATTTGGTCGACAATTCCCGAAGTTATCGGGCTTCAAAATTTGAAAAGTCACAAAAGTTGTGTGTTTGAGCACTTAAAGTACTATTTTTCATGGAGATTCAACAAGATGCAATCATGATGTGTTGTGACATCTTAAAGATCTCGTGGAGCTGATTAATTTGACACTTTGTTTAAGAAATTTGGTCCACAATTCCCGAAGTTATCGAGCTTCAAAATTTGAAAAGTCACAAAAGTTGTGTGTTTGAGCAATTAAAGTACTATTTTTCTTGGAAATTCAACAAGATGCAATCATGATGTGTTGTGTAATCTTAAAGATCTCGTCGAGCTGATTAATTTGACACTTTGTTTAAGAAATTTGGTCGACAATTCCCGAAGTTATCGAGCTTCAAAGTTTGAAAAGACACAAAAGTTGTGTGTTTGTGCACTTAAAGTACTATTTGTCTTGGAAATTCAACAATATGCAATCATGATGTGTTGTGACATCTTAAAGATCTCGTGGAGCGGATTAATTTGATACTTTGTTTAAGAAATTTGGTCGACAATTCCCGAAGTTATCGGGCTTCAAATTTTGAAAAGTCACAAAAGTTGTGTGTTTGAGCAATTAAAGTACTATTTTTCTTGGAAATTCAACAAGATGCAATCATGATGTGTTGTGAAATCTTAAAGATCTCGTCGAGCTGATTAATTTGACACTTTTTTTAACAAATTAGGTCCTCATTTGCCGAAGTTATCGAGCTTCAAAGTTTGAAAAGACACAAAAGTTGTGTGTTTGTGCACTTAAAGTACTATTTTTCTTGGAAATTCAACAATATGCAATCATGATGTGTTGTGACATCTTAAAGATCTCGTGGAGCGGATTAATTTGATACTTTGTTTAACAAATTAGGTCCTCATTTGCCGAAGTTATCGAGCTTCAAAGTTTGAAAAGTCACAAAAGTTGTGTGTTTGAGCACTTAAAGTACTGTTTTTCTTGGAAATTCAACAAGATGCAATCATGATGCGTTGTGAAATCTTAAAGATCTCGTCGAGCTGATTAATTTGACACTTTGTTTAAGAAATTTGGTCGACAATTCCCGAAGTTATCGGGCTTCAAAATTTGAAAAGTCACAAAAGTTGTGTGTTTGAGCACTTAAAGTACTATTTTTCATGGAGATTCAACAAGATGCAATCATGATGTGTTGTGACATCTTAAAGATCTCGTGGAGCTGATTAATTTGACACTTTGTTTAACAAATTAGTTCCTCATTTGCCGAAGTTATCGAGCTTCAAAGTTTGAAATGTCGGAAAAGTTGTGTGTTTGAGCACTTACAGTACTATTTTTCGTGGAAATCCAACAAGATGCAATCATGATGAGTTGTGACATCTTAAAGATCTCGTCGAGCTGATTAATTTGATACTTTGTTTAACAAATTTGGTCCTTATTTGCCGAAGTTATCGAGCTTCAAAGTTTGAAAAGTCACAAAAGTTGTGTGTTTGAGCAATTAAAGTACTATTTTTCTTGGAAATCCAACAAGATGCAATCATGATGTGTTGTGTCATCTTAAAGATCTCGTGGAGCGGATTAATTTGATACTTTGTTTAACAAATTAGGTCCTCATTTGCCGAAGTTATCGAGCTTCAAAGTTTGAAAAGTCACAAAAGTTGTGTGTTTGAGCAATTAAAGTACTATTTTTCTTGGAAATTCAACAAGATGCAATCATGATGCGTTGTGAAATCTTAAAGATCTCGTCGAGCTGATTAATTTGACACTTTGTTTAAGAAATTTGGTCGACAATTCCCGAAGTTATCGGGCTTCAAAATTTGAAAAGTCACAAAAGTTGTGTGTTTGAGCACTTAAAGTACTATTTTTCATGGAGATTCAACAAGATGCAAACATGATGTGTTGTGAAATCTTAAAGATCTCGTCGAGCTGATTAATTTGACACTTTGTTTAAGAAATTTGGTCGACAATTCCCGAAGTTATCGGGCTTCAAAATTTGAAAAGTCACAAAAGTTGTGTGTTTGAGCAATTAAAGTACTATTTTTCTTGGAAATTCAACAAGATGCAATCATGATGTGTTGTGTAATCTTAAAGATCTCGTCGAGCTGATTAATTTGACACTTTGTTTAAGAAATTTGGTCGACAATTCCCGAAGTTATCGAGCTTCAAAGTTTGAAAAGACACAAAAGTTGTGTATTTGTGCACTTAAAGTACTATTTTTCTTGGAAATTCAACAATATGCAATCATGATGTGTTGTGACATCTTAAAGATCTCGTGGAGCTGATTAATTTGACACTTTGTTTAACAAATTAGGTCCTCATTTGCCGAAGTTATCGAGCTTCAAAGTTTGAAATGTAAGAAAAGTTGTGTGTTTGAGCACTTACAGTACTATTTTTCTTGGAAATCCAACAAGATGCAATCATGATGTGTTGTGTCATCTTAAAGATCTCGTGGAGCTGATTAATTTGACACTTTGTTTAAGAAATTTGGTCGACAATTCCCGAAGTTATCGAGCTTCAAAGTTTGAAAAGACACAAAAGTTGTGTATTTGTGCACTTAAAGTACTATTTTTCTTGGAAATCCAACAAGATGCAATCATGATGAGTTGTGACATCTTAAAGATCTCGTGGAGCGGATTAATTTGATACTTTGTTTAACAAATTTGGTCCTTATTTGCCGAAGTTATCGAGCTTCAAAGTTTGAAAAGTCACAAAAGTTGTGTGTTTGAGCACTTACAGTACTATTTTTCTTGGAAATCCAACAAAATGCAATCATGATGTGTTGTGAAATCTTAAAGATCTCGTCGAGCTGATTAATTTGACACTTCGTTTAAGAAATTTAGTCCACAATTCCCGAAGTTATCGAGCTTCAAAATTTGAAAAGTCACAAAAGTTGTGTGTTTGAACAATTAAAGTACTATTTTTCTTGGAAATTCAACAATATGCAATCATGATGTGTTGTGACATCTTAAAGATCTCGTGGAGCGGATTAATTTGATACTTTGTTTAACAAATTAGGTCCTCATTTGCCGAAGTTATCGAGCTTCAATGTTTGAAAAGTCACAAAAGTTGTGTGTTTGAGCACTTAAAGTACTGTTTTTCTTGTAAATTCAACAAGATGCAATCATGATGTGTTGTGAAATCTTAAAGATCTCGTCGAGCTGATTAATTTGACACTTCGTTTAAGAAAGTTGGTCCTCATTTGCCGAAGTTATCGAGCTTCAAAATTTGAAAAGTCACAAAAGTTGTGTGTTTGAGCACTTAAAGTACTATTTTTCTTGTAAATTCAACAAGATGCAATCATGATGTGTTGTGTAATCTTAAAGAACTCGTCGAGCTGATTAATTTGACACTTTGTTTAAGAAATTTGGTCGACAATTCCCGAAGTTATCGAGCTTCAAAGTTTGAAAAGTCACAAAAGTTGTGTGTTTGAGCACTTAAAGTACTGTTTTTCTTGTAAATTCAACAAGATGCAATCATGATGCGTTGTGAAATCTTAAAGATCTCGTCGAGCTGATTAATTTGACACTTTGTTTAAGAAATTTGGTCGACAATTCCCGAAGTTATCGAGCTTCAAAGTTTGAAAAGACACAAAAGTTGTGTATTTGTGCACTTAAAGTACTATTTTTCTTGGAAATTCAACAATATGCAATCATGATGTGTTGTGACATCTTAAAGATCTCGTGGAGCGGATTAATTTGATACTTTGTTTAACAAATTTGGTCCTCATTTGCCGAAGTTATCGAGCTTCAAAGTTTGAAAAGTCACAAAAGTTGTGTGTTTGAGCACTTACAGTACTATTTTTCTTGGAAATCCAACAAGATGCAATCATGATGTGTTGTGAAATCTTAAAGATCTCGTCGAGCTGATTAATTTGACACTTCGTTTAAGAAATTTAGTCCACAATTCCCGAAGTTATCGAGCTTCAAAATTTGAAAAGTCACAAAAGTTGTGTGTTTGAACAATTAAAGTACTATTTTTCTTGGAAATTCAACAATATGCAATCATGATGTGTTGTGACATCTTAAAGATCTCGTGGAGCGGATTAATTTGATACTTTGTTTAACAAATTAGGTCCTCATTTGCCGAAGTTATCGAGCTTCAAAGTTTGAAAAGTCACAAAAGTTGTGTGTTTGAGCACATAAACTACTATTTTTCTTGGAAATTCAACAAGATGCAATCATGATGTGTTGTGAAATCTTCAAGATCTCGTCGAGCTGATTAATTTGATACTTTGTTTAACAAATTTGGTCCTCATTTGCCGAAGTTATCGAGCTTCAATGTTTGAAAAGTCACAAAAGTTGTGTGTTTGAGCACTTAAAGTACTGTTTTTCTTGTAAATTCAACAAGATGCAATCATGATGTGTTGTGAAATCTTAAAGATCTCGTCGAGCTGATTAATTTGACACTTCGTTTAAGAAAGTTGGTCCTCATTTGCCGAAGTTATCGAGCTTCAAAATTTGAAAAGTCACAAAAGTTGTGTGTTTGAGTACTTAAAGTACTATTTTTCTTGGAAATCCAACAAGATGCAATCATGATGTGTTGTGTAATCTTAAAGATCTCGTCGAGCTGATTAATTTGACACTTTGTTTAAGAAATTTGGTCGACAATTCCCGAAGTTATCGAGCTTCAAAGTTTGAAAAGACACAAAAGTTGTGTATTTGTGCACTTAAAGTACTATTTTTCTTGGAAATTCAACAATATGCAATCATGATGTGTTGTGAAATCTTCAAGATCTCGTCGAGCTGATTAATTTGATTCTTTGTTTAACAAATTTGGTCCTCATTTGCCGAAGTTATAGAGCTTCAAAGTTTGAAAAGTCACAAAAGTTGTGTGTTTGAGCACTTAAAGTACTGTTTTTCTTGGAAATTCAACAAGATGCAATCATGATGCGTTGTGAAATCTTAAAGATCTCGTCGAGCTGATTAATTTGACACTTTGTTTAAGAAATTTGGTCGACAATTCCCGAAGTTATCGGGCTTCAAAATTTGAAAAGTCACAAAAGTTGTGTGTTTGAGCACTTAAAGTACTATTTTTCATGGAGATTCAACAAGATGCAATCATGATGTGTTGTGACATCTTAAAGATCTCGTGGAGCTGATTAATTTGACACTTTGTTTAAGAAATTTGGTCCACAATTCCCGAAGTTATCGAGCTTCAAAATTTGAAAAGTCACAAAAGTTGTGTGTTTGAGCAATTAAAGTACTATTTTTCTTGGAAATTCAACAAGATGCAATCATGATGTGTTGTGTAATCTTAAAGATCTCGTCGAGCTGATTAATTTGACACTTTGTTTAAGAAATTTGGTCGACAATTCCCGAAGTTATCGAGCTTCAAAGTTTGAAAAGACACAAAAGTTGTGTGTTTGTGCACTTAAAGTACTATTTGTCTTGGAAATTCAACAATATGCAATCATGATGTGTTGTGACATCTTAAAGATCTCGTGGAGCGGATTAATTTGATACTTTGTTTAAGAAATTTGGTCGACAATTCCCGAAGTTATCGGGCTTCAAATTTTGAAAAGTCACAAAAGTTGTGTGTTTGAGCAATTAAAGTACTATTTTTCTTGGAAATTCAACAAGATGCAATCATGATGTGTTGTGAAATCTTAAAGATCTCGTCGAGCTGATTAATTTGACACTTTTTTTAACAAATTAGGTCCTCATTTGCCGAAGTTATCGAGCTTCAAAGTTTGAAAAGACACAAAAGTTGTGTGTTTGTGCACTTAAAGTACTATTTTTCTTGGAAATTCAACAATATGCAATCATGATGTGTTGTGACATCTTAAAGATCTCGTGGAGCGGATTAATTTGATACTTTGTTTAACAAATTAGGTCCTCATTTGCCGAAGTTATCGAGCTTCAAAGTTTGAAAAGTCACAAAAGTTGTGTGTTTGAGCACTTAAAGTACTGTTTTTCTTGGAAATTCAACAAGATGCAATCATGATGCGTTGTGAAATCTTAAAGATCTCGTCGAGCTGATTAATTTGACACTTTGTTTAAGAAATTTGGTCGACAATTCCCGAAGTTATCGGGCTTCAAAATTTGAAAAGTCACAAAAGTTGTGTGTTTGAGCACTTAAAGTACTATTTTTCATGGAGATTCAACAAGATGCAATCATGATGTGTTGTGACATCTTAAAGATCTCGTGGAGCTGATTAATTTGACACTTTGTTTAACAAATTAGTTCCTCATTTGCCGAAGTTATCGAGCTTCAAAGTTTGAAATGTCGGAAAAGTTGTGTGTTTGAGCACTTACAGTACTATTTTTCGTGGAAATCCAACAAGATGCAATCATGATGAGTTGTGACATCTTAAAGATCTCGTCGAGCTGATTAATTTGATACTTTGTTTAACAAATTTGGTCCTTATTTGCCGAAGTTATCGAGCTTCAAAGTTTGAAAAGTCACAAAAGTTGTGTGTTTGAGCAATTAAAGTACTATTTTTCTTGGAAATCCAACAAGATGCAATCATGATGTGTTGTGACATCTTAAAGATCTCGTGGAGCTGATTAATTTGACACTTTGTTTAACAAATTAGGTCCTCATTTGCCGAAGTTATCGAGCTTCAAAGTTTGAAATGTAAGAAAAGTTGTGTGTTTGAGCACTTACAGTACTATTTTTCTTGGAAATCCAACAAGATGCAATCATGATGTGTTGTGTCATCTTAAAGATCTCGTGGAGCTGATTAATTTGACACTTTGTTTAAGAAATTTGGTCGACAATTCCCGAAGTTATCGAGCTTCAAAGTTTGAAAAGACACAAAAGTTGTGTATTTGTGCACTTAAAGTACTATTTTTCTTGGAAATCCAACAAGATGCAATCATGATGAGTTGTGACATCTTAAAGATCTCGTGGAGCGGATTAATTTGATACTTTGTTTAACAAATTTGGTCCTTATTTGCCGAAGTTATCGAGCTTCAAAGTTTGAAAAGTCACAAAAGTTGTGTGTTTGAGCACTTACAGTACTATTTTTCTTGGAAATCCAACAAAATGCAATCATGATGTGTTGTGAAATCTTAAAGATCTCGTCGAGCTGATTAATTTGACACTTCGTTTAAGAAATTTAGTCCACAATTCCCGAAGTTATCGAGCTTCAAAATTTGAAAAGTCACAAAAGTTGTGTGTTTGAACAATTAAAGTACTATTTTTCTTGGAAATTCAACAATATGCAATCATGATGTGTTGTGACATCTTAAAGATCTCGTGGAGCGGATTAATTTGATACTTTGTTTAACAAATTAGGTCCTCATTTGCCGAAGTTATCGAGCTTCAATGTTTGAAAAGTCACAAAAGTTGTGTGTTTGAGCACTTAAAGTACTGTTTTTCTTGTAAATTCAACAAGATGCAATCATGATGTGTTGTGAAATCTTAAAGATCTCGTCGAGCTGATTAATTTGACACTTCGTTTAAGAAAGTTGGTCCTCATTTGCCGAAGTTATCGAGCTTCAAAATTTGAAAAGTCACAAAAGTTGTGTGTTTGAGCACTTAAAGTACTATTTTTCTTGTAAATTCAACAAGATGCAATCATGATGTGTTGTGTAATCTTAAAGAACTCGTCGAGCTGATTAATTTGACACTTTGTTTAAGAAATTTGGTCGACAATTCCCGAAGTTATCGAGCTTCAAAGTTTGAAAAGTCACAAAAGTTGTGTGTTTGAGCACTTAAAGTACTGTTTTTCTTGTAAATTCAACAAGATGCAATCATGATGCGTTGTGAAATCTTAAAGATCTCGTCGAGCTGATTAATTTGACACTTTGTTTAAGAAATTTGGTCGACAATTCCCGAAGTTATCGAGCTTCAAAGTTTGAAAAGACACAAAAGTTGTGTATTTGTGCACTTAAAGTACTATTTTTCTTGGAAATTCAACAATATGCAATCATGATGTGTTGTGACATCTTAAAGATCTCGTGGAGCGGATTAATTTGATACTTTGTTTAACAAATTTGGTCCTCATTTGCCGAAGTTATCGAGCTTCAAAGTTTGAAAAGTCACAAAAGTTGTGTGTTTGAGCACTTACAGTACTATTTTTCTTGGAAATCCAACAAGATGCAATCATGATGTGTTGTGAAATCTTAAAGATCTCGTCGAGCTGATTAATTTGACACTTCGTTTAAGAAATTTAGTCCACAATTCCCGAAGTTATCGAGCTTCAAAATTTGAAAAGTCACAAAAGTTGTGTGTTTGAACAATTAAAGTACTATTTTTCTTGGAAATTCAACAATATGCAATCATGATGTGTTGTGACATCTTAAAGATCTCGTGGAGCGGATTAATTTGATACTTTGTTTAACAAATTAGGTCCTCATTTGCCGAAGTTATCGAGCTTCAAAGTTTGAAAAGTCACAAAAGTTGTGTGTTTGAGCACATAAACTACTATTTTTCTTGGAAATTCAACAAGATGCAATCATGATGTGTTGTGAAATCTTCAAGATCTCGTCGAGCTGATTAATTTGATACTTTGTTTAACAAATTTGGTCCTCATTTGCCGAAGTTATCGAGCTTCAATGTTTGAAAAGTCACAAAAGTTGTGTGTTTGAGCACTTAAAGTACTGTTTTTCTTGTAAATTCAACAAGATGCAATCATGATGTGTTGTGAAATCTTAAAGATCTCGTCGAGCTGATTAATTTGACACTTCGTTTAAGAAAGTTGGTCCTCATTTGCCGAAGTTATCGAGCTTCAAAATTTGAAAAGTCACAAAAGTTGTGTGTTTGAGTACTTAAAGTACTATTTTTCTTGGAAATCCAACAAGATGCAATCATGATGTGTTGTGTAATCTTAAAGATCTCGTCGAGCTGATTAATTTGACACTTTGTTTAAGAAATTTGGTCGACAATTCCCGAAGTTATCGAGCTTCAAAGTTTGAAAAGACACAAAAGTTGTGTATTTGTGCACTTAAAGTACTATTTTTCTTGGAAATTCAACAATATGCAATCATGATGTGTTGTGAAATCTTCAAGATCTCGTCGAGCTGATTAATTTGATTCTTTGTTTAACAAATTTGGTCCTCATTTGCCGAAGTTATAGAGCTTCAAAGTTTGAAAAGTCACAAAAGTTGTGTGTTTGAGCACTTAAAGTACTGTTTTTCTTGGAAATTCAACAAGATGCAATCATGATGCGTTGTGAAATCTTAAAGATCTCGTCGAGCTGATTAATTTGACACTTTGTTTAAGAAATTTGGTCGACAATTCCCGAAGTTATCGGGCTTCAAAATTTGAAAAGTCACAAAAGTTGTGTGTTTGAGCACTTAAAGTACTATTTTTCATGGAGATTCAACAAGATGCAATCATGATGTGTTGTGACATCTTAAAGATCTCGTGGAGCTGATTAATTTGACACTTTGTTTAAGAAATTTGGTCCACAATTCCCGAAGTTATCGAGCTTCAAAATTTGAAAAGTCACAAAAGTTGTGTGTTTGAGCAATTAAAGTACTATTTTTCTTGGAAATTCAACAAGATGCAATCATGATGTGTTGTGTAATCTTAAAGATCTCGTCGAGCTGATTAATTTGACACTTTGTTTAAGAAATTTGGTCGACAATTCCCGAAGTTATCGAGCTTCAAAGTTTGAAAAGACACAAAAGTTGTGTGTTTGTGCACTTAAAGTACTATTTGTCTTGGAAATTCAACAATATGCAATCATGATGTGTTGTGACATCTTAAAGATCTCGTGGAGCGGATTAATTTGATACTTTGTTTAAGAAATTTGGTCGACAATTCCCGAAGTTATCGGGCTTCAAATTTTGAAAAGTCACAAAAGTTGTGTGTTTGAGCAATTAAAGTACTATTTTTCTTGGAAATTCAACAAGATGCAATCATGATGTGTTGTGAAATCTTAAAGATCTCGTCGAGCTGATTAATTTGACACTTTTTTTAACAAATTAGGTCCTCATTTGCCGAAGTTATCGAGCTTCAAAGTTTGAAAAGACACAAAAGTTGTGTGTTTGTGCACTTAAAGTACTATTTTTCTTGGAAATTCAACAATATGCAATCATGATGTGTTGTGACATCTTAAAGATCTCGTGGAGCGGATTAATTTGATACTTTGTTTAACAAATTAGGTCCTCATTTGCCGAAGTTATCGAGCTTCAAAGTTTGAAAAGTCACAAAAGTTGTGTGTTTGAGCACTTAAAGTACTGTTTTTCTTGGAAATTCAACAAGATGCAATCATGATGCGTTGTGAAATCTTAAAGATCTCGTCGAGCTGATTAATTTGACACTTTGTTTAAGAAATTTGGTCGACAATTCCCGAAGTTATCGGGCTTCAAAATTTGAAAAGTCACAAAAGTTGTGTGTTTGAGCACTTAAAGTACTATTTTTCATGGAGATTCAACAAGATGCAATCATGATGTGTTGTGACATCTTAAAGATCTCGTGGAGCTGATTAATTTGACACTTTGTTTAACAAATTAGTTCCTCATTTGCCGAAGTTATCGAGCTTCAAAGTTTGAAATGTCGGAAAAGTTGTGTGTTTGAGCACTTACAGTACTATTTTTCGTGGAAATCCAACAAGATGCAATCATGATGAGTTGTGACATCTTAAAGATCTCGTCGAGCTGATTAATTTGATACTTTGTTTAACAAATTTGGTCCTTATTTGCCGAAGTTATCGAGCTTCAAAGTTTGAAAAGTCACAAAAGTTGTGTGTTTGAGCAATTAAAGTACTATTTTTCTTGGAAATCCAACAAGATGCAATCATGATGTGTTGTGTCATCTTAAAGATCTCGTGGAGCGGATTAATTTGATACTTTGTTTAACAAATTAGGTCCTCATTTGCCGAAGTTATCGAGCTTCAAAGTTTGAAAAGTCACAAAAGTTGTGTGTTTGAGCAATTAAAGTACTATTTTTCTTGGAAATTCAACAAGATGCAATCATGATGCGTTGTGAAATCTTAAAGATCTCGTCGAGCTGATTAATTTGACACTTTGTTTAAGAAATTTGGTCGACAATTCCCGAAGTTATCGGGCTTCAAAATTTGAAAAGTCACAAAAGTTGTGTGTTTGAGCACTTAAAGTACTATTTTTCATGGAGATTCAACAAGATGCAAACATGATGTGTTGTGAAATCTTAAAGATCTCGTCGAGCTGATTAATTTGACACTTTGTTTAAGAAATTTGGTCGACAATTCCCGAAGTTATCGGGCTTCAAAATTTGAAAAGTCACAAAAGTTGTGTGTTTGAGCAATTAAAGTACTATTTTTCTTGGAAATTCAACAAGATGCAATCATGATGTGTTGTGTAATCTTAAAGATCTCGTCGAGCTGATTAATTTGACACTTTGTTTAAGAAATTTGGTCGACAATTCCCGAAGTTATCGAGCTTCAAAGTTTGAAAAGACACAAAAGTTGTGTATTTGTGCACTTAAAGTACTATTTTTCTTGGAAATTCAACAATATGCAATCATGATGTGTTGTGACATCTTAAAGATCTCGTGGAGCTGATTAATTTGACACTTTGTTTAACAAATTAGGTCCTCATTTGCCGAAGTTATCGAGCTTCAAAGTTTGAAATGTAAGAAAAGTTGTGTGTTTGAGCACTTACAGTACTATTTTTCTTGGAAATCCAACAAGATGCAATCATGATGTGTTGTGTCATCTTAAAGATCTCGTGGAGCTGATTAATTTGACACTTTGTTTAAGAAATTTGGTCGACAATTCCCGAAGTTATCGAGCTTCAAAGTTTGAAAAGACACAAAAGTTGTGTATTTGTGCACTTAAAGTACTATTTTTCTTGGAAATCCAACAAGATGCAATCATGATGAGTTGTGACATCTTAAAGATCTCGTGGAGCGGATTAATTTGATACTTTGTTTAACAAATTTGGTCCTTATTTGCCGAAGTTATCGAGCTTCAAAGTTTGAAAAGTCACAAAAGTTGTGTGTTTGAGCACTTACAGTACTATTTTTCTTGGAAATCCAACAAAATGCAATCATGATGTGTTGTGAAATCTTAAAGATCTCGTCGAGCTGATTAATTTGACACTTCGTTTAAGAAATTTAGTCCACAATTCCCGAAGTTATCGAGCTTCAAAATTTGAAAAGTCACAAAAGTTGTGTGTTTGAACAATTAAAGTACTATTTTTCTTGGAAATTCAACAATATGCAATCATGATGTGTTGTGACATCTTAAAGATCTCGTGGAGCGGATTAATTTGATACTTTGTTTAACAAATTAGGTCCTCATTTGCCGAAGTTATCGAGCTTCAATGTTTGAAAAGTCACAAAAGTTGTGTGTTTGAGCACTTAAAGTACTGTTTTTCTTGTAAATTCAACAAGATGCAATCATGATGTGTTGTGAAATCTTAAAGATCTCGTCGAGCTGATTAATTTGACACTTCGTTTAAGAAAGTTGGTCCTCATTTGCCGAAGTTATCGAGCTTCAAAATTTGAAAAGTCACAAAAGTTGTGTGTTTGAGCACTTAAAGTACTATTTTTCTTGTAAATTCAACAAGATGCAATCATGATGTGTTGTGTAATCTTAAAGAACTCGTCGAGCTGATTAATTTGACACTTTGTTTAAGAAATTTGGTCGACAATTCCCGAAGTTATCGAGCTTCAAAGTTTGAAAAGACACAAAAGTTGTGTGTTTGTGCACTTAAAGTACTATTTTTCTTGGAAATTCAACAATATGCAATCATGATGTGTTGTGACATCTTAAAGATCTCGTGGAGCGGATTAACTTGATACTTTGTTTAACAAATTAGGTCCTCATTTGCCGAAGTTATCGAGCTTCAAAGTTTGAAAAGTCACAAAAGTTGTGTGTTTGAGCACATAGAGTACTATTTTTCTTGGAAATTCGACAAGATGCAATCATGATGTGTTGTGAAATCTTAAAGATCTCGTCGAGCTGATTAATTTGACACTTCGTTTAAGAAAGTTGGTCCTCATTTGCCGAAGTTATCGAGCTTCAAAATTTGAAAAGTCACAAATGTTGTGTGTTTGAGCACATAGAGTACTATTTTTCTTGGAAATTCGACAAGATGCAATCATGATGTGTTGTGAAATCTTAAAGATCTCGTCGAGCTGATTAATTTGACACTTCGTTTAAGAAAGTTGGTCCTCATTTGCCGAAGTTATCGAGCTTCAAAATTTGAAAAGTCACAAATGTTGTGTGTTTGAGCACATAGAGTAGTATTTTTCTTGGAAATTCGACAAGATGCAATCATGATGTGTTGTGAAATCTTAAAGATCTCGTCGAGCTGATTAATTTGACACTTCGTTTAAGAAAGTTGGTCCTCATTTGCCGAAGTTATCGAGCTTCAAAATTTGAAAAGTCACAAAAGTTGTGTGTTTGAGCAATTAAAGTACTATTTTTCTTGGAAATTCAACAAGATGCAATAATGATGTGTTGTGAAATCTTAAAGATCTCGTCGAGCTGATTAATTTGACACTTTGTTTAAGAAATTTGGTCGACAATTCCCGAAGTTATCGGGCTTCAAAATTTGAAAAGTCACAAAAGTTGTGTGTTTGAGCACTTAAAGTACTATTTTTCATGGAGATTCAAGAAGATGCAAACATGATGTGTTGTGAAATCTTAAAGATCTCGTCGAGCTGATTAATTTGACACTTTGTTTAAGAAATTTGGTCCTCATTTGCCGAAGTTATCCAGCTTCAAAGTTTGAAAAGTCACAAAAGTTGTGTGTTTGAGCACTTACAGTACTATTTTTCTTGGAAATCCAACAAGATGCAATCATGATGTGTTGTGAAATCTTAAAGATCTCGTCGAGCTGATTAATTTGACACTTCGTTTAAGAAATTTAGTCCACAATTCCCGAAGTTATCGAGCTTCAAAATTTGAAAAGTCACAAAAGTTGTGTGTTTGAGCAATTAAAGTACTATTTTTCTTGGAAATTCAACAAGATGCAATCATGATGTGTTGTGAAATCTTCAAGATCTCGTCGAGCTGATTAATTTGATTCTTTGTTTAACAAATTTGGTCCTCATTTGCCGAAGTTATCGAGCTTCAAAGTTTGAAAAGACACAAAAGTTGTGTGTTTGTGCACTTAAAGTACTATTTTTCTTGGAAATCCAACAAAATGCAATCATGATGTGTTGTGAAATCTTAAAGATCTCGTCGAGCTGATTAATTTGACACTTCGTTTATGAAAGTTGGTCCTCATTTGCCGAAGTTATCGAGCTTCAAAATTTGAAAAGTCACAAATGTTGTGTGTTTGAGCACATAGAGTACTATTTTTGTTGGAAATCCAACAAGATGCAATCATGATGTGTTGTGAAATCTTCAAGATCTCGTCGAGCTGATTAATTTGATTCTTTGTTTAACAAATTTGGTCCTCATTTGCCGAAGTTATAGAGCTTCAAAGTTTGAAAAGTCACAAAAGTTGTGTGTTTGAGCACTTAAAGTACTGTTTTTCTTGGAAATTCAACAAGATGCAATCATGATGCGTTGTGAAATCTTAAAGATCTCGTCGAGCTGATTAATTTGACACTTTGTTTAAGAAATTTGGTCGACAATTCCCGAAGTTATCGGGCTTCAAAATTTGAAAAGTCACAAAAGTTGTGTGTTTGAGCACTTAAAGTACTATTTTTCATGGAGATTCAACAAGATGCAATCATGATGTGTTGTGACATCTTAAAGATCTCGTGGAGCTGATTAATTTGACACTTTGTTTAAGAAATTTGGTCCACAATTCCCGAAGTTATCGAGCTTCAAAATTTGAAAAGTCACAAAAGTTGTGTGTTTGAGCAATTAAAGTACTATTTTTCTTGGAAATTCAACAAGATGCAATCATGATGTGTTGTGTAATCTTAAAGATCTCGTCGAGCTGATTAATTTGACACTTTGTTTAAGAAATTTGGTCGACAATTCCCGAAGTTATCGAGCTTCAAAGTTTGAAAAGACACAAAAGTTGTGTGTTTGTGCACTTAAAGTACTATTTTTCTTGGAAATTCAACAATATGCAATCATGATGTGTTGTGACATCTTAAAGATCTCGTGGAGCGGATTAATTTGATACTTTGTTTAAGAAATTTGGTCGACAATTCCCGAAGTTATCGGGCTTCAAATTTTGAAAAGTCACAAAAGTTGTGTGTTTGAGCAATTAAAGTACTATTTTTCTTGGAAATTCAACAAGATACAATCATGATGTGTTGTGAAATCTTAAAGATCTCGTCGAGCTGATTAATTTGACACTTTTTTTAACAAATTAGGTCCTCATTTGCCGAAGTTATCGAGCTTCAAAGTTTGAAAAGACACAAAAGTTGTGTGTTTGTGCACTTAAAGTACTATTTTTCTTGGAAATTCAACAATATGCAATCATGATGTGTTGTGACATCTTAAAAATCTCGTGGAGCGGATTAATTTGATACTTTGTTTAACAAATTAGGTCCTCATTTGCCGAAGTTATCGAGCTTCAAAGTTTGAAAAGTCACAAAAGTTGTGTGTTTGAGCACTTAAAGTACTGTTTTTCTTGGAAATTCAACAAGATGCAATCATGATGCGTTGTGACATCTTAAAGATCTCGTGGAGCTGATTAATTTGACACTTTGTTTAACAAATTAGGTCCTCATTTGCCGAAGTTATCGAGCTTCAAAGTTTGAAATGTCAGAAAAGTTGTGTGTTTGAGCACTTACAGTACTATTTTTCTTGGAAATCCAACAAGATGCAATCATGATGAGTTGTGACATCTTAAAGATCTCGTCGAGCTGATTAATTTGATACTTTGTTTAACAAATTTGGTCCTTATTTGCCGAAGTTATCGAGCTTCAAAGTTTGAAAAGTCACAAAAGTTGTGTGTTTGAGCAATTAAAGTACTATTTTTCTTGGAAATCCAACAAGATGCAATCATGATGTGTTGTGTCATCTTAAAGATCTCGTGGAGCGGATTAATTTGATACTTTGTTTAACAAATTAGGTCCTCATTTGCCGAAGTTATCGAGCTTCAAAGTTTGAAAAGTCACAAAAGTTGTGTGTTTGAGCAATTAAAGTACTATTTTTCTTGGAAATTCAACAAGATGCAATCATGATGCGTTGTGAAATCTTAAAGATCTCGTCGAGCTGATTAATTTGACACTTTGTTTAAGAAATTTGGTCGACAATTCCCGAAGTTATCGGGCTTCAAAATTTGAAAAGTCACAAAAGTTGTGTGTTTGAGCAATTAAAGTACTATTTTTCTTGGAAATTCGACAAGATGCTATCATGATGTGTTGTGACATCTTGAAGATCTCGTCGAGCTGATTAATTTGACACTTTGTTTAACAAATTTGGTCCTCATTTGCCGAAGTTATCGAGCTTCAAAGTTTGAAAAGTCACAAAAGTTATGTGTTTGAGCACTTAAAGTACTGTTTTTCTTGGAAATCCAACAAGATGCAATCATGATGTGTTGTGACATCTTAAAGATCTCGTGGAGCGGATTAATTTGATACTTTGTTTAAGAAATTTGGTCGACAATTCCCGAAGTTATCGGGCTTCAAATTTTGAAAAGTCACAAAAGTTGTGTGTTTGAGCAATTAAAGTACTATTTTTCTTGGAAATTCAACAAGATACAATCATGATGTGTTGTGAAATCTTAAAGATCTCGTCGAGCTGATTAATTTGACACTTTTTTTAACAAATTAGGTCCTCATTTGCCGAAGTTATCGAGCTTCAAAGTTTGAAAAGACACAAAAGTTGTGTGTTTGTGCACTTAAAGTACTATTTTTCTTGGAAATTCAACAATATGCAATCATGATGTGTTGTGACATCTTAAAAATCTCGTGGAGCGGATTAATTTGATACTTTGTTTAACAAATTAGGTCCTCATTTGCCGAAGTTATCGAGCTTCAAAGTTTGAAAAGTCACAAAAGTTGTGTGTTTGAGCACTTAAAGTACTGTTTTTCTTGGAAATTCAACAAGATGCAATCATGATGCGTTGTGAAATCTTAAAGATCTCGTCGAGCTTATTAATTTGACACTTTGTTTAAGAAATTTGGTCGACAATTCCCGAAGTTATCGGGCTTCAAAATTTGAAAAGTCACAAAAGTTGTGTGTTTGAGCACTTAAAGTACTATTTTTCATGGAGATTCAACAAGATGCAATCATGATGTGTTGTGACATCTTAAAGATCTCGTGGAGCTGATTAATTTGACACTTTGTTTAACAAATTAGGTCCTCATTTGCCGAAGTTATCGAGCTTCAAAGTTTGAAATGTCAGAAAAGTTGTGTGTTTGAGCACTTACAGTACTATTTTTCTTGGAAATCCAACAAGATGCAATCATGATGAGTTGTGACATCTTAAAGATCTCGTCGAGCTGATTAATTTGATACTTTGTTTAACAAATTTGGTCCTTATTTGCCGAAGTTATCGAGCTTCAAAGTTTGAAAAGTCACAAAAGTTGTGTGTTTGAGCAATTAAAGTACTATTTTTCTTGGAAATCCAACAAGATGCAATCATGATGTGTTGTGTCATCTTAAAGATCTCGTGGAGCGGATTAATTTGATACTTTGTTTAACAAATTAGGTCCTCATTTGCCGAAGTTATCGAGCTTCAAAGTTTGAAAAGTCACAAAAGTTGTGTGTTTGAGCAATTAAAGTACTATTTTTCTTGGAAATTCAACAAGATGCAATCATGATGTGTTGTGTAATCTTAAAGATCTCGTCGAGCTGATTAATTCGACACTTTGTTTAAGAAATTTGGTCGACAATTCCCGAAGTTATCGAGCTTCAAAGTTTGAAAAGACACAAAAGTTGTGTGTTTGAGCAATTAAAGTACTATTTTTCTTGGAAATCCAACAAGATGCAATCATGATGTGTTGTGTCATCTTAAAGATCTCGTGGAGCGGATTAATTTGATACTTTGTTTAACAAATTAGGTCCTCATTTGCCGAAGTTATCGAGCTTCAAAGTTTGAAAAGTCACAAAAGTTGTGTGTTTGAGCACTTAAAGTACTGTTTTTCTTGTAAATTCAACAAGATGCAATCATGATGCGTTGTGAAATCTTAAAGATCTCGTCGAGCTGATTAATTTGACACTTCGTTTAAGAAATTTAGTCCACAATTTCCGAAGTTATCGAGCTTCAAAATTTGAAAAGTCACAAAAGTTGTGTGTTTGAACAATTAAAGTACTATTTTTCTTGGAAATTCAACAAGATGCAATCATGATGTGTTGTGAAATCTTCAAGATCTCGTCGAGCTGATTAATTTGATACTTTGTTTTTTTTTTTTTTTTTTTTACAGAGGTGGAAAACCTTCCAAAGGTACCCGGTCTTATGGACTGGCGACCTGGTTATGTGGGATTCACCCCCTGAAGGGAGGCGCCTACCCACTAAAAACCCACCTCTCTTCACCGTTGTTCCCCCCCGGAACCGCCTAAAGGCATTACTTCAGGGGGGTGGTGGTATCGTGCCTGCTAATCCGGCCTAGGCCGGTCCGCTTCGCGGAGGACTTCTCCCCGTGACACTCGTCGTCTTTCATTCCCTCTCGTACGTTTCGCATTCATGATTTTCTCTACCATTCTTGCAAACGCATTCCACTTACATTCTGATTCCAGGATCTCACTGCCGATCACGTTTCGGTCCAGTCTGATTCCGCTCAGCCGGGCCTCCGCGCGATCGGCCTCCCATGCCTGACACTCCCACAGCGTGTGCTCGGGAGTGTCGCTCACACCATTCTCTTCGTTCCCGCAGAACCAGCAGTGGTCACTGCGCTCAACCCCTATTCGTCGCAGGTATTTCCCGAACACACCGTGCCCGGTGAAAACCTGCGACAGGGCGTAATTGGGCTTAGCCCATTCGCATTCGGACCACTGTCTGACTCTGGGGACGAACACTTTCATCCACCCGTCATAGACGGCCCATTCTTTCTCCCATTCGGACATAACCCATTCTGCCGCTTCGCTCTTACTCTCTTTCCCTCTTTCCCATATAATTCTCCTTTCTTGCACTCTCAATCGCACAGGAGGGATTTTGGCCAGTGCCAACACCGCTGCGCCCGGAGCCGTCCTGTAAGCACACGCCACCCTGATCGCGAGCTGTCTATTCGCCCGCTCCAGGATGGCGTTGTACTTTCGGTACCCGAGCTCCGATTGCCAAATCGGAGCCGCGTAGAGCAGGGCGGACGATGCCGCCATGACCATCACCCTCCTCCTCTCGAAACTTAGACCGTTCACACGCGGGAGGATGCCTTGCAATTTCTGGACGATCCTCCCTACCTTGTCGGCTGTTCGGCGGGCGTGCTCGCCAAAGCGGGCATTCCTGCCGAACCACACCCCCAGGTACTTCACGCACTCGCTCGTTTCATACCTGACCCCTTCCACCATCAGACTCATGCTTCTCAGCTTGCGCCGTCCGGCCAGGAGCACCATCTCCGTCTTATCCGTCGCCATGTTCAGGCCTTTCCTACGGAACGTGTCGGAGACCAGTTCCATGGCACGCCTGACTCTCGTCTCCAGGATTTCCCCGTTCCCCGCCTCCACCACCAACGCCAGGTCGTCCGCGTACGCCACCGAAGTGACGCCCTTTGGATAACCCACCGTCAGCAGCTCGTCGTAGAACAGGTTCCACAAGACGGGACCCAGTACAGACCCCTGAGGAACCCCACACGACAACTCACGGACCTCCCCGTTAGGCAACACCAGAAAACGATCTTGCAGGTACGATTGCACTACGTCAATCAAGTACCCGCTAACCTGTGACCTCCTCATCACTTGGACGATGAGGTCCCAGGGCGCCGAATTAAAGGCGTTCCGGACATCTATCGTTACCATAACGCAGAACCCCCGGTGCGCGTAACTCCTCCTCCCGATCTCCTCCACTATCCGCATGACTGCCCCCATGGCGTCCATGGTGCTCCTGCCCTTCACAAACCCAAACTGCCGCTCGCATATCATGCCGCGCGCAGTCGCTTCTTCCAGAAGCCTGGCCTTGATCACCTTCTCGACCACCTTTCCGAGTCCGTCAATGAGACAGATGGGCCGGTAGCCGGGCTCCGCATTCGGATCACGCTTTGGCTTCTCCACCAGGACGAGTCGAGCCCTTTTCCAGGCCTTGGGGAACCCTCCCGAGGTCAAGATGCGCGTGGCGCAATTCGCCATACCCTGGGGCACAGCCCCGAGATACAGCTTCAAGACCTCGTTTGGGATCCCGTCCAACCCTGGAGCCTTGCGGCTCTTGAGGCTTCCGACCGCCTGGCAGATCTCCTCCGTCGTGACCCGGGGTACGTCCTCGCCTCCTGGTCTCCCTGTAGCCCATCTGACCCTTTCCTTCGTCGGAAATAGTTCGTCCACCTTCCGAAGCATTTCTACTTCTGGGAGGTGGCTTCGCTTGAGGTGTCCAAGCTTCCCGGCCACGATCTTGTAGCCGAGACCCCAGACATCCGTCTCCAGGTCAGCACACAACCCCTTCCACGACTCCCTCTTGGCGTTCCGTATGGACACCTTGAGGGCCTTTCTCGCCTCGACTAATTCATTCTCACATCTCTCTCGCTCGATCGCAACGTTCCTTCCTCTCGCTCTCGTGACCCGTCGCCGGGCACGCACACACGTTCGTCTCAGATCCGCTATCTCATCATTCCACCAGTACGCAGCCTTTCGCGCACCTCGTCCACCCACATTCTTTTTCCGCAGACATTCGTCGCAGACACGACTGATTTCCTTCACTATTCGATCCGGATCGTCAGCCGCGCCCACGCCCTCTTTCTCTGCCACGTACCGTCGCACACGTTCCAATCCACATGCATTAACAATCCAACCATGCTTATTCATTCTTTCACATTCCACGCTTGCCCGTTGTGCGTCTCCCCCTCTCCTAATGGAGAAGGAGACGTACCGGTGCCCACTACCACTCTCCGACTCGCTCTCCACACGCCACTCCTCAACCATGCCTGACGCAGTCACACCAGCCATGGTGACGTCGATCAACGATCTCCCGTTCCTGTTACCGAAGGTCCACTCCCGCCCGACGTTGAGAGGGGTGAACTCTCCCGCGTCCAGAAACTCATCCAAGGCCAGGCCGTAGGCATTTCGCGCGCTAGAGCCGAAACGTCCACTTTTGGCATTCAGGTCCCCAGCGATGAGGACCCTCCTACCATCCATCTCCCGGACATACTCCTCTAACCTACTGAGGAAGGCCGCAAAATCGGCCGCCCTCCTGTTCGGGGAAAAATATGCCGAGATCAGGGTGATCCATCCCAACCCCACCGCGACGAAGCCCCGCCCCTTGTGGATTGACTCCACCCTCACATGGTCGGCTAGCCATATGAAGGCGTCATCGCACCGATCACGGATTTCGTTCCCTTTCGTTTTGTTCGGCTCTTGCCCCAGTACAACGTCTATGCCTCTTTCTTTGATCACCTGGCTCAGTAGGGCGGTAGCCACCCGCTTCCTGTCCAGGTTGATCTGGAGGCATCGGAGTCCGCTGATTTGTGAAGCCATGACTCCACACAGTTCTCTCAATCACTCTGCCATTCACTCGCTCAATTTACTCACCTGATTAGTCCTCCGTTCCGCCGGCCGGTCCTCGTTGGCCGTCCGGCTCCTCCTCGGTCTCCATCCTGTCCTCAGTTGAGGATGGGGAGTCGCTCTTCTCCTCCGCGCTGCGATCCCTGCCTCCCTCCAAAGGAGGGAGGGACCGCGTGTCCGCACTTACCACACTAGAATTTGCCCCCTCCTCCTCCCCGCCTACAAGCGGAGAGAAAGAGCGGGCACTCCGCGAACCCCTATTACCATGCCCTCCCTCTCCCTTCGGGAAAGGGTCGGGCACCCTTTTGCCACGTCCCCTTTTGGAGCCCTTCTCTTCCTCTCCGCGCCCGGGCGGAGAGAGAGAGCGGTCGCCACCCGTTTTGTTTCGATCCTTCTCTCCTCCCGTAGGAGGAGGGTCGGATTTATCCCCTTTCCTGGGTACCTTTTCCCCCACTTCGCCTTTGGGCGGAGAAGGAGAGCGGTCACCCTTCCCTTTTAATAGCCGCGAGGGCGCGGATTTAGGAGCCCTTTCGTCTCTTCCCCCCACACAGTTTGGACCACCCGCACTGTGGCCTTCCGCGTCGCAGAGGGGGCAGTACCTGGAGTTTTTGCACTCCACGGCCCTGTGCCCCTCCTTGGCGCATCTGGCACACAGGCGTGTCCTGTCCACGCCCTTACAGATGCTAGCCCTGTGGCCCTTCTCCCAACACCGAAAGCAGCGTCCGGGGTCGATCCTCTCCTTTAATCGACATCTATTGATGCCGACCTTGATCCCCGTCACTCCCCGGACCCTGCTTGCGGCTTCTCCCTCCCCTCCCACTACTCTGAGCGTGGCGGTCTGACAGTTGCCGAAGCTGCCCCTGATCCCTACCAGTTGTAGCTGGCCGGTCTCCAAGGCCGCCGCGGCAGCAACTGCCTCCACCACCTCCTGCCCTGTAGCGATCGCATCCAGGCCCGTGACCTGGAATGTCACAGTCCTGGACCCCGCACTTGTCCTCACGCGGTCCTTCCCCAGCCCCTCGCCGAGAATGGAGCGGATCTCCTCACTCTCCCCCTCCCCCCCTTTAGGCAGCGTCAGGAGGATCTCACCCCATCGCGTCTCCCTGACGCTGCCTATTTCGACCTTTGTTTGGCTCTGGGCCACCAACTGCCTCACCCGTTTTAGGGTGTCGCCGTAGGAGGCACCCGCCTCTTTGGCCACAAAGACCACACTTTCGTCCCACCTACCTCCGCCCTTGGGGGCGGATGTGGGGGTGACTCCCCCCATTTTCATACCTGCAGGCATGCAGATGAGGACCCTCAGGCCATCGCCCCGCCCGCCCATTGCGGCCGCCTCCACGACCTTCCTAAACTGCCAGGGGTTGGCCCCCGGCACGAGCGGGATGACCACCCCGGTCCTCCCCTCCACACCCATTGTCTCAAACAGTGCCCTGACTGCGCCGAATACCTCCCTCGAACCCGTGCTCTTCAGTTGCCTGAAGAACACGAGTCGCTCCCTTGTCTCCGTCCTCCCACTCTTGCGCAAACTGCATGTCTGGCGCAAGAATGGGAGTTCTTCACCCGCGTCGTCCAGTTCTCCCAGCTCTGGTAGGACCTGCAAGACCCTCTCCCTGAGGGAACTGGACTCCATTCCCACAATTACTCCAATATCTACCCCGTAGCCCTGGCCCATGGGATCACCATATGCCAACTCTGTCACGGTGAACAGACCCTCCTCCCATTTCTCACTGAGAGCATCCACCAGCTTGTCTTCGGCGACAAGCTGACGGACGCGCTCGCGCTGCGCTCCCACCCTTCTCTCGTCGTCAGTCTCTGTCTGGCATGCGACAGAGACCAAAGTTCTCTCCCTTTCCTCTTTTTCTCCCACTAGTCCGTCTGTCTGTGTGTCCGTGTCAAAAGTCATTTTGTCCGTCTTTTCGTACCTGTTTTTTTCCATCCATTTTTTAACAATGTCTTTATCAAAAATTTCCCCCTGTTTCTTTAGTGGTCCAGTTATGTCCTTTATGTCCCGTTGTGTGTTGCGTTCCATTTTGTTTTCCAGTTCCCTAGTCAATTTCACAATCCTTTCCATTGCCTCCCTGATAATAAAAGCCTCGGAACTTTCCCTCTTTTTGTATACTTCTTCCCCCTGTAACATAGTCTGTCCACCCACTTTTCTTTTCACACCCCCTTCCCCTATAGTTTTGTCTGTTGTCCTGTCTATTGTTCCCCCTTGCACTCCGAAGTATCCTATACAAGGATCAGAAGTGCGTCGCTCCGTCTGGAGTCTCCGCATAAGCGGGAAGTGAGCTTGGCCCCCCCCAGAATCCTTGGGGCCAGCACCGACCACCGGGGCTCTCACCCGGTCGGAGTCGGTGGCGGGATTGACACCCGCCTGGGGTATTTTGTTTTTTTTCTCACTATTCATTCCTAATTTGTTTGTGTCTCTCTTGGTTTTACGGCTCCCCAGCTCACCGACTTCTCCCGTTCCCGGAAAAAGTCGGAGATCCGACAGCCGCACTAAGCCCCCCCACCACGACAAGGTGGAGACACCACGGGGGGGTTGATACTTTGTTTAACAAATTTGGTCCTCATTTGCCGAAGTTATCGAGCTTCAATGTTTGAAAAGTCACAAAAGTTGTGTGTTTGAGCACTTAAAGTACTGTTTTTCTTGTAAATTCAACAAGATGCAATCATGATGTGTTGTGAAATCTTAAAGATCTCGTGGAGCTGATTAATTTGACACTTTGTTTAAGAAATTTGGTCCACAATTCCCGAAGTTGTCGAGCTTCAAAATTTGAAAAGTCACAAAAGTTGTGTGTTTGAGCAATTAAAGTACTATTTTTCTTGGAAATTCAACAATATGCAATCATGATGTGTTGTGACATCTTAAACATCTCGTGGAGCGGAGTAATTTGATACTTTGTTTAACAAATTAGGTCCTCATTTGCCGAAGTTATCGAGCTTCAAAGTTTGAAAAGTCCAAAAGTTGTGTGTTTGAGCACTTAAAGTACTGTTTTTCTTGGAAATTCAACAAGATGCAATCATGATGTGTTGTGAAATCTTAAAGATATCGTCGAGCTGATTAATTTGACACTTTGTTTAAGAAATTTGGTCGACAATTCCCGAAGTTATCGGGCTTCAAAATTTGAAAAGTCACAAAAGTTGTGTGTTTGAGCACTTAAAGTACTGTTTTTCTTGGAAATTCAACAAGATGCAATCATGATGTGTTGTGAAATCTTAAAGATCTCGTCGAGCTGATTAATTTGACACTTCGTTTAAGAAAGTTGGTCCTCATTTGCCGAAGTTATCGAGCTTCAAAATTTGAAAAGTCACAAAAGTTGTGTGTTTGAGTACTTAAAGTACTATTTTTCTTGGAAATCCAACAAGATGCAATCATGATGTGTTGTGTAATCTTAAAGATCTCATCGAGCTGATTAATTTGACACTTTGTTTAAGAAATTTGGTCGACAATTCCCGAAGTTATCGAGCTTCAAAATTTGAAAAGACACAAAAGTTGTGTGTTTGTGCACTTAAAGTACTATTTTTCTTGGAAATTCAACAATATGCAATCATGATGTGTTGTGACATCTTAAAGATCTCGTGGAGCGGATTAATTTGATACTTTGTTTAACAAATTTGGTCCTCATTTGCCGAAGTTATCGAGCTTCAAAGTTTGAAAAGTCACAAAAGTTGTGTGTTTGAGCACTTACAGTACTATTTTTCTTGGAAATCCCACAAGATGCAATCATGATGTGTTGTGAAATCTTAAAGATCTCGTCGAGCTGATTAATTTGACACTTCGTTTAAGAACTTTAGTCCACAATTCCCGAAGTTATCGAGCTTCAAAATTTGAAAAGTCACAAATGTTGTGTGTTTGAGCACATAGAGTACTATTTTTCTTGGAAATTCGACAAGATGCAATCATGATGTGTTGTGAAATCTTAAAGATCTCGTCGAGCTGATTAATTTGACACTTCGTTTAAGAAAGTTGGTCCTCATTTGCCGAAGTTATCGAGCTTCAAAATTTGAAAAGTCACAAATGTTGTGTGTTTGAGCACATAAAGTACTATTTTTCTTGGAAATTCGACAAGATGCAATCATGATGTGTTGTGAAATCTTAAAGATCTCGTCGAGCTGATTAATTTGACACTTCGTTTAAGAAAGTTGGTCCTCATTTGCCGAAGTTATCGAGCTTCAAAATTTGAAAAGTCACAAAAGTTGTGTGTTTGAGCAATTAAAGTACTATTTTTCTTGGAAATTCAACAAGATGCAATAATGATGTGTTGTGAAATCTTAAAGATCTCGTCGAGCTGATTAATTTGACACTTTGTTTAACAATCTTGGTCGACAATTCCCGAAGTTATCGAGCTTCAAAATTTGAAAAGTCACAAAAGTTGTGTGTTTGAGTACTTAAAGTACTATTTTTCTTGGAAATCCAACAAGATGCAATCATGATGTGTTGTGAAATCTTAAAGATATCGTCGAGCTGATTAATTTGACACTTTGTTTAAGAAATTTGGTCGACAATTCCCGAAGTTATCGGGCTTCAAAATTTGAAAAGTAACAAAAGTTGTGTGTTTGAGCACTTAAAGTACTGTTTTTCTTGGAAATTCAACAAGATGCAATCATGATGTGTTGTGACATCTTAAAGATCTCGTCGAGCTGATTAATTTGACACTTTGTTTAAGAAATTTGGTCGACAATTCGCAAAGTTATCGAGCTTCAAAGTTTGAAAAGACACAAAAGTTGTGTGTTTGTGCACTTAAAGTACTATTTTTCTTGGAAATTCAACAATATGCAATCATGATGTGTTGTGACATCTTAAAGATCTCGTGGAGCGGATTAATTTGATACTTTGTTTAACAAATTTGGTCCTCATTTGCCGAAGTTATCGAGCTTCAAAGTTTGAAAAGTCACAAATGTTGTGTGTTTGAGCACATAGAGTACTATTTTTCTTGGAAATTCAACAAGATGCAATCATGATGTGTTGTGAAATCTTCAAGATCTCGTCGAGCTGATTAATTTGATATTTTGTTTAACAAATTTGGTCCTCATTTGCCGAAGTTATCGAGCTTCAATGTTTGAAAAGTCACAAAAGTTGTGTGTTTGAGCACTTAAAGTACTGTTTTTCTTGGAAATTCAACAAGATGCAATCATGATGTGTTGTGAAATCTTAAAGATCTCGTCGAGCTGATTAATTTGACACTTCGTTTAAGAAAGTTGGTCCTCATTTGCCGAAGTTATCGAGCTTCAAAATTTGAAAAGTCACAAAAGTTGTGTGTTTGAGCAATTAAAGTACTATTTTTCTTGGAAATTCAACAAGATGCAATAATGATGTGTTGTGAAATCTTAAAGATCTCGTCGAGCTGATTAATTTGACACTTTGTTTAAGAAATTTGGTCGACAATTCCCGAAGTTATCGGGCTTCAAAATTTGAAAAGTCACAAAAGTTGTGTGTTTGAGTACTTAAAGTACTATTTTTCTTGGAAATCCAACAAGATGAAATCATGATGTGTTGTGTAATCTTAAAGATCTCGTCGAGCTGATTAATTTGACACTTTGTTTAACAAATTAGGTCCTCATTTGCCGAAGTTATCGAGCTTCAAAGTTTGAAATGTCAGAAAAGTTGTGTGTTTGAGCACTTACAGTACTATTTTTCTTGGAAATCCAACAAGATGCAATCATGATGAGTTGTGACATCTTAAAGATCTCGTCGAGCTGATTAATTTGACACTTCGTTTAAGAAAGTTGGTCCTCATTTGCCGAAGTTATCGAGCTTCAAAATTTGAAAAGTCACAAATGTTGTGTGTTTGAGCACATAAAGTACTATTTTTCTTGGAAATTCGACAAGATGCAATCATGATGTGTTGTGAAATCTTAAAGATCTCGTCGAGCTGATTAATTTGACACTTCGTTTAAGAAAGTTGGTCCTCATTTGCCGAAGTTATCGAGCTTCAAAGTTTGAAAAGACACAAAAGTTGTGTGTTTGTGCACTTAAAGTACTATTTTTCTTGGAAATTCAACAATATGCAATCATGATGTGTTGTGACATCTTAAAAATCTCGTGGAGCGGATTAATTTGATACTTTGTTTAACAAATTAGGTCCTCATTTGCCGAAGTTATCGAGCTTCAAAGTTTGAAAAGTCACAAAAGTTGTGTGTTTGAGCACTTAAAGTACTGTTTTTCTTGGAAATTCAACAAGATGCAATCATGATGCGTTGTGAAATCTTAAAGATCTCGTCGAGCTGATTAATTTGACACTTTGTTTAAGAAATTTGGTCGACAATTCCCGAAGTTATCGGGCTTCAAAATTTGAAAAGTCACAAAAGTTGTGTGTTTGAGCACTTAAAGTACTATTTTTCATGGAGATTCAACAAGATGCAATCATGATGTGTTGTGACATCTTAAAGATCTCGTGGAGCTGATTAATTTGACACTTTGTTTAACAAATTAGGTCCTCATTTGCCGAAGTTATCGAGCTTCAAAGTTTGAAATGTCAGAAAAGTTGTGTGTTTGAGCACTTACAGTACTATTTTTCTTGGAAATCCAACAAGATGCAATCATGATGAGTTGTGACATCTTAAAGATCTCGTCGAGCTGATTAATTTGATACTTTGTTTAACAAATTTGGTCCTTATTTGCCGAAGTTATCGAGCTTCAAAGTTTGAAAAGTCACAAAAGTTGTGTGTTTGAGCAATTAAAGTACTATTTTTCTTGGAAATCCAACAAGATGCAATCATGATGTGTTGTGTCATCTTAAAGATCTCGTGGAGCGGATTAATTTGATACTTTGTTTAACAAATTAGGTCCTCATTTGCCGAAGTTATCGAGCTTCAAAGTTTGAAAAGTCACAAAAGTTGTGTGTTTGAGCAATTAAAGTACTATTTTTCTTGGAAATTCAACAAGATGCAATCATGATGCGTTGTGAAATCTTAAAGATCTCGTCGAGCTGATTAATTTGACACTTTGTTTAAGAAATTTGGTCGACAATTCCCGAAGTTATCGGGCTTCAAAATTTGAAAAGTCACAAAAGTTGTGTGTTTGAGCACTTAAAGTACTATTTTTCATGGAGATTCAACAAGATGCAAACATGATGTGTTGTGAAATCTTAAAGATCTCGTCGAGCTGATTAATTTGACACTTTGTTTAAGAAATTTGGTCGACAATTCCCGAAGTTATCGGGCTTCAAAATTTGAAAAGTCACAAAAGTTGTGTGTTTGAGCACTTAAAGTACTATTTTTCATGGAGATTCAACAAGATGCAATCATGATGTGTTGTGACATCTTAAAGATCTCGTGGAGCTGATTAATTTGACACTTTGTTTAAGAAATTTGGTCCACAATTCCCGAAGTTATCGAGCTTCAAAATTTGAAAAGTCACAAAAGTTGTGTGTTTGAGCAATTAAAGTACTATTTTTCTTGGAAATTCAACAAGATGCAATCATGATGTGTTGTGTAATCTTAAAGATCTCGTCGAGCTGATTAATTCGACACTTTGTTTAAGAAATTTGGTCGACAATTCCCGAAGTTATCGAGCTTCAAAGTTTGAAAAGACACAAAAGTTGTGTGTTTGAGCAATTAAAGTACTATTTTTCTTGGAAATCCAACAAGATGCAATCATGATGTGTTGTGTCATCTTAAAGATCTCGTGGAGCGGATTAATTTGATACTTTGTTTAACAAATTAGGTCCTCATTTGCCGAAGTTATCGAGCTTCAAAGTTTGAAAAGTCACAAAAGTTGTGTGTTTGAGCACTTAAAGTACTGTTTTTCTTGTAAATTCAACAAGATGCAATCATGATGCGTTGTGAAATCTTAAAAATCTCGTCGAGCTGATTAATTTGACACTTTGTTTAAGAAATTTGGTCGACAATTCCCGAAGTTATCGAGCTTCAAAGTTTGAAAAGACACAAAAGTTGTGTATTTGTGCACTTAAAGTACTATTTTTCTTGGAAATTCAACAATATGCAATCATGATGTGTTGTGACATCTTAAAGATCTCGTGGAGCGGATTAATTTGATACTTTGTTTAACAAATTTGGTCCTCATTTGCCGAAGTTATCGAGCTTCAAAGTTTGAAAAGTCACAAAAGTTGTGTGTTTGAGCACTTACAGTACTATTTTTCTTGGAAATCCAACAAGATGCAATCATGATGTGTTGTGAAATCTTAAAGATCTCGTCGAGCTGATTAATTTGACACTTCGTTTAAGAAATTTAGTCCACAATTCCCGAAGTTATCGAGCTTCAAAATTTGAAAAGTCACAAAAGTTGTGTGTTTGAACAATTAAAGTACTATTTTTCTTGGAAATTCAACAAGATGCAATCATGATGTGTTGTGACATCTTAAAGATCTCGTGGAGCTGATTAATTTGACACTTTGTTTAAGAAATTTGGTCCACAATTCCCGAAGTTGTCGAGCTTCAAAATTTGAAAAGTCACAAAAGTTGTGTGTTTGAGCAATTAAAGTACTATTTTTCTTGGAAATTCAACAATATGCAATCATGATGTGTTGTGACATCTTAAACATCTCGTGGAGCGGAGTAATTTGATACTTTGTTTAACAAATTAGGTCCTCATTTGCCGAAGTTATCGAGCTTCAAAGTTTGAAAAGTCCAAAAGTTGTGTGTTTGAGCACTTAAAGTACTGTTTTTCTTGGAAATTCAACAAGATGCAATCATGATGTGTTGTGAAATCTTAAAGATATCGTCGAGCTGATTAATTTGACACTTTGTTTAAGAAAGTTGGTCCTCATTTGCCGAAGTTATCGAGCTTCAAAATTTGAAAAGTCACAAAAGTTGTGTGTTTGAGCACTTAAAGTACTATTTTTCATGGAAATTCAACAAGATGCTATCATGATGTGTTGTGACATCTTGAAGATCTCGTCGAGCTGATTAATTTGACACTTTGTTTAACAATCTTGGTCGACAATTCCCGAAGTTATCGGGCTTCAAAATTTGAAAAGTCACAAAAGTTGTGTGTTTGAGCACTTAAAGTACTGTTTTTCTTGGAAATTCAACAAGATGCAATCATGATGTGTTGTGAAATCTTAAAGATCTCGTCGAGCTGATTAATTTGACACTTCGTTTAAGAAAGTTGGTCCTCATTTGCCGAAGTTATCGAGCTTCAAAATTTGAAAAGTCACAAAAGTTGTGTGTTTGAGTACTTAAAGTACTATTTTTCTTGGAAATCCAACAAGATGCAATCATGATGTGTTGTGTAATCTTAAAGATCTCATCGAGCTGATTAATTTGACACTTTGTTTAAGAAATTTGGTCGACAATTCCCGAAGTTATCGAGCTTCAAAATTTGAAAAGACACAAAAGTTGTGTGTTTGTGCACTTAAAGTACTATTTTTCTTGGAAATTCAACAATATGCAATCATGATGTGTTGTGACATCTTAAAGATCTCGTGGAGCGGATTAATTTGATACTTTGTTTAACAAATTTGGTCCTCATTTGCCGAAGTTATCGAGCTTCAAAGTTTGAAAAGTCACAAAAGTTGTGTGTTTGAGCACTTACAGTACTATTTTTCTTGGAAATCCAACAAGATGCAATCATGATGTGTTGTGAAATCTTAAAGATCTCGTCGAGCTGATTAATTTGACACTTCGTTTAAGAAAGTTGGTCCTCATTTGCCGAAGTTATCGAGCTTCAAAATTTGAAAAGTCACAAATGTTGTGTGTTTGAGCACATAGAGTACTATTTTTCTTGGAAATTCGACAAGATGCAATCATGATGTGTTGTGAAATCTTAAAGATCTCGTCGAGCTGATTAATTTGACACTTCGTTTAAGAAAGTTGGTCCTCATTTGCCGAAGTTATCGAGCTTCAAAATTTGAAAAGTCACAAAAGTTGTGTGTTTGAGCAATTAAAGTACTATTTTTCTTGGAAATTCAACAAGATGCAATAATGATGTGTTGTGAAATCTTAAAGATCTCGTCGAGCTGATTAATTTGACACTTTGTTTAACAATCTTGGTCGACAATTCCCGAAGTTATCGAGCTTCAAAATTTGAAAAGTCACAAAAGTTGTGTGTTTGAGTACTTAAAGTACTATTTTTCTTGGAAATCCAACAAGATGCAATCATGATGTGTTGTGAAATCTTAAAGATATCGTCGAGCTGATTAATTTGACACTTTGTTTAAGAAATTTGGTCGACAATTCCCGAAGTTATCGGGCTTCAAAATTTGAAAAGTAACAAAAGTTGTGTGTTTGAGCACTTAAAGTACTGTTTTTCTTGGAAATTCAACAAGATGCAATCATGATGTGTTGTGACATCTTAAAGATCTCGTCGAGCTGATTAATTTGACACTTTGTTTAAGAAATTTGGTCGACAATTCGCAAAGTTATCGAGCTTCAAAGTTTGAAAAGACACAAAAGTTGTGTGTTTGTGCACTTAAAGTACTATTTTTCTTGGAAATTCAACAATATGCAATCATGATGTGTTGTGACATCTTAAAGATCTCGTGGAGCGGATTAATTTGATACTTTGTTTAACAAATTTGGTCCTCATTTGCCGAAGTTATCGAGCTTCAAAGTTTGAAAAGTCACAAATGTTGTGTGTTTGAGCACATAGAGTACTATTTTTCTTGGAAATTCAACAAGATGCAATCATGATGTGTTGTGAAATCTTCAAGATCTCGTCGAGCTGATTAATTTGATACTTTGTTTAACAAATTTGGTCCTCATTTGCCGAAGTTATCGAGCTTCAATGTTTGAAAAGTCACAAAAGTTGTGTGTTTGAGCACTTAAAGTACTGTTTTTCTTGGAAATTCAACAAGATGCAATCATGATGTGTTGTGAAATCTTAAAGATCTCGTCGAGCTGATTAATTTGACACTTCGTTTAAGAAAGTTGGTCCTCATTTGCCGAAGTTATCGAGCTTCAAAATTTGAAAAGTCACAAAAGTTGTGTGTTTGAGCAATTAAAGTACTATTTTTCTTGGAAATTCAACAAGATGCAATAATGATGTGTTGTGAAATCTTAAAGATCTCGTCGAGCTGATTAATTTGACACTTTGTTTAAGAAATTTGGTCGACAATTCCCGAAGTTATCGGGCTTCAAAATTTGAAAAGTCACAAAAGTTGTGTGTTTGAGTACTTAAAGTACTATTTTTCTTGGAAATCCAACAAGATGAAATCATGATGTGTTGTGTAATCTTAAAGATCTCGTCGAGCTGATTAATTTGACACTTTGTTTAAGAAATTTGGTCGACAATTCGCAAAGTTATCGAGCTTCAAAGTTTGAAAAGACACAAAAGTTGTGTGTTTGTGCACTTAAAGTACTATTTTTCTTGGAAATTCAACAATATGCAATCATGATGTGTTGTGACATCTTAAAGATCTCGTGGAGCGGATTAATTTGATACTTTGTTTAACAAATTAGGTCCTCATTTGCCGAAGTTATCGAGCTTCAAAGTTTGAAAAGTCACAAAAGTTGTGTGTTTGAGCACTTACAGTACTATTTTTCTTGGAAATTCAACAAGATGCAATCATGATGTGTTGTGAAATCTTAAAGATCTCGTCGAGCTGATTAATTTGACACTTCGTTTAAGAAAGTTGGTCCTCATTTGCCGAAGTTATCGAGCTTCAAAATTTGAAAAGACACAAAAGTTGTGTGTTTGAGCACTTAAAGTACTATTTTTCATGGAAATTCAACAAGATGCTATCATGATGTGTTGTGACATCTTGAAGATCTCGTCGAGCTGATTAATTTGACACTTTGTTTAACAATCTTGGTCGACAATTCCCGAAGTTATCGAGCTTCAAAATTTGAAAAGACACAAAAGTTGTGTGTTTGAGCACTTAAAGTACTATTTTTCATGGAAATTCAACAAGATGCTATCATGATGTGTTGTGACATCTTGAAGATCTCGTCGAGCTGATTAATTTGACACTTTGTTTAACAATCTTGGTCGACAATTCCCGAAGTTATCGAGCTTCAAAATTTGAAAAGACACAAAAGTTGTGTGTTTGAGCACTTAAAGTACTATTTTTCATGGAAATTCAACAAGATGCAATCATGATGTGTTGTGACATCTTAAAGATCTCGTGGAGCTGATTAATTTGACACTTTGTTTAAGAAATTTGGTCGACAATTCCCGAAGTTATCGAGCTTCAAAATTTGAAAAGTCACAAAAGTTATGTGTTTGAGCACTTAAAGTACTATTTTTCTTGGAAATGCAACAAGATGCAATCATGATGTGTTGTGACATCTTGAAGATCTCGTCGAGCTGATTAATTTGACACTTTGTTTAACAATCTTGGTCGACAATTCCCGAAGTTATCGAGCTTCAAAATTTGAAAAGACACAAAAGTTGTGTGTTTGAGCACTTAAAGTACTATTTTTCATGGAAATTCAACAAGATGCTATCATGATGTGTTGTGACATCTTGAAGATCTCGTCGAGCTGATTAATTTGACACTTTGTTTAACAATCTTGGTCGACAATTCCCGAAGTTATCGAGCTTCAAAATTTGAAAAGACACAAAAGTTGTGTGTTTGAGCACTTAAAGTACTATTTTTCATGGAAATTCAACAAGATGCTATCATGATGTGTTGTGACATCTTGAAGATCTCGTCGAGCTGATTAATTTGACACTTTGTTTAACAATCTTGGTCGACAATTCCCGAAGTTATCGAGCTTCAAAATTTGAAAAGACACAAAAGTTGTGTGTTTGAGCACTTAAAGTACTATTTTTCATGGAAATTCAACAAGATGCTATCATGATGTGTTGTGACATCTTGAAGATCTCGTCGAGCTGATTAATTTGACACTTTGTTTAACAATCTTGGTCGACAATTCCCGAAGTTATCGAGCTTCAAAATTTGAAAAGACACAAAAGTTGTGTGTTTGAGCACTTAAAGTACTATTTTTCATGGAAATTCAACAAGATGCTATCATGATGTGTTGTGACATCTTGAAGATCTCGTCGAGCTGATTAATTTGACACTTTGTTTAACAATCTTGGTCGACAATTCCCGAAGTTATCGAGCTTCAAAATTTGAAAAGTCACAAAAGTTGTGTGTTTGAGCAATTAAAGTACTGTTTTTCTTGGAAATCCAACAAGATGCAATCATGATGTGTTGTGACATCTTAAAGATCTCGTGGAGCTGATTAATTTGACACTTTGTTTAAGAAATTTGGTCCACAATTCCCGAAGTTATCGAGCTTCAAAATTTGAAAAGTCACAAAAGTTATGTGTTTGAGCACTTAAAGTACTGTTTTTCTTGGAAATCCAACAAGATGCAATCATGATGTGTTGTGACATCTTAAAGATCTCGTGGAGCTGATTAATTTGACACTTTGTTTAAGAAATTTGGTCCACAATTCCCGAAGTTATCGAGCTTCAAAATTTGAAAAGTCACAAAAGTTGTGTGTTTGAGCACTTAAAGTACTATTTTTCATGGAAATTCAACAAGATGCTATCATGATGTGTTGTGACATCTTGAAGATCTCGTCGAGCTGATTAATTTGACACTTTGTTTAACAATCTTGGTCGACAATTCCCGAAGTTATCGAGCTTCAAAATTTGAAAAGACACAAAAGTTGTGTGTTTGAGCACTTAAAGTACTATTTTTCATGGAAATTCAACAAGATGCTATCATGATGTGTTGTGACATCTTGAAGATCTCGTCGAGCTGATTAATTTGACACTTTGTTTAACAATCTTGGTCGACAATTCCCGAAGTTATCGAGCTTCAAAATTTGAAAAGACACAAAAGTTGTGTGTTTGAGCACTTAAAGTACTATTTTTCATGGAAAGTCAACAAGATGCTATCATGATGTGTTGTGACATCTTGAAGATCTCGTCGAGCTGATTAATTTGACACTTTGTTTAACAATCTTGGTCGACAATTCCCGAAGTTATCGAGCTTCAAAATTTGAAAAGACACAAAAGTTGTGTGTTTGAGCACTTAAAGTACTATTTTTCATGGAAATTCAACAAGATGCTATCATGATGTGTTGTGACATCTTGAAGATCTCGTCGAGCTGATTAATTTGACACTTTGTTTAACAATCTTGGTCGACAATTCCCGAAGTTATCGAGCTTCAAAATTTGAAAAGACACAAAAGTTGTGTGTTTGAGCACTTAAAGTACTATTTTTCATGGAAATTCAACAAGATGCTATCATGATGTGTTGTGACATCTTGAAGATCTCGTCGAGCTGATTAATTTGACACTTTGTTTAACAATCTTGGTCGACAATTCCCGAAGTTATCGAGCTTCAAAATTTGAAAAGTCACAAAAGTTGTGTGTTTGAGCAATTAGAGTACTGTTTTTCTTGGAAATCCAACAAGATGCAATCATGATGTGTTGTGACATCTTAAAGATCTCGTGGAGCTGATTAATTTGACACTTTGTTTAAGAAATTTGGTCCACAATTCCCGAAGTTATCGAGCTTCAAAATTTGAAAAGTCACAAAAGTTATGTGTTTGAGCACTTAAAGTACTGTTTTTCTTGGAAATCCAACAAGATGCAATCATGATGTGTTGTGACATCTTAAAGATCTCGTGGAGCTGATTAATTTGACACTTTGTTTAAGAAATTTGGTCCACAATTCCCGAAGTTATCGAGCTTCAAAATTTGAAAAGTCACAAAAGTTGTGTGTTTGAGCACTTAAAGTACTATTTTTCATGGAAATTCAACAAGATGCTATCATGATGTGTTGTGACATCTTGAAGATCTCGTCGAGCTGATTAATTTGACACTTTGTTTAACAATCTTGGTCGACAATTCCCGAAGTTATCGAGCTTCAAAATTTGAAAAGACACAAAAGTTGTGTGTTTGAGCACTTAAAGTACTATTTTTCATGGAAATTCAACAAGATGCTATCATGATGTGTTGTGACATCTTGAAGATCTCGTCGAGCTGATTAATTTGACACTTTGTTTAACAATCTTGGTCGACAATTCCCGAAGTTATCGAGCTTCAAAATTTGAAAAGACACAAAAGTTGTGTGTTTGAGCACTTAAAGTACTATTTTTCATGGAAAGTCAACAAGATGCTATCATGATGTGTTGTGACATCTTGAAGATCTCGTCGAGCTGATTAATTTGACACTTTGTTTAACAATCTTGGTCGACAATTCCCGAAGTTATCGAGCTTCAAAATTTGAAAAGACACAAAAGTTGTGTGTTTGAGCACTTAAAGTACTATTTTTCATGGAAATTCAACAAGATGCTATCATGATGTGTTGTGACATCTTGAAGATCTCGTCGAGCTGATTAATTTGACACTTTGTTTAACAATCTTGGTCGACAATTCCCGAAGTTATCGAGCTTCAAAATTTGAAAAGACACAAAAGTTGTGTGTTTGAGCACTTAAAGTACTATTTTTCATGGAAATTCAACAAGATGCTATCATGATGTGTTGTGACATCTTGAAGATCTCGTCGAGCTGATTAATTTGACACTTTGTTTAACAATCTTGGTCGACAATTCCCGAAGTTATCGAGCTTCAAAATTTGAAAAGTCACAAAAGTTGTGTGTTTGAGCAATTAGAGTACTGTTTTTCTTGGAAATCCAACAAGATGCAATCATGATGTGTTGTGACATCTTAAAGATCTCGTGGAGCTGATTAATTTGACACTTTGTTTAAGAAATTTGGTCCACAATTCCCGAAGTTATCGAGCTTCAAAATTTGAAAAGTCACAAAAGTTATGTGTTTGAGCACTTAAAGTACTGTTTTTCTTGGAAATCCAACAAGATGCAATCATGATGTGTTGTGACATCTTAAAGATCTCGTGGAGCTGATTAATTTGACACTTTGTTTAAGAAATTTGGTCCACAATTCCCGAAGTTATCGAGCTTCAAAATTTGAAAAGTCACAAAAGTTGTGTGTTTGAGCACTTAAAGTACTATTTTTCATGGAAATTCAACAAGATGCTATCATGATGTGTTGTGACATCTTGAAGATCTCGTCGAGCTGATTAATTTGACACTTTGTTTAACAATCTTGGTCGACAATTCCCGAAGTTATCGAGCTTCAAAATTTGAAAAGACACAAAAGTTGTGTGTTTGAGCACTTAAAGTACTATTTTTCATGGAAATTCAACAAGATGCTATCATGATGTGTTGTGACATCTTGAAGATCTCGTCGAGCTGATTAATTTGACACTTTGTTTAACAATCTTGGTCGACAATTCCCGAAGTTATCGAGCTTCAAAATTTGAAAAGACACAAAAGTTGTGTGTTTGAGCACTTAAAGTACTATTTTTCATGGAAATTCAACAAGATGCTATCATGATGTGTTGTGACATCTTGAAGATCTCGTCGAGCTGATTAATTTGACACTTTGTTTAACAATCTTGGTCGACAATTCCCGAAGTTATCGAGCTTCAAAATTTGAAAAGTCACAAAAGTTATGTGTTTGAGCACTTAAAGTACTGTTTTTCTTGGAAATCCAACAAGATGCAATCATGATGTGTTGTGACATCTTAAAGATCTCGTGGAGCTGATTAATTTGACACTTTGTTTAAGAAATTTGGTCCACAATTCCCGAAGTTATCGAGCTTCAAAATTTGAAAAGTCACAAAAGTTATGTGTTTGAGCACTTAAAGTACTATTTTTCTTGGAAATGCAACAAGATGCAATCATGATGTGTTGTGACATCTTAAAGATCTCGTGGAGCTGATTAATTTGACACTTTGTTTAAGAAATTTGGTCGACAATTCCCGAAGTTATCGAGCTTCAAAATTTGAAAAGTCACAAAAGTTATGTGTTTGAGCACTTAAAGTACTATTTTTCTTGGAAATGCAACAAGATGCAATCATGATGTGTTGTGACATCTTGAAGATCTCGTCGAGCTGATTAATTTGACACTTTGTTTAACAATCTTGTTCGACAATTCCCGAAGTTATCGAGCTTCAAAATTTGAAAAGACACAAAAGTTGTGTGTTTGAGCACTTAAAGTACTATTTTTCATGGAAATTCAACAAGATGCTATCATGATGTGTTGTGACATCTTGAAGATCTCGTCGAGCTGATTAATTTGACACTTTGTTTAACAATCTTGGTCGACAATTCCCGAAGTTATCGAGCTTCAAAATTTGAAAAGACACAAAAGTTATGTGTTTGAGCACTTAAAGTACTATTTTTCTTGGAAATTCGACAAGATGCAATCATGATGTGTTGTGAAATCTTAAAGATCTCGTGGAGCTGATTAATTTGACACTTTGTTTAAGAAATTTGGTCCACAATTCCCGAAGTTATCGAGCTTCAAAATTTGAAAAGTCACAAAAGTTGTGTGTTTGAGCAATTAAAGTACTGTTTTTCTTGGAAATTCAACAAGATGCAATCATGATGTGTTGTGAAATCTTAAAGATCTCGTGGAGCTGATTAATTTGACACTTTGTTTAAGAAATGTGGTCCACAATTCCCGAAGTTATCGAGCTTCAAAATTTGAAAAGTCACAAAAGTTATGTGTTTGAGCACTTAAAGTACTGTTTTTCTTGGAAATCCAACAAGATGCAATCATGATGTGTTGTGACATCTTAAAGATCTCGTGGAGCTGATTAATTTGACACTTTGTTTAAGAAATTTGGTCCACAATTCCCGAAGTTATCGAGCTTCAAAATTTGAAAAGTCACAAAAGTTGTGTGTTTGAGCACTTAAAGTACTATTTTTCATGGAAATTCAACAAGATGCTATCATGATGTGTTGTGACATCTTGAAGATCTCGTCGAGCTGATTAATTTGACACTTTGTTTAACAATCTTGGTCGACAATTCCCGAAGTTATCGAGCTTCAAAATTTGAAAAGACACAAAAGTTGTGTGTTTGAGCACTTAAAGTACTATTTTTCATGGAAATTCAACAAGATGCTATCATGATGTGTTGTGACATCTTGAAGATCTCGTCGAGCTGATTAATTTGACACTTTGTTTAACAATCTTGGTCGACAATTCCCGAAGTTATCGAGCTTCAAAATTTGAAAAGACACAAAAGTTGTGTGTTTGAGCACTTAAAGTACTATTTTTCTTGGAAATTCAACAAGATGCAATCATGATGTGTTGTGAAATCTTAAAGATCTCGTCGAGCTGATTAATTTGACACTTTGTTTAAGAAATTTGGTCGACAATTCCCGAAGTTATCGAGCTTCAAAATTTGAAAAGTCACAAAAGTTATGTGTTTGAGCACTTAAAGTACTATTTTTCTTGGAAATTCGACAAGATGCAATCATGATGTGTTGTGAAATCTTAAAGATCTCGTGGAGCTGATTAATTTGACACTTTGTTTAACAAATTTGGTCCTCATTTGCCGAAGTTATCGAGCTTCAAAATTTGAAAAGTCACAAAAGTTGTGTGTTTGAGCACTTAAAGTACTATTTTTCTTGGAAATTCGACAAGATGCAATCATGATGTGTTGTGACATCTTAAAGATCTCGTGGAGCTGATTAATTTGACACTTTGTTTAAGAAATTTGGTCCACAATTCCCGAAGTTATCGAGCTTCAAAATTTGAAAAGTCACAAAAGTTATGTGTTTGAGCACTTAAAGTACTGTTTTTCTTGGAAATCCAACAAGATGCAATCATGATGTGTTGTGACATCTTAAAGATCTCGTGGAGCTGATTAATTTGACACTTTGTTTAAGAAATTTGGTCGACAATTCCCGAAGTTATCGAGTTTCAAAGTTTGAAAAGTCACAAAAGTTGTGTGTTTGAGCACTTAAAGTACTATTTTTCTTGGAAATTCAACAAGATGCAATCATGATGTGTTGTGAAATCTTAAAGATCTCGTCGAGCTGATTAATTTGACACTTTGTTTAAGAAATTTGGTCGACAATTCCCGAAGTTATCGAGCTTCAAAATTTGAAAAGTCACAAAAGTTATGTGTTTGAGCACTTAAAGTACTATTTTTCTTGGAAATGCAACAAGATGCAATCATGATGTGTTGTGACATCTTGAAGATCTCGTCGAGCTGATTAATTTGACACTTTGTTTAACAATCTTGGTCGACAATTCCCGAAGTTATCGAGCTTCAAAATTTGAAAAGACACAAAAGTTGTGTGTTTGAGCACTTAAAGTACTATTTTTCATGGAAATTCAACAAGATGCTATCATGATGTGTTGTGACATCTTGAAGATCTCGTCGAGCTGATTAATTTGACACTTTGTTTAACAATCTTGGTCGACAATTCCCGAAGTTATCGAGCTTCAAAATTTGAAAAGACACAAAAGTTGTGTGTTTGAGCACTTAAAGTACTATTTTTCATGGAAATTCAACAAGATGCTATCATGATGTGTTGTGACATCTTGAAGATCTCGTCGAGCTGATTAATTTGACACTTTGTTTAACAATCTTGGTCGACAATTCCCGAAGTTATCGAGCTTCAAAATTTGAAAAGACACAAAAGTTGTGTGTTTGAGCACTTAAAGTACTATTTTTCATGGAAATTCAACAAGATGCTATCATGATGTGTTGTGACATCTTGAAGATCTCGTCGAGCTGATTAATTTGACACTTTGTTTAACAATCTTGGTCCACAATTCCCGAAGTTATCGAGCTTCAAAATTTGAAAAGTCACAAAAGTTGGGTGTTTGAGCAATTAAAGTACTGTTTTTCTTGGAAATTCAACAAGATGCAATCATGATGTGTTGTGAAATCTTAAAGATCTCGTGGAGCTGATTAATTTGACACTTTGTTTAAGAAATGTGGTCCACAATTCCCGAAGTTATCGAGCTTCAAAATTTGAAAAGTCACAAAAGTTATGTGTTTGAGCACTTAAAGTACTGTTTTTCTTGGAAATCCAACAAGATGCAATCATGATGTGTTGTGACATCTTAAAGATCTCGTGGAGCTGATTAATTTGACACTTTGTTTAAGAAATTTGGTCCACAATTCCCGAAGTTATCGAGCTTCAAAATTTGAAAAGTCACAAAAGTTGTGTGTTTGAGCACTTAAAGTACTATTTTTCATGGAAATTCAACAAGATGCTATCATGATGTGTTGTGACATCTTGAAGATCTCGTCGAGCTGATTAATTTGACACTTTGTTTAACAATCTTGGTCGACAATTCCCGAAGTTATCGAGCTTCAAAATTTGAAAAGACACAAAAGTTGTGTGTTTGAGCACTTAAAGTACTATTTTTCATGGAAATTCAACAAGATGCTATCATGATGTGTTGTGACATCTTGAAGATCTCGTCGAGCTGATTAATTTGACACTTTGTTTAACAATCTTGGTCGACAATTCCCGAAGTTATCGAGCTTCAAAATTTGAAAAGACACAAAAGTTGTGTGTTTGAGCACTTAAAGTACTATTTTTCTTGGAAATTCAACAAGATGCAATCATGATGTGTTGTGAAATCTTAAAGATCTCGTCGAGCTGATTAATTTGACACTTTGTTTAAGAAATTTGGTCGACAATTCCCGAAGTTATCGAGCTTCAAAATTTGAAAAGTCACAAAAGTTATGTGTTTGAGCACTTAAAGTACTATTTTTCTTGGAAATTCGACAAGATGCAATCATGATGTGTTGTGAAATCTTAAAGATCTCGTGGAGCTGATTAATTTGACACTTTGTTTAACAAATTTGGTCCTCATTTGCCGAAGTTATCGAGCTTCAAAATTTGAAAAGTCACAAAAGTTATGTGTTTGAGCACTTAAAGTACTATTTTTCTTGGAAATGCAACAAGATGCAATCATGATGTGTTGTGACATCTTAAAGATCTCGTGGAGCTGATTAATTTGACACTTTGTTTAAGAAATTTGGTCGACAATTCCCGAAGTTATCGAGCTTCAAAATTTGAAAAGTCACAAAAGTTATGTGTTTGAGCACTTAAAGTACTATTTTTCTTGGAAATGCAACAAGATGCAATCATGATGTGTTGTGACATCTTGAAGATCTCGTCGAGCTGATTAATTTGACACTTTGTTTAACAATCTTGTTCGACAATTCCCGAAGTTATCGAGCTTCAAAATTTGAAAAGACACAAAAGTTGTGTGTTTGAGCACTTAAAGTACTATTTTTCATGGAAATTCAACAAGATGCTATCATGATGTGTTGTGACATCTTGAAGATCTCGTCGAGCTGATTAATTTGACACTTTGTTTAACAATCTTGGTCGACAATTCCCGAAGTTATCGAGCTTCAAAATTTGAAAAGACACAAAAGTTGTGTGTTTGAGCACTTAAAGTACTATTTTTCATGGAAATTCAACAAGATGCTATCATGATGTGTTGTGACATCTTGAAGATCTCGTCGAGCTGATTAATTTGACACTTTGTTTAACAATCTTGGTCGACAATTCCCGAAGTTATCGAGCTTCAAAATTTGAAAAGACACAAAAGTTGTGTGTTTGAGCACTTAAAGTACTATTTTTCATGGAAATTCAACAAGATGCTATCATGATGTGTTGTGACATCTTGAAGATCTCGTCGAGCTGATTAATTTGACACTTTGTTTAACAATCTTGGTCGACAATTCCCGAAGTTATCGAGCTTCAAAATTTGAAAAGACACAAAAGTTGTGTGTTTGAGCACTTAAAGTACTATTTTTCATGGAAATTCAACAAGATGCAATCATGATGTGTTGTGACATCTTAAAGATCTCGTGGAGCTGATTAATTTGACACTTTGTTTAAGAAATTTGGTCGACAATTCCCGAAGTTATCGAGCTTCAAAATTTGAAAAGTCACAAAAGTTATGTGTTTGAGCACTTAAAGTACTATTTTTCTTGGAAATGCAACAAGATGCAATCATGATGTGTTGTGACATCTTGAAGATCTCGTCGAGCTGATTAATTTGACACTTTGTTTAACAATCTTGGTCGACAATTCCCGAAGTTATCGAGCTTCAAAATTTGAAAAGACACAAAAGTTGTGTGTTTGAGCACTTAAAGTACTATTTTTCATGGAAATTCAACAAGATGCTATCATGATGTGTTGTGACATCTTGAAGATCTCGTCGAGCTGATTAATTTGACACTTTGTTTAACAATCTTGGTCGACAATTCCCGAAGTTATCGAGCTTCAAAATTTGAAAAGACACAAAAGTTGTGTGTTTGAGCACTTAAAGTACTATTTTTCATGGAAATTCAACAAGATGCTATCATGATGTGTTGTGACATCTTGAAGATCTCGTCGAGCTGATTAATTTGACACTTTGTTTAACAATCTTGGTCGACAATTCCCGAAGTTATCGAGCTTCAAAATTTGAAAAGACACAAAAGTTGTGTGTTTGAGCACTTAAAGTACTATTTTTCATGGAAATTCAACAAGATGCTATCATGATGTGTTGTGACATCTTGAAGATCTCGTCGAGCTGATTAATTTGACACTTTGTTTAACAATCTTGGTCCACAATTCCCGAAGTTATCGAGCTTCAAAATTTGAAAAGTCACAAAAGTTATGTGTTTGAGCACTTAAAGTACTATTTTTCTTGGAAATGCAACAAGATGCAATCATGATGTGTTGTGACATCTTGAAGATCTCGTCGAGCTGATTAATTTGACACTTTGTTTAACAATCTTGGTCGACAATTCCCGAAGTTATCGAGCTTCAAAATTTGAAAAGACACAAAAGTTGTGTGTTTGAGCACTTAAAGTACTATTTTTCTTGGAAATGCAACAAGATGCAATCATGATGTGTTGTGACATCTTGAAGATCTCGTCGAGCTGATTAATTTGACACTTTGTTTAACAATCTTGTTCGACAATTCCCGAAGTTATCGAGCTTCAAAATTTGAAAAGACACAAAAGTTGTGTGTTTGAGCACTTAAAGTACTATTTTTCATGGAAATTCAACAAGATGCTATCATGATGTGTTGTGACATCTTGAAGATCTCGTCGAGCTGATTAATTTGACACTTTGTTTAACAATCTTGGTCGACAATTCCCGAAGTTATCGAGCTTCAAAATTTGAAAAGACACAAAAGTTATGTGTTTGAGCACTTAAAGTACTATTTTTCTTGGAAATTCGACAAGATGCAATCATGATGTGTTGTGAAATCTTAAAGATCTCGTGGAGCTGATTAATTTGACACTTTGTTTAAGAAATTTGGTCCACAATTCCCGAAGTTATCGAGCTTCAAAATTTGAAAAGTCACAAAAGTTGTGTGTTTGAGCAATTAAAGTACTGTTTTTCTTGGAAATTCAACAAGATGCAATCATGATGTGTTGTGAAATCTTAAAGATCTCGTGGAGCTGATTAATTTGACACTTTGTTTAAGAAATGTGGTCCACAATTCCCGAAGTTATCGAGCTTCAAAATTTGAAAAGTCACAAAAGTTATGTGTTTGAGCACTTAAAGTACTATTTTTCTTGGAAATGCAACAAGATGCAATCATGATGTGTTGTGACATCTTAAAGATCTCGTGGAGCTGATTAATTTGACACTTTGTTTAAGAAATTTGGTCGACAATTCCCGAAGTTATCGAGCTTCAAAATTTGAAAAGTCACAAAAGTTGTGTGTTTGAGCACTTAAAGTACTATTTTTCATGGAAATTCAACAAGATGCTATCATGATGTGTTGTGACATCTTGAAGATCTCGTCGAGCTGATTAATTTGACACTTTGTTTAACAATCTTGGTCGACAATTCCCGAAGTTATCGAGCTTCAAAATTTGAAAAGACACAAAAGTTGTGTGTTTGAGCACTTAAAGTACTATTTTTCATGGAAATTCAACAAGATGCTATCATGATGTGTTGTGACATCTTGAAGATCTCGTCGAGCTGATTAATTTGACACTTTGTTTAACAATCTTGGTCGACAATTCCCGAAGTTATCGAGCTTCAAAATTTGAAAAGACACAAAAGTTGTGTGTTTGAGCACTTAAAGTACTATTTTTCATGGAAATTCAACAAGATGCTATCATGATGTGTTGTGACATCTTGAAGATCTCGTCGAGCTGATTAATTTGACACTTTGTTTAACAATCTTGGTCGACAATTCCCGAAGTTATCGAGCTTCAAAATTTGAAAAGTCACAAAAGTTGTGTGTTTGAGCAATTAAAGTACTGTTTTTCTTGGAAATCCAACAAGATGCAATCATGATGTGTTGTGACATCTTAAAGATCTCGTGGAGCTGATTAATTTGACACTTTGTTTAAGAAATTTGGTCCACAATTCCCGAAGTTATCGAGCTTCAAAATTTGAAAAGTCACAAAAGTTATGTGTTTGAGCACTTAAAGTACTGTTTTTCTTGGAAATCCAACAAGATGCAATCATGATGTGTTGTGACATCTTAAAGATCTCGTGGAGCTGATTAATTTGACACTTTGTTTAAGAAATTTGGTCCACAATTCCCGAAGTTATCGAGCTTCAAAATTTGAAAAGTCACAAAAGTTGTGTGTTTGAGCACTTAAAGTACTATTTTTCATGGAAATTCAACAAGATGCTATCATGATGTGTTGTGACATCTTGAAGATCTCGTCGAGCTGATTAATTTGACACTTTGTTTAACAATCTTGGTCGACAATTCCCGAAGTTATCGAGCTTCAAAATTTGAAAAGACACAAAAGTTGTGTGTTTGAGCACTTAAAGTACTATTTTTCATGGAAATTCAACAAGATGCTATCATGATGTGTTGTGACATCTTGAAGATCTCGTCGAGCTGATTAATTTGACACTTTGTTTAACAATCTTGGTCGACAATTCCCGAAGTTATCGAGCTTCAAAATTTGAAAAGACACAAAAGTTGTGTGTTTGAGCACTTAAAGTACTATTTTTCATGGAAATTCAACAAGATGCTATCATGATGTGTTGTGACATCTTGAAGATCTCGTCGAGCTGATTAATTTGACACTTTGTTTAACAATCTTGGTCGACAATTCCCGAAGTTATCGAGCTTCAAAATTTGAAAAGACACAAAAGTTGTGTGTTTGAGCACTTAAAGTACTATTTTTCATGGAAATTCAACAAGATGCTATCATGATGTGTTGTGACATCTTGAAGATCTCGTCGAGCTGATTAATTTGACACTTTGTTTAACAATCTTGGTCGACAATTCCCGAAGTTATCGAGCTTCAAAATTTGAAAAGACACAAAAGTTGTGTGTTTGAGCACTTAAAGTACTATTTTTCTTGGAAATGCAACAAGATGCAATCATGATGTGTTGTGACATCTTGAAGATCTCGTCGAGCTGATTAATTTGACACTTTGTTTAACAATCTTGTTCGACAATTCCCGAAGTTATCGAGCTTCAAAATTTGAAAAGACACAAAAGTTGTGTGTTTGAGCACTTAAAGTACTATTTTTCATGGAAATTCAACAAGATGCTATCATGATGTGTTGTGACATCTTGAAGATCTCGTCGAGCTGATTAATTTGACACTTTGTTTAACAATCTTGGTCGACAATTCCCGAAGTTATCGAGCTTCAAAATTTGAAAAGACACAAAAGTTATGTGTTTGAGCACTTAAAGTACTATTTTTCTTGGAAATTCGACAAGATGCAATCATGATGTGTTGTGAAATCTTAAAGATCTCGTGGAGCTGATTAATTTGACACTTTGTTTAAGAAATTTGGTCCACAATTCCCGAAGTTATCGAGCTTCAAAATTTGAAAAGTCACAAAAGTTGTGTGTTTGAGCAATTAAAGTACTGTTTTTCTTGGAAATTCAACAAGATGCAATCATGATGTGTTGTGAAATCTTAAAGATCTCGTGGAGCTGATTAATTTGACACTTTGTTTAAGAAATGTGGTCCACAATTCCCGAAGTTATCGAGCTTCAAAATTTGAAAAGTCACAAAAGTTATGTGTTTGAGCACTTAAAGTACTATTTTTCTTGGAAATGCAACAAGATGCAATCATGATGTGTTGTGACATCTTAAAGATCTCGTGGAGCTGATTAATTTGACACTTTGTTTAAGAAATTTGGTCGACAATTCCCGAAGTTATCGAGCTTCAAAATTTGAAAAGTCACAAAAGTTGTGTGTTTGAGCACTTAAAGTACTATTTTTCATGGAAATTCAACAAGATGCTATCATGATGTGTTGTGACATCTTGAAGATCTCGTCGAGCTGATTAATTTGACACTTTGTTTAACAATCTTGGTCGACAATTCCCGAAGTTATCGAGCTTCAAAATTTGAAGACACAAAAGTTGTGTGTTTGAGCACTTAAAGTACTATTTTTCATGGAAATTCAACAAGATGCTATCATGATGTGTTGTGACATCTTGAAGATCTCGTCGAGCTGATTAATTTGACACTTTGTTTAACAATCTTGGTCGACAATTCCCGAAGTTATCGAGCTTCAAAATTTGAAAAGACACAAAAGTTGTGTGTTTGAGCACTTAAAGTACTATTTTTCATGGAAATTCAACAAGATGCTATCATGATGTGTTGTGACATCTTGAAGATCTCGTCGAGCTGATTAATTTGACACTTTGTTTAACAATCTTGGTCGACAATTCCCGAAGTTATCGAGCTTCAAAATTTGAAAAGTCACAAAAGTTGTGTGTTTGAGCAATTAAAGTACTGTTTTTCTTGGAAATCCAACAAGATGCAATCATGATGTGTTGTGACATCTTAAAGATCTCGTGGAGCTGATTAATTTGACACTTTGTTTAAGAAATTTGGTCCACAATTCCCGAAGTTATCGAGCTTCAAAATTTGAAAAGTCACAAAAGTTATGTGTTTGAGCACTTAAAGTACTGTTTTTCTTGGAAATCCAACAAGATGCAATCATGATGTGTTGTGACATCTTAAAGATCTCGTGGAGCTGATTAATTTGACACTTTGTTTAAGAAATTTGGTCCACAATTCCCGAAGTTATCGAGCTTCAAAATTTGAAAAGTCACAAAAGTTGTGTGTTTGAGCACTTAAAGTACTATTTTTCATGGAAATTCAACAAGATGCTATCATGATGTGTTGTGACATCTTGAAGATCTCGTCGAGCTGATTAATTTGACACTTTGTTTAACAATCTTGGTCGACAATTCCCGAAGTTATCGAGCTTCAAAATTTGAAAAGTCACAAAAGTTGTGTGTTTGAGCACTTAAAGTACTATTTTTCATGGAAATTCAACAAGATGCTATCATGATGTGTTGTGACATCTTGAAGATCTCGTCGAGCTGATTAATTTGACACTTTGTTTAACAATCTTGGTCGACAATTCCCGAAGTTATCGAGCTTCAAAATTTGAAAAGACACAAAAGTTGTGTGTTTGAGCACTTAAAGTACTATTTTTCATGGAAATTCAACAAGATGCTATCATGATGTGTTGTGACATCTTGAAGATCTCGTCGAGCTGATTAATTTGACACTTTGTTTAACAATCTTGGTCGACAATTCCCGAAGTTATCGAGCTTCAAAATTTGAAAAGACACAAAAGTTGTGTGTTTGAGCACTTAAAGTACTATTTTTCATGGAAATTCAACAAGATGCTATCATGATGTGTTGTGACATCTTGAAGATCTCGTCGAGCTGATTAATTTGACACTTTGTTTAACAATCTTGGTCGACAATTCCCGAAGTTATCGAGCTTCAAAATTTGAAAAGTCACAAAAGTTGTGTGTTTGAGCAATTAAAGTACTGTTTTTCTTGGAAATCCAACAAGATGCAATCATGATGTGTTGTGACATCTTAAAGATCTCGTGGAGCTGATTAATTTGACACTTTGTTTAAGAAATTTGGTCCACAATTCCCGAAGTTATCGAGCTTCAAAATTTGAAAAGTCACAAAAGTTATGTGTTTGAGCACTTAAAGTACTGTTTTTCTTGGAAATCCAACAAGATGCAATCATGATGTGTTGTGACATCTTAAAGATCTCGTGGAGCTGATTAATTTGACACTTTGTTTAAGAAATTTGGTCCACAATTCCCGAAGTTATCGAGCTTCAAAATTTGAAAAGTCACAAAAGTTGTGTGTTTGAGCACTTAAAGTACTATTTTTCATGGAAATTCAACAAGATGCTATCATGATGTGTTGTGACATCTTGAAGATCTCGTCGAGCTGATTAATTTGACACTTTGTTTAACAATCTTGGTCGACAATTCCCGAAGTTATCGAGCTTCAAAATTTGAAAAGACACAAAAGTTGTGTGTTTGAGCACTTAAAGTACTATTTTTCATGGAAATTCAACAAGATGCTATCATGATGTGTTGTGACATCTTGAAGATCTCGTCGAGCTGATTAATTTGACACTTTGTTTAACAATCTTGGTCGACAATTCCCGAAGTTATCGAGCTTCAAAATTTGAAAAGACACAAAAGTTGTGTGTTTGAGCACTTAAAGTACTATTTTTCATGGAAATTCAACAAGATGCTATCATGATGTGTTGTGACATCTTGAAGATCTCGTCGAGCTGATTAATTTGACACTTTGTTTAACAATCTTGGTCGACAATTCCCGAAGTTATCGAGCTTCAAAATTTGAAAAGACACAAAAGTTGTGTGTTTGAGCACTTAAAGTACTATTTTTCATGGAAATTCAACAAGATGCTATCATGATGTGTTGTGACATCTTGAAGATCTCGTCGAGCTGATTAATTTGACACTTTGTTTAACAATCTTGGTCGACAATTCCCGAAGTTATCGAGCTTCAAAATTTGAAAAGTCACAAAAGTTGTGTGTTTGAGCAATTAAAGTACTGTTTTTCTTGGAAATCCAACAAGATGCAATCATGATGTGTTGTGACATCTTAAAGATCTCGTGGAGCTGATTAATTTGACACTTTGTTTAAGAAATTTGGTCCACAATTCCCGAAGTTATCGAGCTTCAAAATTTGAAAAGTCACAAAAGTTATGTGTTTGAGCACTTAAAGTACTGTTTTTCTTGGAAATCCAACAAGATGCAATCATGATGTGTTGTGACATCTTAAAGATCTCGTGGAGCTGATTAATTTGACACTTTGTTTAAGAAATTTGGTCCACAATTCCCGAAGTTATCGAGCTTCAAAATTTGAAAAGTCACAAAAGTTGTGTGTTTGAGCACTTAAAGTACTATTTTTCATGGAAATTCAACAAGATGCTATCATGATGTGTTGTGACATCTTGAAGATCTCGTCGAGCTGATTAATTTGACACTTTGTTTAACAATCTTGGTCGACAATTCCCGAAGTTATCGAGCTTCAAAATTTGAAAAGACACAAAAGTTGTGTGTTTGAGCACTTAAAGTACTATTTTTCATGGAAATTCAACAAGATGCTATCATGATGTGTTGTGACATCTTGAAGATCTCGTCGAGCTGATTAATTTGACACTTTGTTTAACAATCTTGGTCGACAATTCCCGAAGTTATCGAGCTTCAAAATTTGAAAAGACACAAAAGTTGTGTGTTTGAGCACTTAAAGTACTATTTTTCTTGGAAATTCAACAAGATGCAATCATGATGTGTTGTGAAATCTTAAAGATCTCGTCGAGCTGATTAATTTGACACTTTGTTTAAGAAATTTGGTCGACAATTCCCGAAGTTATCGAGCTTCAAAATTTGAAAAGTCACAAAAGTTATGTGTTTGAGCACTTAAAGTACTATTTTTCTTGGAAATTCGACAAGATGCAATCATGATGTGTTGTGAAATCTTAAAGATCTCGTGGAGCTGATTAATTTGACACTTTGTTTAACAAATTTGGTCCTCATTTGCCGAAGTTATCGAGCTTCAAAATTTGAAAAGTCACAAAAGTTATGTGTTTGAGCACTTAAAGTACTATTTTTCTTGGAAATGCAACAAGATGCAATCATGATGTGTTGTGACATCTTAAAGATCTCGTGGAGCTGATTAATTTGACACTTTGTTTAAGAAATTTGGTCGACAATTCCCGAAGTTATCGAGCTTCAAAATTTGAAAAGTCACAAAAGTTATGTGTTTGAGCACTTAAAGTACTATTTTTCTTGGAAATGCAACAAGATGCAATCATGATGTGTTGTGACATCTTGAAGATCTCGTCGAGCTGATTAATTTGACACTTTGTTTAACAATCTTGTTCGACAATTCCCGAAGTTATCGAGCTTCAAAATTTGAAAAGACACAAAAGTTGTGTGTTTGAGCACTTAAAGTACTATTTTTCATGGAAATTCAACAAGATGCTATCATGATGTGTTGTGACATCTTGAAGATCTCGTCGAGCTGATTAATTTGACACTTTGTTTAACAATCTTGGTCGACAATTCCCGAAGTTATCGAGCTTCAAAATTTGAAAAGACACAAAAGTTGTGTGTTTGAGCACTTAAAGTACTATTTTTCATGGAAATTCAACAAGATGCTATCATGATGTGTTGTGACATCTTGAAGATCTCGTCGAGCTGATTAATTTGACACTTTGTTTAACAATCTTGGTCGACAATTCCCGAAGTTATCGAGCTTCAAAATTTGAAAAGACACAAAAGTTGTGTGTTTGAGCACTTAAAGTACTATTTTTCATGGAAATTCAACAAGATGCTATCATGATGTGTTGTGACATCTTGAAGATCTCGTCGAGCTGATTAATTTGACACTTTGTTTAACAATCGTGGTCGACAATTCCCGAAGTTATCGAGCTTCAAAATTTGAAAAGACACAAAAGTTGTGTGTTTGAGCACTTAAAGTACTATTTTTCATGGAAATTCAACAAGATGCAATCATGATGTGTTGTGACATCTTAAAGATCTCGTGGAGCTGATTAATTTGACACTTTGTTTAAGAAATTTGGTCGACAATTCCCGAAGTTATCGAGCTTCAAAATTTGAAAAGTCACAAAAGTTATGTGTTTGAGCACTTAAAGTACTATTTTTCTTGGAAATGCAACAAGATGCAATCATGATGTGTTGTGACATCTTGAAGATCTCGTCGAGCTGATTAATTTGACACTTTGTTTAACAATCTTGGTCGACAATTCCCGAAGTTATCGAGCTTCAAAATTTGAAAAGACACAAAAGTTGTGTGTTTGAGCACTTAAAGTACTATTTTTCATGGAAATTCAACAAGATGCTATCATGATGTGTTGTGACATCTTGAAGATCTCGTCGAGCTGATTAATTTGACACTTTGTTTAACAATCTTGGTCGACAATTCCCGAAGTTATCGAGCTTCAAAATTTGAAAAGACACAAAAGTTGTGTGTTTGAGCACTTAAAGTACTATTTTTCATGGAAATTCAACAAGATGCTATCATGATGTGTTGTGACATCTTGAAGATCTCGTCGAGCTGATTAATTTGACACTTTGTTTAACAATCTTGGTCGACAATTCCCGAAGTTATCGAGCTTCAAAATTTGAAAAGACACAAAAGTTGTGTGTTTGAGCACTTAAAGTACTATTTTTCATGGAAATTCAACAAGATGCTATCATGATGTGTTGTGACATCTTGAAGATCTCGTCGAGCTGATTAATTTGACACTTTGTTTAACAATCTTGGTCCACAATTCCCGAAGTTATCGAGCTTCAAAATTTGAAAAGTCACAAAAGTTATGTGTTTGAGCACTTAAAGTACTATTTTTCTTGGAAATGCAACAAGATGCAATCATGATGTGTTGTGACATCTTGAAGATCTCGTCGAGCTGATTAATTTGACACTTTGTTTAACAATCTTGGTCGACAATTCCCGAAGTTATCGAGCTTCAAAATTTGAAAAGACACAAAAGTTGTGTGTTTGAGCACTTAAAGTACTATTTTTCTTGGAAATGCAACAAGATGCAATCATGATGTGTTGTGACATCTTGAAGATCTCGTCGAGCTGATTAATTTGACACTTTGTTTAACAATCTTGTTCGACAATTCCCGAAGTTATCGAGCTTCAAAATTTGAAAAGACACAAAAGTTGTGTGTTTGAGCACTTAAAGTACTATTTTTCATGGAAATTCAACAAGATGCTATCATGATGTGTTGTGACATCTTGAAGATCTCGTCGAGCTGATTAATTTGACACTTTGTTTAACAATCTTGGTCGACAATTCCCGAAGTTATCGAGCTTCAAAATTTGAAAAGACACAAAAGTTATGTGTTTGAGCACTTAAAGTACTATTTTTCTTGGAAATTCGACAAGATGCAATCATGATGTGTTGTGAAATCTTAAAGATCTCGTGGAGCTGATTAATTTGACACTTTGTTTAAGAAATTTGGTCCACAATTCCCGAAGTTATCGAGCTTCAAAATTTGAAAAGTCACAAAAGTTGTGTGTTTGAGCAATTAAAGTACTGTTTTTCTTGGAAATTCAACAAGATGCAATCATGATGTGTTGTGAAATCTTAAAGATCTCGTGGAGCTGATTAATTTGACACTTTGTTTAAGAAATGTGGTCCACAATTCCCGAAGTTATCGAGCTTCAAAATTTGAAAAGTCACAAAAGTTATGTGTTTGAGCACTTAAAGTACTATTTTTCTTGGAAATGCAACAAGATGCAATCATGATGTGTTGTGACATCTTAAAGATCTCGTGGAGCTGATTAATTTGACACTTTGTTTAAGAAATTTGGTCGACAATTCCCGAAGTTATCGAGCTTCAAAATTTGAAAAGTCACAAAAGTTATGTGTTTGAGCACTTAAAGTACTATTTTTCTTGGAAATTCGACAAGATGCAATCATGATGTGTTGTGAAATCTTAAAGATCTCGTGGAGCTGATTAATTTGACACTTTGTTTAACAAATTTGGTCCTCATTTGCCGAAGTTATCGAGCTTCAAAATTTGAAAAGTCACAAAAGTTGTGTGTTTGAGCACTTAAAGTACTATTTTTCTTGGAAATTCGACAAGATGCAATCATGATGTGTTGTGACATCTTAAAGATCTCGTGGAGCTGATTAATTTGACACTTTGTTTAAGAAATTTGGTCCACAATTCCCGAAGTTATCGAGCTTCAAAATTTGAAAAGTCACAAAAGTTATGTGTTTGAGCACTTAAAGTACTGTTTTTCTTGGAAATCCAACAAGATGCAATCATGATGTGTTGTGACATCTTAAAGATCTCGTGGAGCTGATTAATTTGACACTTTGTTTAAGAAATTTGGTCGACAATTCCCGAAGTTATCGAGTTTCAAAGTTTGAAAAGTCACAAAAGTTGTGTGTTTGAGCACTTAAAGTACTATTTTTCTTGGAAATTCAACAAGATGCAATCATGATGTGTTGTGAAATCTTAAAGATCTCGTCGAGCTGATTAATTTGACACTTTGTTTAAGAAATTTGGTCGACAATTCCCGAAGTTATCGAGCTTCAAAATTTGAAAAGTCACAAAAGTTATGTGTTTGAGCACTTAAAGTACTATTTTTCTTGGAAATGCAACAAGATGCAATCATGATGTGTTGTGACATCTTAAAGATCTCGTGGAGCTGATTAATTTGACACTTTGTTTAAGAAATTTGGTCCACAATTCCCGAAGTTATCGAGCTTCAAAATTTGAAAAGACACAAAAGTTGTGTGTTTGAGCACTTAAAGTACTATTTTTCATGGAAATTCAACAAGATGCTATCATGATGTGTTGTGACATCTTGAAGATCTCGTCGAGCTGATTAATTTGACACTTTGTTTAACAATCTTGGTCCACAATTCCCGAAGTTATCGAGCTTCAAAATTTGAAAAGTCACAAAAGTTATGTGTTTGAGCACTTAAAGTACTATTTTTCTTGGAAATGCAACAAGATGCAATCATGATGTGTTGTGACATCTTGAAGATCTCGTCGAGCTGATTAATTTGACACTTTGTTTAACAATCTTGGTCGACAATTCCCGAAGTTATCGAGCTTCAAAATTTGAAAAGACACAAAAGTTGTGTGTTTGAGCACTTAAAGTACTATTTTTCTTGGAAATGCAACAAGATGCAATCATGATGTGTTGTGACATCTTGAAGATCTCGTCGAGCTGATTAATTTGACACTTTGTTTAACAATCTTGTTCGACAATTCCCGAAGTTATCGAGCTTCAAAATTTGAAAAGACACAAAAGTTGTGTGTTTGAGCACTTAAAGTACTATTTTTCATGGAAATTCAACAAGATGCTATCATGATGTGTTGTGACATCTTGAAGATCTCGTCGAGCTGATTAATTTGACACTTTGTTTAACAATCTTGGTCGACAATTCCCGAAGTTATCGAGCTTCAAAATTTGAAAAGACACAAAAGTTATGTGTTTGAGCACTTAAAGTACTATTTTTCTTGGAAATTCGACAAGATGCAATCATGATGTGTTGTGAAATCTTAAAGATCTCGTGGAGCTGATTAATTTGACACTTTGTTTAAGAAATTTGGTCCACAATTCCCGAAGTTATCGAGCTTCAAAATTTGAAAAGTCACAAAAGTTGTGTGTTTGAGCAATTAAAGTACTGTTTTTCTTGGAAATTCAACAAGATGCAATCATGATGTGTTGTGAAATCTTAAAGATCTCGTGGAGCTGATTAATTTGACACTTTGTTTAAGAAATGTGGTCCACAATTCCCGAAGTTATCGAGCTTCAAAATTTGAAAAGTCACAAAAGTTATGTGTTTGAGCACTTAAAGTACTATTTTTCTTGGAAATGCAACAAGATGCAATCATGATGTGTTGTGACATCTTAAAGATCTCGTGGAGCTGATTAATTTGACACTTTGTTTAAGAAATTTGGTCGACAATTCCCGAAGTTATCGAGCTTCAAAATTTGAAAAGTCACAAAAGTTATGTGTTTGAGCACTTAAAGTACTATTTTTCTTGGAAATTCGACAAGATGCAATCATGATGTGTTGTGAAATCTTAAAGATCTCGTGGAGCTGATTAATTTGACACTTTGTTTAACAAATTTGGTCCTCATTTGCCGAAGTTATCGAGCTTCAAAATTTGAAAAGTCACAAAAGTTGTGTGTTTGAGCACTTAAAGTACTATTTTTCTTGGAAATTCGACAAGATGCAATCATGATGTGTTGTGACATCTTAAAGATCTCGTGGAGCTGATTAATTTGACACTTTGTTTAAGAAATTTGGTCCACAATTCCCGAAGTTATCGAGCTTCAAAATTTGAAAAGTCACAAAAGTTATGTGTTTGAGCACTTAAAGTACTGTTTTTCTTGGAAATCCAACAAGATGCAATCATGATGTGTTGTGACATCTTAAAGATCTCGTGGAGCTGATTAATTTGACACTTTGTTTAAGAAATTTGGTCGACAATTCCCGAAGTTATCGAGTTTCAAAGTTTGAAAAGTCACAAAAGTTGTGTGTTTGAGCACTTAAAGTACTATTTTTCTTGGAAATTCAACAAGATGCAATCATGATGTGTTGTGAAATCTTAAAGATCTCGTCGAGCTGATTAATTTGACACTTTGTTTAAGAAATTTGGTCGACAATTCCCGAAGTTATCGAGCTTCAAAATTTGAAAAGTCACAAAAGTTATGTGTTTGAGCACTTAAAGTACTATTTTTCTTGGAAATGCAACAAGATGCAATCATGATGTGTTGTGACATCTTAAAGATCTCGTGGAGCTGATTAATTTGACACTTTGTTTAAGAAATTTGGTCGACAATTCCCGAAGTTATCGAGCTTCAAAATTTGAAAAGTCACAAAAGTTATGTGTTTGAGCACTTAAAGTACTATTTTTCTTGGAAATGCAACAAGATGCAATCATGATGTGTTGTGACATCTTGAAGATCTCGTCGAGCTGATTAATTTGACACTTTGTTTAACAATCTTGTTCGACAATTCCCGAAGTTATCGAGCTTCAAAATTTGAAAAGACACAAAAGTTGTGTGTTTGAGCACTTAAAGTACTATTTTTCATGGAAATTCAACAAGATGCTATCATGATGTGTTGTGACATCTTGAAGATCTCGTCGAGCTGATTAATTTGACACTTTGTTTAACAATCTTGGTCGACAATTCCCGAAGTTATCGAGCTTCAAAATTTGAAAAGACACAAAAGTTGTGTGTTTGAGCACTTAAAGTACTATTTTTCATGGAAATTCAACAAGATGCTATCATGATGTGTTGTGACATCTTGAAGATCTCGTCGAGCTGATTAATTTGACACTTTGTTTAACAATCTTGGTCGACAATTCCCGAAGTTATCGAGCTTCAAAATTTGAAAAGACACAAAAGTTGTGTGTTTGAGCACTTAAAGTACTATTTTTCATGGAAATTCAACAAGATGCTATCATGATGTGTTGTGACATCTTGAAGATCTCGTCGAGCTGATTAATTTGACACTTTGTTTAACAATCTTGGTCGACAATTCCCGAAGTTATCGAGCTTCAAAATTTGAAAAGACACAAAAGTTGTGTGTTTGAGCACTTAAAGTACTATTTTTCATGGAAATTCAACAAGATGCAATCATGATGTGTTGTGACATCTTAAAGATCTCGTGGAGCTGATTAATTTGACACTTTGTTTAAGAAATTTGGTCGACAATTCCCGAAGTTATCGAGCTTCAAAATTTGAAAAGTCACAAAAGTTATGTGTTTGAGCACTTAAAGTACTATTTTTCTTGGAAATGCAACAAGATGCAATCATGATGTGTTGTGACATCTTGAAGATCTCGTCGAGCTGATTAATTTGACACTTTGTTTAACAATCTTGGTCGACAATTCCCGAAGTTATCGAGCTTCAAAATTTGAAAAGACACAAAAGTTGTGTGTTTGAGCACTTAAAGTACTATTTTTCATGGAAATTCAACAAGATGCTATCATGATGTGTTGTGACATCTTGAAGATCTCGTCGAGCTGATTAATTTGACACTTTGTTTAACAATCTTGGTCGACAATTCCCGAAGTTATCGAGCTTCAAAATTTGAAAAGACACAAAAGTTGTGTGTTTGAGCACTTAAAGTACTATTTTTCATGGAAATTCAACAAGATGCTATCATGATGTGTTGTGACATCTTGAAGATCTCGTCGAGCTGATTAATTTGACACTTTGTTTAACAATCTTGGTCGACAATTCCCGAAGTTATCGAGCTTCAAAATTTGAAAAGACACAAAAGTTGTGTGTTTGAGCACTTAAAGTACTATTTTTCATGGAAATTCAACAAGATGCTATCATGATGTGTTGTGACATCTTGAAGATCTCGTCGAGCTGATTAATTTGACACTTTGTTTAACAATCTTGGTCCACAATTCCCGAAGTTATCGAGCTTCAAAATTTGAAAAGTCACAAAAGTTATGTGTTTGAGCACTTAAAGTACTATTTTTCTTGGAAATGCAACAAGATGCAATCATGATGTGTTGTGACATCTTGAAGATCTCGTCGAGCTGATTAATTTGACACTTTGTTTAACAATCTTGGTCGACAATTCCCGAAGTTATCGAGCTTCAAAATTTGAAAAGACACAAAAGTTGTGTGTTTGAGCACTTAAAGTACTATTTTTCATGGAAATTCAACAAGATCCTATCATGATGTGTTGTGACATCTTGAAGATCTCGTCGAGCTGATTAATTTGACACTTTGTTTAACAATCTTGGTCGACAATTCCCGAAGTTATCGAGCTTCAAAATTTGAAAAGACACAAAAGTTGTGTGTTTGAGCACTTAAAGTACTATTTTTCATGGAAATTCAACAAGATGCTATCATGATGTGTTGTGACATCTTGAAGATCTCGTCGAGCTGATTAATTTGACACTTTGTTTAACAATCTTGGTCGACAATTCCCGAAGTTATCGAGCTTCAAAATTTGAAAAGACACAAAAGTTGTGTGTTTGAGCACTTAAAGTACTATTTTTCATGGAAATTCAACAAGATGCTATCATGATGTGTTGTGACATCTTGAAGATCTCGTCGAGCTGATTAATTTGACACTTTGTTTAACAATCTTGGTCGACAATTCCCGAAGTTATCGAGCTTCAAAATTTGAAAAGACACAAAAGTTGTGTGTTTGAGCACTTAAAGTACTATTTTTCATGGAAATTCAACAAGATGCTATCATGATGTGTTGTGACATCTTGAAGATCTCGTCGAGCTGATTAATTTGACACTTTGTTTAACAATCTTGGTCGACAATTCCCGAAGTTATCGAGCTTCAAAATTTGAAAAGACACAAAAGTTGTGTGTTTGAGCACTTAAAGTACTATTTTTCATGGAAATTCAACAAGATGCTATCATGATGTGTTGTGACATCTTGAAGATCTCGTCGAGCTGATTAATTTGACACTTTGTTTAACAATCTTGGTCGACAATTCCCGAAGTTATCGAGCTTCAAAATTTGAAAAGACACAAAAGTTGTGTGTTTGAGCACTTAAAGTACTATTTTTCATGGAAATTCAACAAGATGCTATCATGATGTGTTGTGACATCTTGAAGATCTCGTCGAGCTGATTAATTTGACACTTTGTTTAACAAATTTGGTCCTCATTTGCCGAAGTTATCGAGCTTCAAAATTTGAAAAGTCACAAAAGTTGTGTGTTTGAGCACTTAAAGTACTATTTTTCATGGAAATCCAACAAGATGCAATCATGATGTGTTGTGACATCTTAAAGATCTCGTCGAGCTGATTAATTTGACACTTTGTTTAACAATCTTGGTCGACAATTCCCGAAGTTATCGAGCTTCAAAATTTGAAAAGTCACAAAAGTTGTGTGTTTGAGCAATTAAAGTACTGTTTTTCTTGGAAATCCAACAAGATGCAATCATGATGTGTTGTGACATCTTAAAGATCTCGTGGAGCTGATTAATTTGACACTTTGTTTAAGAAATTTGGTCCACAATTCCCGAAGTTATCGAGCTTCAAAATTTGAAAAGTCACAAAAGTTATGTGTTTGAGCACTTAAAGTACTGTTTTTCTTGGAAATCCAACAAGATGCAATCATGATGTGTTGTGACATCTTAAAGATCTCGTGGAGCTGATTAATGTGACACTTTGTTTAAGAAATTTGGTCCACAATTCCCGAAGTTATCGAGCTTCAAAATTTGAAAAGACACAAAAGTTGTGTGTTTGAGCACTTAAAGTACTATTTTACATGGAAATTCAACAAGATGCTATCATGATGTGTTGTGACATCTTGAAGATCTCGTCGAGCTGATTAATTTGACACTTTGTTTAACAATCTTGGTCGACAATTCCCGAAGTTATCGAGCTTCAAAATTTGAAAAGTCACAAAAGTTGTGTGTTTGAGCAATTAAAGTACTGTTTTTCTTGGAAATCCAACAAGATGCAATCATGATGTGTTGTGACATCTTAAAGATCTCGTGGAGCTGATTAATTTGACACTTTGTTTAAGAAATTTGGTCCACAATTCCCGAAGTTATCGAGCTTCAAAATTTGAAAAGTCACAAAAGTTATGTGTTTGAGCAATTAAAGTACTGTTTTTCTTGGAAATCCAACAAGATGCAATCATGATGTGTTGTGACATCTTAAAGATCTCGTGGAGCTGATTAATTTGACACTTTGTTTAACAATCTTGGTCGACAATTCCCGAAGTTATCGAGCTTCAAAATTTGAAAAGACACAAAAGTTGTGTGTTTGAGCACTTAAAGTACTATTTTTCATGGAAATTCAACAAGATGCTATCATGATGTGTTGTGACATCTTGAAGATCTCGTCGAGCTGATTAATTTGACACTTTGTTTAACAATCTTGGTCGACAATTCCCGAAGTTATCGAGCTTCAAAATTTGAAAAGACACAAAAGTTGTGTGTTTGAGCACTTAAAGTACTATTTTTCATGGAAATTCAACAAGATGCTATCATGATGTGTTGTGACATCTTGAAGATCTCGTCGAGCTGATTAATTTGACACTTTGTTTAACAATCTTGGTCGACAATTCCCGAAGTTATCGAGCTTCAAAATTTGAAAAGACACAAAAGTTGTGTGTTTGAGCACTTAAAGTACTATTTTTCATGGAAATTCAACAAGATGCTATCATGATGTGTTGTGACATCTTGAAGATCTCGTCGAGCTGATTAATTTGACACTTTGTTTAACAATCTTGGTCAACAATTCCCGAAGTTATCGAGCTTCAAAATTTGAAAAGACACAAAAGTTGTGTGTTTGAGCACTTAAAGTACTATTTTTCATGGAAATTCAACAAGATGCTATCATGATGTGTTGTGACATCTTGAAGATCTCGTCGAGCTGATTAATTTGACACTTTGTTTAACAATCTTGGTCGACAATTCCCGAAGTTATCGAGCTTCAAAATTTGAAAAGTCACAAAAGTTGTGTGTTTGAGCAATTAAAGTACTGTTTTTCTTGGAAATCCAACAAGATGCAATCGTGATGTGTTGTGACATCTTAAAGATCTCGTGGAGCTGATTAATTTGACACTTTGTTTAAGAAATTTGGTCCACAATTCCCGAAGTTATCGAGCTTCAAAATTTGAAAAGTCACAAAAGTTATGTGTTTGAGCACTTAAAGTACTGTTTTTCTTGGAAATCCAACAAGATGCAATCATGATGTGTTGTGACATCTTAAAGATCTCGTGGAGCTGATTAATGTGACACTTTGTTTAAGAAATTTGGTCCACAATTCCCGAAGTTATCGAGCTTCAAAATTTGAAAAGTCACAAAAGTTGTGTGTTTGAGCACTTAAAGTACTATTTTTCTTGGAAATTCGACAAGATGCAATCATGATGTGTTGTGAAATCTTAAAGATCTCGTCGAGCTGATTAATTTGACACTTTGTTTAAGAAATTTGGTCCACAATTCCCGAAGTTATCGAGCTTCAAAGTTTGAAAAGTCACAAAAGTTGTGTGTTTGAGCACTTAAAGTACTATTTTTCTTGGAAATTCGACAAGATGCAATCATGATGTGTTGTGACATCTTAAAGATCTCGTCGAGCTGATTAATTTGACACTTTGTTTAAGAAATTTGGTCGACAATTCCCGAAGTTATCGAGTTTCAAAGTTTGAAAAGTCACAAAAGTTGTGTGTTTGAGCACTTAAAGTACTATTTTTCTTGGAAATTCGACAAGATGCAATCATGATGTGTTGTGACATCTTAAAGATCTCGTGGAGCTGATTAATTTGACACTTTGTTTAACAAATTTGGTCCTCATTTGCCGAAGTTATCGAGCTTCACAATTTGAAAAGTCACAAAAGTTGTATGTTTGAGCACTTAAAGTACTATTTTTCTTGGAAATTCGACAAGATGCAATCATGATGTGTTGTGACATCTTAAAGATCTCGTGGAGCTGATTAATTTGACACTTTGTTTAACAAATTTGGTCCTCATTTGCCGAAGTTATCGAGCTTCAAAATTTGAAAAGTCACAAAAGTTGTGTGTTTGAGCACTTAAAGTACTATTTTTCTTGGAAATTCGACAAGATGCAATCATGATGTGTTGTGACATCTTAAAGATCTCGTGGAGCTGATTAATTTGACACTTTGTTTAAGAAATTTGGTCCACAATTCCCGAAGTTATCGAGCTTCAAAATTTGAAAAGTCACAAAAGTTATGTGTTTGAGCACTTAAAGTACTGTTTTTCTTGGAAATCCAACAAGATGCAATCATGATGTGTTGTGACATCTTAAAGATCTCGTGGAGCTGATTAATTTGACACTTTGTTTAACAAATTTGGTCGACAATTCCCGAAGTTATCGAGTTTCAAAGTTTGAAAAGTCACAAAAGTTGTGTGTTTGAGCACTTAAAGTACTATTTTTCATGGAAATTCAACAAGATGCTATCATGATGTGTTGTGACATCTTGAAGATCTCGTCGAGCTGATTAATTTGACACTTTGTTTAACAATCTTGGTCGACAATTCCCGAAGTTATCGAGCTTCAAAATTTGAAAAGACACAAAAGTTGTGTGTTTGAGCACTTAAAGTACTATTTTTCATGGAAATTCAACAAGATGCTATCATGATGTGTTGTGACATCTTGAAGATCTCGTCGAGCTGATTAATTTGACACTTTGTTTAACAATCTTGGTCGACAATTCCCGAAGTTATCGAGCTTCAAAATTTGAAAAGACACAAAAGTTGTGTGTTTGAGCACTTAAAGTACTATTTTTCATGGAAATTCAACAAGATGCTATCATGATGTGTTGTGACATCTTGAAGATCTCGTCGAGCTGATTAATTTGACACTTTGTTTAACAATCTTGGTCGACAATTCCCGAAGTTATCGAGCTTCAAAATTTGAAAAGACACAAAAGTTGTGTGTTTGAGCACTTAAAGTACTATTTTTCATGGAAATTCAACAAGATGCTATCATGATGTGTTGTGACATCTTGAAGATCTCGTCGAACTGATTAATTTGACACTTTGTTTAACAATCTTGGTCGACAATTCCCGAAGTTATCGAGCTTCAAAATTTGAAAAGTCACAAAAGTTGTGTGTTTGAGCAATTAAAGTACAGTTTTTCTTGGAAATCCAACAAGATGCAATCATGATGTGTTGTGACATCTTAAAGATCTCGTCGAGCTGATTAATTTGACACTTTGTTTAAGAAATTTGGTCCACAATTCCCGAAGTTATCGAGCTTCAAAATTTGAAAAGTCACAAAAGTTATGTGTTTGAGCACTTAAAGTACTGTTTTTCTTGGAAATCCAACAAGATGCAATCATGATGTGTTGTGACATCTTAAAGATCTCGTGGAGCTGATTAATTTGACACTTTGTTTAACAATCTTGGTCGACAATTCCCGAAGTTATCGAGCTTCAAAATTTGAAAAGACACAAAAGTTGTGTGTTTGAGCACTTAAAGTACTATTTTTCATGGAAATTCAACAAGATGCTATCATGATGTGTTGTGACATCTTGAAGATCTCGTCGAGCTGATTAATTTGACACTTTGTTTAACAATCTTGGTCGACAATTCCCGAAGTTATCGAGCTTCAAAATTTGAAAAGACACAAAAGTTGTGTGTTTGAGCACTTAAAGTACTATTTTTCATGGAAATTCAACAAGATGCTATCATGATGTGTTGTGACATCTTGAAGATCTCGTCGAGCTGATTAATTTGACACTTTGTTTAACAATCTTGGTCGACAATTCCCGAAGTTATCGAGCTTCAAAATTTGAAAAGACACAAAAGTTGTGTGTTTGAGCACTTAAAGTACTATTTTTCATGGAAATTCAACAAGATGCTATCATGATGTGTTGTGACATCTTGAAGATCTCGTCGAGCTGATTAATTTGACACTTTGTTTAACAATCTTGGTCGACAATTCCCGAAGTTATCGAGCTTCAAAATTTGAAAAGACACAAAAGTTGTGTGTTTGAGCACTTAAAGTACTATTTTTCATGGAAATTCAACAAGATGCTATCATGATGTGTTGTGACATCTTGAAGATCTCGTCGAGCTGATTAATTTGACACTTTGTTTAACAATCTTGGTCGACAATTCCCGAAGTTATCGAGCTTCAAAATTTGAAAAGTCACAAAAGTTGTGTGTTTGAGCAATTAAAGTACTGTTTTTCTTGGAAATCCAACAAGATGCAATCATGATGTGTTGTGACATCTTAAAGATCTCGTGGAGCTGATTAATTTGACACTTTGTTTAAGAAATTTGGTCCACAATTCCCGAAGTTATCGAGCTTCAAAATTTGAAAAGTCACAAAAGTTATGTGTTTTAGCACTTAAAGTACTGTTTTTCTTGGAAATCCAACAAGATGCAATCATGATGTGTTGTGACATCTTAAAGATCTCGTGGAGCTGATTAATGTGACACTTTGTTTAAGAAATTTGGTCCACAATTCCCGAAGTTATCGAGCTTCAAAATTTGAAAAGTCACAAAAGTTGTGTGTTTGAGCACTTAAAGTACTATTTTTCTTGGAAATTCGACAAGATGCAATCATGATGTGTTGTGAAATCTTAAAGATCTCGTCGAGCTGATTAATTTGACACTTTGTTTAAGAAATTTGGTCCACAATTCCCGAAGTTATCGAGCTTCAAAGTTTGAAAAGTCACAAAAGTTGTGTGTTTGAGCACTTAAAGTACTATTTTTCTTGGAAATTCGACAAGATGCAATCATGATGTGTTGTGACATCTTAAAGATCTCGTCGAGCTGATTAATTTGACACTTTGTTTAAGAAATTTGGTCGACAATTCCCGAAGTTATCGAGCTTCAAAATTTGAAAAGTCACAAAAGTTGTGTGTTTGAGCAATTAAAGTACTATTTTTCTTGGAAATGCAACAAGATGCAATCATGATGTGTTGTGACATCTTAAAGATCTCGTGGAGCTGATTAATTTGACACTTTGTTTAACAAATTTGGTCCTCATTTGCCGAAGTTATCGAGCTTCACAATTTGAAAAGTCACAAAAGTTGTATGTTTGAGCACTTAAAGTACTATTTTTCTTGGAAATTCGACAAGATGCAATCATGATGTGTTGTGACATCTTAAAGATCTCGTGGAGCTGATTAATTTGACACTTTGTTTAACAAATTTGGTCCTCATTTGCCGAAGTTATCGAGCTTCAAAATTTGAAAAGTCACAAAAGTTATGTGTTTGAGCACTTAAAGTACTGTTTTTCTTGGAAATCCAACAAGATGCAATCATGATGTGTTGTGACATCTTAAAGATCTCGTGGAGCTGATTAATTTGACACTTTGTTTAAGAAATTTGGTCCACAATTCCCGAAGTTATCGAGCTTCAAAATTTGAAAAGTCACAAAAGTTGTGTGTTTGAGCAATTAAAGTACCATTTTTCTTGGAAATTCGACAAGATGCAATCATGATGTGTTGTGAAATCTTAAAGATCTCGTGGAGCTGATTAATTTGACACTTTGTTTAACAAATTTGGTCCTCATTTGCCGAAGTTATCGAGCTTCAAAATTTGAAAAGTCACAAAAGTTGTGTGTTTGAGCACTTAAAGTACTATTTTTCTTGGAAATTCGACAAGATGCAATCATGATGTGTTGTGACATCTTAAAGATCTCGTGGAGCTGATTAATTTGACACTTTGTTTAAGAAATTTGGTCCACAATTCCCGAAGTTATCGAGCTTCAAAATTTGAAAAGTCACAAAAGTTATGTGTTTGAGCACTTAAAGTACTGTTTTTCTTGGAAATCCAACAAGATGCAATCATGATGTGTTGTGACATCTTAAAGATCTCGTGGAGCTGATTAATTTGACACTTTGTTTAACAAATTTGGTCCTCATTTGCCGAAGTTATCGAGCTTCAAAATTTGAAAAGTCACAAAAGTTATGTGTTTGAGCACTTAAAGTACTGTTTTTCTTGGAAATCCAACAAGATGCAATCATGATGTGTTGTGACATCTTAAAGATCTCGTGGAGCTGATTAATTTGACACTTTGTTTAAGAAATTTGGTCCACAATTCCCGAAGTTATCGAGCTTCAAAATTTGAAAAGTCACAAAAGTTGTGTGTTTGAGCACTTAAAGTACTATTTTTCATGGAAATTCCACAAGATGCTATCATGATGTGTTGTGACATCTTGAAGATCTCGTCGAGCTGATTAATTTGACACTTTGTTTAACAAATTTGGTCCTCATTTGCCGAAGTTATCGAGCTTCAAAGTTTGAAAAGTCACAAAAGTTATGTGTTCGAGCACTTAAAGTACTGTTTTTCATGGAAATCCAACAAGATGCAATCATGATGTGTTGTGACATCTTAAAGATCTCGTGGAGCTGATTAATTTGACACTTTGTTTAAGAAATTTGGTCCACAATTCCCGAAGTTATCGAGCTTCAAAATTTGAAAAGTCACAAAAGTTGTGTGTTTGAGCAATTAAAGTACCATTTTTCTTGGAAATTCGACAAGATGCAATCATGATGTGTTGTGAAATCTTAAAGATCTCGTGGAGCTGATTAATTTGACACTTTGTTTAACAAATTTGGTCCTCATTTGCCGAAGTTATCGAGCTTCAAAATTTGAAAAGTCACAAAAGTTGTGTGTTTGAGCACTTAAAGTACTATTTTTCTTGGAAATTCGACAAGATGCAATCATGATGTGTTGTGACATCTTAAAGATCTCGTGGAGCTGATTAATTTGACACTTTGTTTAAGAAATTTGGTCCACAATTCCCGAAGTTATCGAGCTTCAAAATTTGAAAAGTCACAAAAGTTATGTGTTTGAGCACTTAAAGTACTGTTTTTCTTGGAAATCCAACAAGATGCAATCATGATGTGTTGTGACATCTTAAAGATCTCGTGGAGCTGATTAATTTGACACTTTGTTTAACAATCTTGGTCGACAATTCCCGAAGTTATCGAGCTTCAAAATTTGAAAAGACACAAAAGTTGTGTGTTTGAGCACTTAAAGTACTATTTTTCATGGAAATTCAACAAGATGCTATCATGATGTGTTGTGACATCTTGAAGATCTCGTCGAGCTGATTAATTTGACACTTTGTTTAACAATCTTGGTCGACAATTCCCGAAGTTATCGAGCTTCAAAATTTGAAAAGACACAAAAGTTGTGTGTTTGAGCACTTAAAGTACTATTTTTCATGGAAATTCAACAAGATGCTATCATGATGTGTTGTGACATCTTGAAGAACTCGTCGAGCTGATTAATTTGACACTTTGTTTAACAATCTTGGTCGACAATTCCCGAAGTTATCGAGCTTCAAAATTTGAAAAGACACAAAAGTTGTGTGTTTGAGCACTTAAAGTACTATTTTTCATGGAAATTCCACAAGATGCTATCATGATGTGTTGTGACATCTTGAAGATCTCGTCGAGCTGATTAATTTGACACTTTGTTTAACAAATTTGGTCCTCATTTGCCGAAGTTATCGAGCTTCAAAGTTTGAAAAGTCACAAAAGTTATGTGTTCGAGCACTTAAAGTACTGTTTTTCATGGAAATCCAACAAGATGCAATCATGATGTGTTGTGACATCTTAAAGATCTCGTGGAGCTGATTAATTTGACACTTTGTTTAAGAAATTTGGTCCACAATTCCCGAAGTTATCGAGCTTCAAAATTTGAAAAGTCACAAAAGTTGTGTGTTTGAGCAATTAAAGTACCATTTTTCTTGGAAATTCGACAAGATGCAATCATGATGTGTTGTGAAATCTTAAAGATCTCGTGGAGCTGATTAATTTGACACTTTGTTTAACAAATTTGGTCCTCATTTGCCGAAGTTATCGAGCTTCAAAATTTGAAAAGTCACAAAAGTTGTGTGTTTGAGCACTTAAAGTACTATTTTTCTTGGAAATTCGACAAGATGCAATCATGATGTGTTGTGACATCTTAAAGATCTCGTGGAGCTGATTAATTTGACACTTTGTTTAAGAAATTTGGTCCACAATTCCCGAAGTTATCGAGCTTCAAAATTTGAAAAGTCACAAAAGTTATGTGTTTGAGCACTTAAAGTACTGTTTTTCTTGGAAATCCAACAAGATGCAATTATGATGTGTTGTGACATCTTAAAGATCTCGTGGAGCTGATTAATTTGACACTTTGTTTAACAAATTTGGTCGACAATTCCCGAAGTTATCGAGTTTCAAAGTTTGAAAAGTCACAAAAGTTGTGTGTTTGAGCACTTAAAGTACTATTTTTCATGGAAATTCAACAAGATGCTATCATGATGTGTTGTGACATCTTGAAGATCTCGTCGAGCTGATTAATTTGACACTTTGTTTAACAATCTTGGTCGACAATTCCCGAAGTTATCGAGCTTCAAAATTTGAAAAGACACAAAAGTTGTGTGTTTGAGCACTTAAAGTACTATTTTTCATGGAAATTCAACAAGATGCTATCATGATGTGTTGTGACATCTTGAAGATCTCGTCGAGCTGATTAATTTGACACTTTGTTTAACAATCTTGGTCGACAATTCCCGAAGTTATCGAGCTTCAAAATTTGAAAAGACACAAAAGTTGTGTGTTTGAGCACTTAAAGTACTATTTTTCATGGAAATTCAACAAGATGCTATCATGATGTGTTGTGACATCTTGAAGATCTCGTCGAGCTGATTAATTTGACACTTTGTTTAACAATCTTGGTCGACAATTCCCGAAGTTATCGAGCTTCAAAATTTGAAAAGACACAAAAGTTGTGTGTTTGAGCACTTAAAGTACTATTTTTCATGGAAATTCAACAAGATGCTATCATGATGTGTTGTGACATCTTGAAGATCTCGTCGAACTGATTAATTTGACACTTTGTTTAACAATCTTGGTCGACAATTCCCGAAGTTATCGAGCTTCAAAATTTGAAAAGTCACAAAAGTTGTGTGTTTGAGCAATTAAAGTACAGTTTTTCTTGGAAATCCAACAAGATGCAATCATGATGTGTTGTGACATCTTAAAGATCTCGTGGAGCTGATTAATTTGACACTTTGTTTAAGAAATTTGGTCCACAATTCCCGAAGTTATCGAGCTTCAAAATTTGAAAAGTCACAAAAGTTATGTGTTTGAGCACTTAAAGTACTGTTTTTCTTGGAAATCCAACAAGATGCAATCATGATGTGTTGTGACATCTTAAAGATCTCGTGGAGCTGATTAATTTGACACTTTGTTTAACAATCTTGGTCGACAATTCCCGAAGTTATCGAGCTTCAAAATTTGAAAAGACACAAAAGTTGTGTGTTTGAGCACTTAAAGTACTATTTTTCATGGAAATTCAACAAGATGCTATCATGATGTGTTGTGACATCTTGAAGATCTCGTCGAGCTGATTAATTTGACACTTTGTTTAACAATCTTGGTCGACAATTCCCGAAGTTATCGAGCTTCAAAATTTGAAAAGACACAAAAGTTGTGTGTTTGAGCACTTAAAGTACTATTTTTCATGGAAATTCAACAAGATGCTATCATGATGTGTTGTGACATCTTGAAGATCTCGTCGAGCTGATTAATTTGACACTTTGTTTAACAATCTTGGTCGACAATTCCCGAAGTTATCGAGCTTCAAAATTTGAAAAGACACAAAAGTTGTGTGTTTGAGCACTTAAAGTACTATTTTTCATGGAAATTCAACAAGATGCTATCATGATGTGTTGTGACATCTTGAAGATCTCGTCGAGCTGATTAATTTGACACTTTGTTTAACAATCTTGGTCGACAATTCCCGAAGTTATCGAGCTTCAAAATTTGAAAAGACACAAAAGTTGTGTGTTTGAGCACTTAAAGTACTATTTTTCATGGAAATTCAACAAGATGCTATCATGATGTGTTGTGACATCTTGAAGATCTCGTCGAGCTGATTAATTTGACACTTTGTTTAACAATCTTGGTCGACAATTCCCGAAGTTATCGAGCTTCAAAATTTGAAAAGTCACAAAAGTTGTGTGTTTGAGCAATTAAAGTACTGTTTTTCTTGGAAATCCAACAAGATGCAATCATGATGTGTTGTGACATCTTAAAGATCTCGTGGAGCTGATTAATTTGACACTTTGTTTAAGAAATTTGGTCCACAATTCCCGAAGTTATCGAGCTTCAAAATTTGAAAAGTCACAAAAGTTATGTGTTTGAGCACTTAAAGTACTGTTTTTCTTGGAAATCCAACAAGATGCAATCATGATGTGTTGTGAAATCTTAAAGATCTCGTCGAGCTGATTAATTTGACACTTTGTTTAAGAAATTTGGTCCACAATTCCCGAAGTTATCGAGCTTCAAAGTTTGAAAAGTCACAAAAGTTGTGTGTTTGAGCACTTAAAGTACTATTTTTCTTGGAAATTCGACAAGATGCAATCATGATGTGTTGTGACATCTTAAAGATCTCGTCGAGCTGATTAATTTGACACTTTGTTTAAGAAATTTGGTCGACAATTCCCGAAGTTATCGAGTTTCAAAGTTTGAAAAGTCACAAAAGTTGTGTGTTTGAGCACTTAAAGTACTATTTTTCTTGGAAATTCGACAAGATGCAATCATGATGTGTTGTGACATCTTAAAGATCTCGTCGAGCTGATTAATTTGACACTTTGTTTAAGAAATTTGGTCGACAATTCCCGAAGTTATCGAGCTTCAAAATTTGAAAAGTCACAAAAGTTGTGTGTTTGAGCAATTAAAGTACTATTTTTCTTGGAAATGCAACAAGATGCAATCATGATGTGTTGTGACATCTTAAAGATCTCGTGGAGCTGATTAATTTGACACTTTGTTTAACAAATTTGGTCCTCATTTGCCGAAGTTATCGAGCTTCACAATTTGAAAAGTCACAAAAGTTGTATGTTTGAGCACTTAAAGTACTATTTTTCTTGGAAATTCGACAAGATGCAATCATGATGTGTTGTGACATCTTAAAGATCTCGTGGAGCTGATTAATTTGACACTTTGTTTAACAAATTTGGTCCTCATTTGCCGAAGTTATCGAGCTTCAAAATTTGAAAAGTCACAAAAGTTATGTGTTTGAGCACTTAAAGTACTGTTTTTCTTGGAAATCCAACAAGATGCAATCATGATGTGTTGTGACATCTTAAAGATCTCGTGGAGCTGATTAATTTGACACTTTGTTTAAGAAATTTGGTCCACAATTCCCGAAGTTATCGAGCTTCAAAATTTGAAAAGTCACAAAAGTTGTGTGTTTGAGCAATTAAAGTACCATTTTTCTTGGAAATTCGACAAGATGCAATCATGATGTGTTGTGAAATCTTAAAGATCTCGTGGAGCTGATTAATTTGACACTTTGTTTAACAAATTTGGTCCTCATTTGCCGAAGTTATCGAGCTTCAAAATTTGAAAAGTCACAAAAGTTGTGTGTTTGAGCACTTAAAGTACTATTTTTCTTGGAAATTCGACAAGATGCAATCATGATGTGTTGTGACATCTTAAAGATCTCGTGGAGCTGATTAATTTGACACTTTGTTTAAGAAATTTGGTCCACAATTCCCGAAGTTATCGAGCTTCAAAATTTGAAAAGTCACAAAAGTTATGTGTTTGAGCACTTAAAGTACTGTTTTTCTTGGAAATCCAACAAGATGCAATCATGATGTGTTGTGACATCTTAAAGATCTCGTGGAGCTGATTAATTTGACACTTTGTTTAACAAATTTGGTCGACAATTCCCGAAGTTATCGAGTTTCAAAGTTTGAAAAGTCACAAAAGTTGTGTGTTTGAGCACTTAAAGTACTATTTTTCTTGGAAATTCAACAAGATGCAATCATGATGTGTTGTGAAATCTTAAAGATCTCGTCGAGCTGATTAATTTGACACTTTGTTTAAGAAATTTGGTCCACAATTCCCGAAGTTATCGAGCTTCAAAATTTGAAAAGTCACAAAAGTTATGTGTTTGAGCACTTAAAGTACTATTTTTCTTGGAAATGCAACAAGATGCAATCATGATGTGTTGTGACATCTTAAAGATCTCGTGGAGCTGATTAATTTGACACTTTGTTTAAGAAATTTGGTCCACAATTCCCGAAGTTATCGAGCTTCAAAATTTGAAAAGTCACAAAAGTTATGTGTTTGAGCACTTAAAGTACTATTTTTCTTGGAAATGCAACAAGATGCAATCATGATGTGTTGTGACATCTTAAAGATCTCGTGGAGCTGATTAATTTGACACTTTGTTTAACAAATTTGGTCGACAATTCCCGAAGTTATCGAGTTTCAAAGTTTGAAAAGTCACAAAAGTTGTGTGTTTGAGCACTTAAAGTACTATTTTTCTTGGAAATTCGACAAGATGCAATCATGATGTGTTGTGACATCTTAAAGATCTCGTCGAGCTGATTAATTTGACACTTTGTTTAAGAAATTTGGTCGACAATTCCCGAAGTTATCGAGCTTCAAAATTTGAAAAGTCACAAAAGTTGTGTGTTTGAGCACTTAAAGTACTATTTTTCTTGGAAATTCGACAAGATGCAATCATGATGTGTTGTGACATCTTAAAGATCTCGTGGAGCTGATTAATTTGACACTTTGTTTAACAAATTTGGTCCTCATTTGCCGAAGTTATCGAGCTTCAAAATTTGAAAAGTCACAAAAGTTGTGTGTTTGAGCACTTAAAGTACTATTTTTCATGGAAATTCAACAAGATGCTATCATGATGTGTTGTGACATCTTGAAGATCTCGTCGAGCTGATTAATTTGACACTTTGTTTAACAATCTTGGTCGACAATTCCCGAAGTTATCGAGCTTCAAAATTTGAAAAGACACAAAAGTTGTGTGTTTGAGCACTTAAAGTACTATTTTTCATGGAAATTCAACAAGATGCTATCATGATGTGTTGTGACATCTTGAAGATCTCGTCGAGCTGATTAATTTGACACTTTGTTTAACAATCTTGGTCGACAATTCCCGAAGTTATCGAGCTTCAAAATTTGAAAAGACACAAAAGTTGTGTGTTTGAGCAATTAAAGTACTATTTTTCATGGAAATTCAACAAGATGCAATCATGATGTGTTGTGACATCTTGAAGATCTCGTCGAGCTGATTAATTTGACACTTTGTTTAACAATCTTGGTCGACAATTCCCGAAGTTATCGAGCTTCAAAGTTTGAAAACTCACAAAAGTTATGTGTTTGAGCACTTAAAGTACTGTTTTTCTTGGAAATCCAACAAGATGCAATCATGATGTGTTGTGACATCTAAAAGATCTCGTGGAGCTGATTAATTTGACACTTTGTTTAACAAATTTGGTCCTCATTTGCCGAAGTTATCGAGCTTCAAAATTTGAAAAGTCACAAAAGTTATGTGTTTGAGCACTTAAAGTACTGTTTTTCTTGGAAATCCAACAAGATGCAATCATGATGTGTTGTGACATCTTAAAGATCTCGTGGAGCTGATTAATTTGACACTTTGTTTAAGAAATTTGGTCCACAATTCCCGAAGTTATCGAGCTTCAAAATTTGAAAAGTCACAAAAGTTGTGTGTTTGAGCACTTAAAGTACTATTTTTCATGGAAATTCCACAAGATGCTATCATGATGTGTTGTGACATCTTGAAGATCTCGTCGAGCTGATTAATTTGACACTTTGTTTAACAAATTTGGTCCTCATTTGCCGAAGTTATCGAGCTTCAAAGTTTGAAAAGTCACAAAAGTTATGTGTTCGAGCACTTAAAGTACTGTTTTTCATGGAAATCCAACAAAATGCAATCATGATGTGTTGTGACATCTTAAAGATCTCGTGGAGCTGATTAATTTGACACTTTGTTTAAGAAATTTGGTCCACAATTCCCGAAGTTATCGAGCTTCAAAGTTTGAAAAGTCACAAAAGTTATGTGTTTGAGCACTTAAAGTACTGTTTTTCTTGGAAATGCAACAAGATGCAATCATGATGTGTTGTGACATCTTAAAGATCTCGTGGAGCTGATTAATTTGACACTTTGTTTAACAAATTTGGTCCTCATTTGCCGAAGTTATCGAGCTTCACAATTTGAAAAGTCACAAAAGTTGTATGTTTGAGCACTTAAAGTACTATTTTTCTTGGAAATTCGACAAGATGCAATCATGATGTGTTGTGACATCTTAAAGATCTCGTGGAGCTGATTAATTTGACACTTTGTTTAACAACCTTGGTCGACAATTCCCGAAGTTATCGAGTTTCAAAGTTTGAAAAGTCACAAAAGTTGTGTGTTTGAGCACTTAAAGTACTATTTTTCTTGGAAATTCAACAAGATGCAATCATGATGTGTTATGAAATCTTAAAGATCTCGTCGACCTGATTAATTTGACACTTTGTTTAAGAAATTTGGTCGACAATTCCCGAAGTTATCGAGCTTCAAAATTTGAAAAGTCACAAAAGTTGTGTGTTTGAGCAATTAAAGTACTATTTTTCTTGGAAATGCAACAAGATGCAATCATGATGTGTTGTGACATCTTAAAGATCTCGTGGAGCTGATTAATTTGACACTTTGTTTAACAAATTTGGTCCTCATTTGCCGAAGTTATCGAGCTTCACAATTTGAAAAGTCACAAAAGTTGTGTGTTTGAGCACTTAAAGTACTATTTTTCTTGGAAATTCAACAAGATGCAATCATGATGTGTTGTGACATCTTAAAGATCTCGTCGAGCTGATTAATTTGACACTTTGTTTAAGAAATTTGGTCGACAATTCCCGAAGTTATCGAGTTTCAAAGTTTGAAAAGTCACAAAAGTTGTGTGTTTGAGCACTTAAAGTACTATTTTTCTTGGAAATTCGACAAGATGCAATCATGATGTGTTGTGACATCTTAAAGATCTCGTCGAGCTGATTAATTTGACACTTTGTTTAAGAAATTTGGTCCACAATTCCCGAAGTTATCGAGCTTCAAAGTTTGAAAAGTCACAAAAGTTATGTGTTTGAGCACTTAAAGTACTGTTTTTCTTGGAAATCCAACAAGATGCAATCATGATGTGTTGTGACATCTTAAAGATCTCGTGGAGCTGATTAATTTGACACTTTGTTTAACAAATTTGGTCCTCATTTGCCGAAGTTATCGAGCTTCAAAATTTGAAAAGTCACAAAAGTTGTGTGTTTGAGCACTTAAAGTACTATTTTTCATGGAAATTCAACAAGATGCTATCATGATGTGTTGTGACATCTTGAAGATCTCGTCGAGCTGATTAATTTGACACTTTGTTTAACAATCTTGGTCGACAATTCCCGAAGTTATCGAGCTTCAAAATTTGAAAAGACACAAAAGTTGTGTGTTTGAGCACTTAAAGTACTATTTTTCATGGAAATTCAACAAGATGCTATCATGATGTGTTGTGACATCTTGAAGATCTCGTCGAGCTGATTAATTTGACACTTTGTTTAACAATCTTGGTCGACAATTCCCGAAGTTATCGAGCTTCAAAATTTGAAAAGACACAAAAGTTGTGTGTTTGAGCACTTAAAGTACTATTTTTCATGGAAATTCAACAAGATGCTATCATGATGTGTTGTGACATCTTGAAGATCTCGTCGAGCTGATTAATTTGACACTTTGTTTAACAATCTTGGTCGACAATTCCCGAAGTTATCGAGCTTCAAAATTTGAAAAGACACAAAAGTTGTGTGTTTGAGCACTTAAAGTACTATTTTTCATGGAAATTCAACAAGATGCTATCATGATGTGTTGTGACATCTTGAAGATCTCGTCGAGCTGATTAATTTGACACTTTGTTTAACAATCTTGGTCGACAATTCCCGAAGTTATCGAGCTTCAAAATTTGAAAAGACACAAAAGTTGTGTGTTTGAGCACTTAAAGTACTATTTTTCATGGAAATTCAACAAGATGCTATCATGATGTGTTGTGACATCTTGAAGATCTCGTCGAGCTGATTAATTTGACACTTTGTTTAACAATCTTGGTCGACAATTCCCGAAGTTATCGAGCTTCAAAATTTGAAAAGACACAAAAGTTGTGTGTTTGAGCACTTAAAGTACTATTTTTCATGGAAATTCAACAAGATGCTATCATGATGTGTTGTGACATCTTGAAGATCTCGTCGAGCTGATTAATTTGACACTTTGTTTAACAATCTTGGTCGACAATTCCCGAAGTTATCGAGCTTCAAAATTTGAAAAGACACAAAAGTTGTGTGTTTGAGCACTTAAAGTACTATTTTTCATGGAAATTCAACAAGATGCTATCATGATGTGTTGTGACATCTTGAAGATCTCGTCGAGCTGATTAATTTGACACTTTGTTTAACAATCTTGGTCGACAATTCCCGAAGTTATCGAGCTTCAAAATTTGAAAAGTCACAAAAGTTGTGTGTTTGAGCAATTAAAGTACTGTTTTTCTTGGAAATCCAACAAGATGCAATCATGATGTGTTGTGACATCTTAAAGATCTCGTGGAGCTGATTAATTTGACACTTTGTTTAAGAAATTTGGTCCACAATTCCCGAAGTTATCGAGCTTCAAAATTTGAAAAGTCACAAAAGTTATGTGTTTGAGCACTTAAAGTACTGTTTTTCTTGGAAATCCAACAAGATGCAATCATGATGTGTTGTGACATCTTAAAGATCTCGTGGAGCTGATTAATTTGACACTTTGTTTAAGAAATTTGGTCCACAATTCCCGAAGTTATCGAGCTTCACAATTTGAAAAGTCACAAAAGTTGTGTGTTTGAGCACTTAAAGTACTATTTTTCTTGGAAATTCAACAAGATGCAATCATGATGTGTTGTGACATCTTAAAGATCTCGTCGAGCTGATTAATTTGACACTTTGTTTAAGAAATTTGGTCGACAATTCCCGAAGTTATCGAGTTTCAAAGTTTGAAAAGTCACAAAAGTTGTGTGTTTGAGCACTTAAAGTACTATTTTTCTTGGAAATTCGACAAGATGCAATCATGATGTGTTGTGACATCTTAAAGATCTCGTCGAGCTGATTAATTTGACACTTTGTTTAAGAAATTTGGTCCACAATTCCCGAAGTTATCGAGCTTCAAAGTTTGAAAAGTCACAAAAGTTATGTGTTTGAGCACTTAAAGTACTGTTTTTCTTGGAAATCCAACAAGATGCAATCATGATGTGTTGTGACATCTTAAAGATCTCGTGGAGCTGATTAATTTGACACTTTGTTTAACAAATTTGGTCCTCATTTGCCGAAGTTATCGAGCTTCAAAATTTGAAAAGTCACAAAAGTTGTGTGTTTGAGCACTTAAAGTACTATTTTTCATGGAAATTCAACAAGATGCTATCATGATGTGTTGTGACATCTTGAAGATCTCGTCGAGCTGATTAATTTGACACTTTGTTTAACAATCTTGGTCGACAATTCCCGAAGTTATCGAGCTTCAAAATTTGAAAAGACACAAAAGTTGTGTGTTTGAGCACTTAAAGTACTATTTTTCATGGAAATTCAACAAGATGCTATCATGATGTGTTGTGACATCTTGAAGATCTCGTCGAGCTGATTAATTTGACACTTTGTTTAACAATCTTGGTCGACAATTCCCGAAGTTATCGAGCTTCAAAATTTGAAAAGTCACAAAAGTTGTGTGTTTGAGCAATTAAAGTACTGTTTTTCTTGGAAATCCAACAAGATGCAATCATGATGTGTTGTGACATCTTAAAGATCTCGTGGAGCTGATTAATTTGACACTTTGTTTAAGAAATTTGGTCCACAATTCCCGAAGTTATCGAGCTTCAAAATTTGAAAAGTCACAAAAGTTATGTGTTTGAGCACTTAAAGTACTGTTTTTCTTGGAAATCCAACAAGATGCAATCATGATGTGTTGTGACATCTTAAAGATCTCGTGGAGCTGATTAATTTGACACTTTGTTTAAGAAATTTGGTCCACAATTCCCGAAGTTATCGAGCTTCAAAATTTGAAAAGTCACAAAAGTTGTGTGTTTGAGCACTTAAAGTACTATTTTTCTTGGAAATTCGACAAGATGCAATCATGATGTGTTGTGAAATCTTAAAGATCTCGCCGAGCTGATTAATTTGACACTTTGTTTAAGAAATTTGGTCCACAATTCCCGAAGTTATCGAGCTTCAAAGTTTGAAAAGTCACAAAAGTTATGTGTTCGAGCACTTAAAGTACTGTTTTTCATGGAAATCCAACAAAATGCAATCATGATGTGTTGTGACATCTTAAAGATCTCGTGGAGCTGATTAATTTGACACTTTGTTTAAGAAATTTGGTCCACAATTCCCGAAGTTATCGAGCTTCAAAGTTTGAAAAGTCACAAAAGTTATGTGTTTGAGCACTTAAAGTACTGTTTTTCTTGGAAATCCAACAAGATGCAATCATGATGTGTTGTGACATCTTAAAGATCTCGTGGAGCTGATTAATTTGACACTTTGTTTAACAAATTTGGTCCTCATTTGCCGAAGTTATCGAGCTTCAAAATTTGAAAAGTCACAAAAGTTGTGTGTTTGAGCACTTAAAGTACTATTTTTCATGGAAATTCAACAAGATGCTATCATGATGTGTTGTGACATCTTGAAGATCTCGTCGAGCTGATTAATTTGACACTTTGTTTAACAATCTTGGTCGACAATTCCCGAAGTTATTGAGCTTCAAAATTTGAAAAGACACAAAAGTTGTGTGTTTGAGCACTTAAAGTACTATTTTTCATGGAAATTCAACAAGATGCTATCATGATGTGTTGTGACATCTTGAAGATCTCGTCGAGCTGATTAATTTGACACTTTGTTTAACAATCTTGGTCGACAATTCCCGAAGTTATCGAGCTTCAAAATTTGAAAAGTCACAAAAGTTGTGTGTTTGAGCAATTAAAGTACTGTTTTTCTTGGAAATCCAACAAGATGCAATCATGATGTGTTGTGACATCTTAAAGATCTCGTGGAGCTGATTAATTTGACACTTTGTTTAAGAAATTTGGTCCACAATTCCCGAAGTTATCGAGCTTCAAAATTTGAAAAGTCACAAAAGTTATGTGTTTGAGCACTTAAAGTACTGTTTTTCTTGGAAATCCAACAAGATGCAATCATGATGTGTTGTGACATCTTAAAGATCTCGTGGAGCTGATTAATTTGACACTTTGTTTAAGAAATTTGGTCCACAATTCCCGAAGTTATCGAGCTTCAAAATTTGAAAAGTCACAAAAGTTGTGTGTTTGAGCACTTAAAGTACTATTTTTCATGGAAATTCCACAAGATGCTATCATGATGTGTTGTGAAATCTTAAAGATCTCGTGGAGCTGATTAATTTGACACTTTGTTTAACAAATTTGGTCCTCATTTGCCGAAGTTATCGAGCTTCAAAATTTGAAAAGTCACAAAAGTTGTGTGTTTGAGCACTTAAAGTACTATTTTTCATGGAAATTCAACAAGATGCTATCATGATGTGTTGTGACATCTTGAAGATCTCGTCGAGCTGATTAATTTGACACTTTGTTTAACAATCTTGGTCGACAATTCCCGAAGTTATCGAGCTTCAAAATTTGAAAAGTCACAAAAGTTGTGTGTTTGAGCACTTAAAGTACTATTTTTCATGGAAATTCAACAAGATGCTATCATGATGTGTTGTGACATCTTGAAGATCTCGTCGAGCTGATTAATTTGACACTTTGTTTAACAATCTTGGTCGACAATTCCCGAAGTTATCGAGCTTCAAAATTTGAAAAGACACAAAAGTTGTGTGTTTGAGCACTTAAAGTACTATTTTTCATGGAAATTCAACAAGATGCTATCATGATGTGTTGTGACATCTTGAAGATCTCGTCGAGCTGATTAATTTGACACTTTGTTTAACAATCTTGGTCGACAATTCCCGAAGTTATCGAGCTTCAAAATTTGAAAAGACACAAAAGTTGTGTGTTTGAGCAATTAAAGTACTGTTTTTCTTGGAAATCCAACAAGATGCAATCATGATGTGTTGTGACATCTTAAAGATCTCGTGGAGCTGATTAATTTGACACTTTGTTTAAGAAATTTGGTCCACAATTCCCGAAGTTATCGAGCTTCAAAATTTGAAAAGTCACAAAAGTTGTGTGTTTGAGCAATTAAAGTACCATTTTTCTTGGAAATTCGACAAGATGCAATCATGATGTGTTGTGAAATCTTAAAGATCTCGTGGAGCTGATTAATTTGACACTTTGTTTAACAAATTTGGTCCTCATTTGCCGAAGTTATCGAGCTTCAAAATTTGAAAAGTCACAAAAGTTGTGTGTTTGAGCACTTAAAGTACTATTTTTCATGGAAATTCAACAAGATGCTATCATGATGTGTTGTGACATCTTGAAGATCTCGTCGAGCTGATTAATTTGACACTTTGTTTAACAATCTTGGTCGACAATTCCCGAAGTTATCGAGCTTCAAAATTTGAAAAGACACAAAAGTTGTGTGTTTGAGCACTTAAAGTACTATTTTTCATGGAAATTCAACAAGATGCTATCATGATGTGTTGTGACATCTTGAAGATCTCGTCGAGCTGATTAATTTGACACTTTGTTTAACAATCTTGGTCGACAATTCCCGAAGTTATCGAGCTTCAAAATTTGAAAAGACACAAAAGTTGTGTGTTTGAGCACTTAAAGTACTATTTTTCATGGAAATTCAACAAGATGCTATCATGATGTGTTGTGACATCTTGAAGATCTCGTCGAGCTGATTAATTTGACACTTTGTTTAACAATCTTGGTCGACAATTCCCGAAGTTATCGAGCTTCAAAATTTGAAAAGACACAAAAGTTGTATGTTTGAGCACTTAAAGTACTATTTTTCATGGAAATTCAACAAGATGCTATCATGATGTGTTGTGACATCTTGAAGATCTCGTCGAGCTGATTAATTTGACACTTTGTTTAACAATCTTGGTCGACAATTCCCGAAGTTATCGAGCTTCAAAATTTTAAAAGACACAAAAGTTGTGTGTTTGAGCACTTAAAGTACTATTTTTCATGGAAATTCAACAAGATGCTATCATGATGTGTTGTGACATCTTGAAGATCTCGTCGAGCTGATTAATTTGACACTTTGTTTAACAATCTTGGTCGACAATTCCCGAAGTTATCGAGCTTCAAAATTTGAAAAGACACAAAAGTTGTGTGTTTGAGCACTTAAAGTACTATTTTTCATGGAAATTCAACAAGATGCTATCATGATGTGTTGTGACATCTTGAAGATCTCGTCGAGCTGATTAATTTGACACTTTGTTTAACAATCTTGGTCGACAATTCCCGAAGTTATCGAGCTTCAAAATTTGAAAAGACACAAAAGTTGTGTGTTTGAGCACTTAAAGTACTATTTTTCATGGAAATTCAACAAGATGCTATCATGATGTGTTGTGACATCTTGAAGATCTCGTCGAGCTGATTAATTTGACACTTTGTTTAACAATCTTGGTCGACAATTCCCGAAGTTATCGAGCTTCAAAATTTGAAAAGACACAAAAGTTGTGTGTTTGGGCACTTAAAGTACTATTTTTCATGGAAATTCAACAAGATGCTATCATGATGTGTTGTGACATCTTGAAGATCTCGTCGAGCTGATTAATTTGACACTTTGTTTAACAATCTTGGTCGACAATTCCCGAAGTTATCGAGCTTCAAAATTTGAAAAGTCACAAAAGTTGTGTGTTTGAGCAATTAAAGTACTGTTTTTCTTGGAAATCCAACAAGATGCAATCATGATGTGTTGTGACATCTTAAAGATCTCGTGGAGCTGATTAATTTGACACTTTGTTTAAGAAATTTGGTCCACAATTCCCGAAGTTATCGAGCTTCAAAATTTGAAAAGTCACAAAAGTTATGTGTTTGAGCACTTAAAGTACTGTTTTTCTTGGAAATCCAACAAGATGCAATCATGATGTGTTGTGACATCTTAAAGATCTCGTGGAGCTGATTAATTTGACACTTTGTTTAAGAAATTTGGTCCACAATTCCCGAAGTTATCGAGCTTCAAAATTTGAAAAGTCACAAAAGTTGTGTGTTTGAGCACTTAAAGTACTATTTTTCTTGGAAATTCGACAAGATGCAATCATGATGTGTTGTGAAATCTTAAAGATCTCGTCGAGCTGATTAATTTGACACTTTGTTTAAGAAATTTGGTCCACAATTCCCGAAGTTATCGAGCTTCAAAATTTGAAAAGTCACAAAAGTTATGTGTTTGAGCACTTAAAGTACTATTTTTCTTGGAAATTCGACAAGATGCAATCATGATGTGTTGTGAAATCTTCAAGATCTCGTCGAGCTGATTAATTTGACACTTTGTTTAAGAAATTTGGTCCTCATTTGCCGAAGTTATCGAGCTTCAAAATTTGAAAAGTCACAAAAGTTGTGTGTTTGAGCACTTAAAGTACTATTTTTCATGGAAATTCAACAAGATGCTATCATGATGTGTTGTGACATCTTGAAGATCTCGTCGAGCTGATTAATTTGACACTTTGTTTAACAATCTTGGTCGACAATTCCCGAAGTTATCGAGCTTCAAAATTTGAAAAGACACAAAAGTTGTGTGTTTGAGCACTTAAAGTACTATTTTTCATGGAAATTCAACAAGATGCTATCATGATGTGTTGTGACATCTTGAAGATCTCGTCGAGCTGATTAATTTGACACTTTGTTTAACAATCTTGGTCGACAATTCCCGAAGTTATCGAGCTTCAAAATTTGAAAAGACACAAAAGTTGTGTGTTTGAGCACTTAAAGTACTATTTTTCATGGAAATTCAACAAGATGCTATCATGATGTGTTGTGACATCTTGAAGATCTCGTCGAGCTGATTAATTTGACACTTTGTTTAACAATCTTGGTCGACAATTCCCGAAGTTATCGAGCTTCAAAATTTGAAAAGACACAAAAGTTGTATGTTTGAGCACTTAAAGTACTATTTTTCATGGAAATTCAACAAGATGCTATCATGATGTGTTGTGACATCTTGAAGATCTCGTCGAGCTGATTAATTTGACACTTTGTTTAACAATCTTGGTCGACAATTCCCGAAGTTATCGAGCTTCAAAATTTTAAAAGACACAAAAGTTGTGTGTTTGAGCACTTAAAGTACTATTTTTCATGGAAATTCAACAAGATGCTATCATGATGTGTTGTGACATCTTGAAGATCTCGTCGAGCTGATTAATTTGACACTTTGTTTAACAATCTTGGTCGACAATTCCCGAAGTTATCGAGCTTCAAAATTTGAAAAGACACAAAAGTTGTGTGTTTGAGCACTTAAAGTACTATTTTTCATGGAAATTCAACAAGATGCTATCATGATGTGTTGTGACATCTTGAAGATCTCGTCGAGCTGATTAATTTGACACTTTGTTTAACAATCTTGGTCGACAATTCCCGAAGTTATCGAGCTTCAAAATTTGAAAAGACACAAAAGTTGTGTGTTTGAGCACTTAAAGTACTATTTTTCATGGAAATTCAACAAGATGCTATCATGATGTGTTGTGACATCTTGAAGATCTCGTCGAGCTGATTAATTTGACACTTTGTTTAACAATCTTGGTCGACAATTCCCGAAGTTATCGAGCTTCAAAATTTGAAAAGACACAAAAGTTGTGTGTTTGAGCACTTAAAGTACTATTTTTCATGGAAATTCAACAAGATGCTATCATGATGTGTTGTGACATCTTGAAGATCTCGTCGAGCTGATTAATTTGACACTTTGTTTAACAATCTTGGTCGACAATTCCCGAAGTTATCGAGCTTCAAAATTTGAAAAGTCACAAAAGTTGTGTGTTTGAGCAATTAAAGTACTGTTTTTCTTGGAAATCCAACAAGATGCAATCATGATGTGTTGTGACATCTTAAAGATCTCGTGGAGCTGATTAATTTGACACTTTGTTTAAGAAATTTGGTCCACAATTCCCGAAGTTATCGAGCTTCAAAATTTGAAAAGTCACAAAAGTTATGTGTTTGAGCACTTAAAGTACTGTTTTTCTTGGAAATCCAACAAGATGCAATCATGATGTGTTGTGACATCTTAAAGATCTCGTGGAGCTGATTAATTTGACACTTTGTTTAAGAAATTTGGTCCACAATTCCCGAAGTTATCGAGCTTCAAAATTTGAAAAGTCACAAAAGTTGTGTGTTTGAGCACTTAAAGTACTATTTTTCTTGGAAATTCGACAAGATGCAATCATGATGTGTTGTGAAATCTTAAAGATCTCGTCGAGCTGATTAATTTGACACTTTGTTTAAGAAATTTGGTCCACAATTCCCGAAGTTATCGAGCTTCAAAATTTGAAAAGTCACAAAAGTTATGTGTTTGAGCACTTAAAGTACTGTTTTTCTTGGAAATCCAACAAGATGCAATCATGATGTGTTGTGACATCTTAAAGATCTCGTGGAGCTGATTAATTTGACACTTTGTTTAAGAAATTTGGTCCACAATTCCCGAAGTTATCGAGCTTCAAAATTTGAAAAGTCACAAAAGTTGTGTGTTTGAGCACTTAAAGTACTATTTTTCATGGAAATTCCACAAGATGCTATCATGATGTGTTGTGACATCTTGAAGATCTCGTCGAGCTGATTAATTTGACACTTTGTTTAACAAATTTGGTCCTCATTTGCCGAAGTTATCGAGCTTCAAAGTTTGAAAAGTCACAAAAGTTATGTGTTCGAGCACTTAAAGTACTGTTTTTCATGGAAATCCAACAAGATGCAATCATGATGTGTTGTGACATCTTAAAGATCTCGTGGAGCTGATTAATTTGACACTTTGTTTAAGAAATTTGGTCCACAATTCCCGAAGTTATCGTGCTTCAAAATTTGAAAAGTCACAAAAGTTGTGTGTTTGAGCAATTAAAGTACCATTTTTCTTGGAAATTCGACAAGATGCAATCATGATGTGTTGTGAAATCTTAAAGATCTCGTGGAGCTGATTAATTTGACACTTTGTTTAACAAATTTGGTCCTCATTTGCCGAAGTTATCGAGCTTCAAAATTTGAAAAGTCACAAAAGTTGTGTGTTTGAGCACTTAAAGTACTATTTTTCTTGGAAATTCGACAAGATGCAATCATGATGTGTTGTGACATCTTAAAGATCTCGTGGAGCTGATTAATTTGACACTTTGTTTAAGAAATTTGGTCGACAATTCCCGAAGTTATCGAGTTTCAAAGTTTGAAAAGTCACAAAAGTTGTGTGTTTGAGCACTTAAAGTACTATTTTTCTTGGAAATTCAACAAGATGCAATCATGATGTGTTGTGAAATCTTAAAGATCTCGTCGAGCTGATTAATTTGACACTTTGTTTAAGAAATTTGGTCGACAATTCCCGAAGTTATCGAGCTTCAAAATTTGAAAAGTCACAAAAGTTATGTGTTTGAGCACTTAAAGTACTATTTTTCTTGGAAATGCAACAAGATGCAATCATGATGTGTTGTGACATCTTAAAGATCTCGTGGAGCTGATTAATTTGACACTTTGTTTAACAAATTTGGTCGACAATTCCCGAAGTTATCGAGTTTCAAAGTTTGAAAAGTCACAAAAGTTGTGTGTTTGAGCACTTAAAGTACTATTTTTCTTGGAAATTCGACAAGATGCAATCATGATGTGTTGTGACATCTTAAAGATCTCGTCGAGCTGATTAATTTGACACTTTGTTTAAGAAATTTGGTCCACAATTCCCGAAGTTATCGAGCTTCAAAGTTTGAAAAGTCACAAAAGTTATGTGTTTGAGCACTTAAAGTACTGTTTTTCTTGGAAATCCAACAAGATGCAATCATGATGTGTTGTGACATCTTAAAGATCTCGTGGAGCTGATTAATTTGACACTTTGTTTAACAAATTTGGTCCTCATTTGCCGAAGTTATCGAGCTTCAAAATTTGAAAAGTCACAAAAGTTGTGTGTTTGAGCAATTAAAGTACTATTTTTCTTGGAAATTCGACAAGATGCAATCATGATGTGTTGTGAAATCTTAAAGATCTCGTGGAGCTGATTAATTTGACACTTTGTTTAACAACCTTGGTCGACAATTCCCGAAGTTATCGAGCTTCAAAATTTGAAAAGACACAAAAGTTGTGTGTTTGTGCACTTAAAGTACTATTTTTCATGGAAATTCAACAAGATGCAATCATGATGTGTTGTGAAATCTTAAAGATCTCGTCGAGCTGATTAATTTGACACTTTGTTTAACAAATTTGGTCCTCATTTGCCGAAGTTATCGAGCTTCAAAATTTGAAAAATCACAAAAGTTGTGTGTTTGAGCACTTAAAGTACTGTTTTTCATGGAAATCCAACAAGATGCAATCATGATGTGTTGTGACATCTTAAAGATCTCGTGGAGCTGATTAATTTGACACTTTGTTTAACAAATTTGGTCCTCATTTGCCGAAGTTATCGAGCTTCAAAATTTGAAAAGTCACAAAAGTTGTGTGATTGAGCAATTAAAGTACTATTTTTCTTGGAAATTCGACAAGATGCAATCATGATGTGTTGTGAAATCTTAAAGATCTCGTGGAGCTGATTAATTTGACACTTTGTTTAACAAATTTGGTCCTCATTTGCCGAAGTTATCGAGCTTCAAAATTTGAAAAGTCACAAAAGTTGTGTGTTTGAGCAATTAAAGTACTATTTTTCTTGGAAATTCAACAAGATGCTATCATGATGTGTTGTGACATCTTGAAGATCTCGTCGAGCTGATTAATTTGACACTTTGTTTAACAATCTTGGTCGACAATTCCCGAAGTTATCGAGCTTCAAAATTTGAAAAGTCACAAAAGTTGTGTGTTTGAGCAATTAAAGTACTGTTTTTCTTGGAAATCCAACAAGATGCAATCATGATGTGTTGTGACATCTTAAAGATCTCGTGGAGCTGATTAATTTGACACTTTGTTTAAGAAATTTGGTCCACAATTCCCGAAGTTATCGAGCTTCAAAATTTGAAAAGTCACAAAAGTTATGTGTTTGAGCACTTAAAGTACTGTTTTTCTTGGAAATCCAACAAGATGCAATCATGATGTGTTGTGACATCTTAAAGATCTCGTGGAGCTGATTAATTTGACACTTTGTTTAAGAAATTTGGTCCACAATTCCCGAAGTTATCGAGCTTCAAAATTTGAAAAGTCACAAAAGTTGTGTGTTTGAGCACTTAAAGTACTATTTTTCTTGGAAATTCGACAAGATGCAATCATGATGTGTTGTGAAATCTTAAAGATCTCGTCGAGCTGATTAATTTGACCCTTTGTTTAAGAAATTTGGTCCACAATTCCCGAAGTTATCGAGCTTCAAAATTTGAAAAGTCACAAAAGTTATGTGTTTGAGCACTTAAAGTACTGTTTTTCTTGGAAATCCAACAAGATGCAATCATGATGTGTTGTGACATCTTAAAGATCTCGTGGAGCTGATTAATTTGACACTTTGTTTAAGAAATTTGGTCCACAATTCCCGAAGTTATCGAGCTTCAAAATTTGAAAAGTCACAAAAGTTTTGTGTTTGAGCACTTAAAGTACTATTTTTCATGGAAATTCCACAAGATGCTATCATGATGTGTTGTGACATCTTGAAGATCTCGTCGAGCTGATTAATTTGACACTTTGTTTAACAAATTTGGTCCTCATTTGCCGAAGTTATCGAGCTTCAAAGTTTGAAAAGTCACAAAAGTTATGTGTTCGAGCACTTAAAGTACTGTTTTTCATGGAAATCCAACAAGATGCAATCATGATGTGTTGTGACATCTTAAAGATCTCGTGGAGCTGATTAATTTGACACTTTGTTTAACAAATTTGGTCGACAATTCCCGAAGTTATCGAGTTTCAAAGTTTGAAAAGTCACAAAAGTTGTGTGTTTGAGCACTTAAAGTACTATTTTTCTTGGAAATTCGACAAGATGCAATCATGATGTGTTGTGACATCTTAAAGATCTCGTCGAGCTGATTAATTTGACACTTTGTTTAAGAAATTTGGTCCACAATTCCCGAAGTTATCGAGCTTCAAAGTTTGAAAAGTCACAAAAGTTATGTGTTTGAGCACTTAAAGTACTGTTTTTCTTGGAAATCCAACAAGATGCAATCATGATGTGTTGTGACATCTTAAAGATCTCGTGGAGCTGATTAATTTGACACTTTGTTTAACAAATTTGGTCCTCATTTGCCGAAGTTATCGAGCTTCAAAATTTGAAAAGTCACAAAAGTTGTGTGTTTGAGCAATTAAAGTACTATTTTTCTTGGAAATTCGACAAGATGCAATCATGATGTGTTGTGAAATCTTAAAGATCTCGTGGAGCTGATTAATGTGACACTTTGTTTAACAACCTTGGTCGACAATTCCCGAAGTTATCGAGCTTCAAAATTTGAAAAGACACAAAAGTTGTGTGTTTGTGCACTTAAAGTACAATTTTTCATGGAAATTCAACAAGATGCAATCATGATGTGTTGTGAAATCGTAAAGATCTCGTCGAGCTGATTAATTTGACACTTTGTTTAACAAATTTGGTCCTCATTTGCCGAAGTTATCGAGCTTCAAAATTTGAAAAATCACAAAAGTTGTGTGTTTGAGCACTTAAAGTACTGTTTTTCATGGAAATCCAACAAGATGCAATCATGATGTGTTGTGACATCTTAAAGATCTCGTGGAGCTGATTAATTTGACACTTTGTTTAACAAATTTGGTCCTCATTTGCCGAAGTTATCGAGCTTCAAAATTTGAAAAGTCACAAAAGTTGTGTGATTGAGCAATTAAAGTACTATTTTTCTTGGAAATTCGACAAGATGCAATCATGATGTGTTGTGAAATCTTAAAGATCTCGTGGAGCTGATTAATTTGACACTTTGTTTAACAAATTTGGTCCTCATTTGCCGAAGTTATCGAGCTTCAAAATTTGAAAAGTCACAAAAGTTGTGTGATTGAGCAATTAAAGTACTATTTTTCTTGGAAATTCGACAAGATGCAATCATGATGTGTTGTGAAATCTTAAAGATCTCGTGGAGCTGATTAATTTGACACTTTGTTTAACAAATTTGGTCCTCATTTGCCGAAGTTATCGAGCTTCAAAATTTGAAAAGTCACAAAAGTTGTGTGTTTGAGCAATTAAAGTACTATTTTTCTTGGAAATTCGACAAGATGCAATCATGATGTGTTGTGAAATCTTAAAGATCTCGTCGAGCTGATTAATTTGACACTTTGTTTAAGAAATTTGGTCCACAATCCCCGAAGTTATCGAGCTTCAAAATTTGAAAAATCACAAAAGTTGTGTGTTTGAGCACTTAAAGTACTATTTTTCTTGGAAATTCAACAAGTTGCAATCATGATGTGTTGTGACATCTTAAAGATCTCGTGGAGCTGATTAATTTGACACTTTGTTTAACAAATTTGGTCCTCATTTGCCGAAGTTATCGAGCTTCAAAATTTGAAAAGTCACAAAAGTTGTGTGTTTGAGCAATTAAAGTACTATTTTTCTTGGAAATGCAACAAGATGCAATCATGATGTGTTGTGACATCTTAAAGATCTCGTGGAGCTGATTAATTTGACACTTTGTTTAACAAATTTGGTCCTCATTTGCCGAAGTTATCGAGCTTCAAAATTTGAAAAGTCACAAAAGTTGTGTGTTTGAGCAATTAAAGTACTATTTTTCTTGGAAATTCAACAAGATGCAATCATGATGTGTTGTGAAATCTTAAAGATCTCGTCGAGCTGATTAATTTGACACTTTGTTTAAGAAATTTGGTCGACAATTCCCGAAGTTATCGAGCTTCAAAATTTGAAAAGTCACAAAAGTTGTGTGTATGAGCACTTAAAGTACTGTTTTTCATGGAAATCCAACAAGATGCAATCATGATGTGTTGTGAAATCTTAAAGATCTCGTCGAGCTGATTAATTTGACACTTTGTTTAAGAAATTTGGTCGACAATTCCCGAAGTTATCGAGCTTCAAAATTTGAAAAGTCACAAAAGTTGTGTGTTTGAGCAATTAAAGTACTATTTTTCTTGGAAATTCAACAAGATGCAATCATGATTTGTTGTGAAATCTTAAAGATCTCGTCGAGCTGATTAATTTGACACTTTGTTTAAGAAATTTGGTCGACAATTCCCGAAGTTATCGAGCTTCAAAATTTGAAAAGTCACAAAAGTTATGTGTTTGAGCACTTAAAGTACTATTTTTCTTGGAAATGCAACAAGATGCAATCATGATGTGTTGTGACATCTTAAAGATCTCGTGGAGCTGATTAATTTGACACTTTGTTTAACAAATTTGGTCGACAATTCCCGAAGTTATCGAGTTTCAAAGTTTGAAAAGTCACAAAAGTTGTGTGTTTGAGCACTTAAAGTACTATTTTTCTTGGAAATTCGACAAGATGCAATCATGATGTGTTGTGACATCTTAAAGATCTCGTGGAGCTGATTAATTTGACACTTTGTTTAACAACCTTGGTCGACAATTCCCGAAGTTATCGAGCTTCAAAATTTGAAAAGACACAAAAGTTGTGTGTTTGTGCACTTAAAGTACTATTTTTCATGGAAATTCAACAAGATGCAATCATGATGTGTTGTGAAATCTTAAAGATCTCGTCGAGCTGATTAATTTGACACTTTGTTTAACAAATTTGGTCCTCATTTGCCGAAGTTATCGAGCTTCAAAATTTGAAAAATCACAAAAGTTGTGTGTTTGAGCACTTAAAGTACTGTTTTTCATGGAAATCCAACAAGATGCAATCATGATGTGTTGTGACATCTTAAAGATCTCGTCGAGCTGATTAATTTGACACTTTGTTTAAGAAATTTGGTCCACAATCCCCGAAGTTATCGAGCTTCAAAATTTGAAAAATCACAAAAGTTGTGTGTTTGAGCACTTAAAGTACTATTTTTCTTGGAAATTCAACAAGTTGCAATCATGATGTGTTGTGACATCTTAAAGATCTCGTGGAGCTGATTAATTTGACACTTTGTTTAACAAATTTGGTCCTCATTTGCCGAAGTTATCGAGCTTCAAAATTTGAAAAGTCACAAAAGTTGTGTGTTTGAGCAATTAAAGTACTATTTTTCTTGGAAATGCAACAAGATGCAATCATGATGTGTTGTGACATCTTAAAGATCTCGTGGAGCTGATTAATTTGACACTTTGTTTAACAAATTTGGTCCTCATTTGCCGAAGTTATCGAGCTTCAAAATTTGAAAAGTCACAAAAGTTGTGTGTTTGAGCAATTAAAGTACTATTTTTCTTGGAAATTCAACAAGATGCAATCATGATGTGTTGTGAAATCTTAAAGATCTCGTCGAGCTGATTAATTTGACACTTTGTTTAAGAAATTTGGTCGACAATTCCCGAAGTTATCGAGCTTCAAAATTTGAAAAGTCACAAAAGTTGTGTGTATGAGCACTTAAAGTACTGTTTTTCATGGAAATCCAACAAGATGCAATCATGATGTGTTGTGAAATCTTAAAGATCTCGTCGAGCTGATTAATTTGACACTTTGTTTAAGAAATTTGGTCGACAATTCCCGAAGTTATCGAGCTTCAAAATTTGAAAAGTCACAAAAGTTGTGTGTTTGAGCAATTAAAGTACTATTTTTCTTGGAAATTCAACAAGATGCAATCATGATTTGTTGTGAAATCTTAAAGATCTCGTCGAGCTGATTAATTTGACACTTTGTTTAACAAATTTGGTCCTCATTTGCCGAAGTTATCGAGCTTCAAAATTTGAAAAGTCACAAAAGTTGTGTGTTTGAGCAATTAAAGTACTATTTTTCTTGGAAATTCAACAAGATGCAATCATGATGTGTTGTGAAATCTTAAAGATCTCGTCGAGCTGATTAATTTGACACTTTGTTTAAGAAATTTGGTCGACAATTCCCGAAGTTATCGAGCTTCAAAATTTGAAAAGTCACAAAAGTTGTGTGTATGAGCACTTAAAGTACTGTTTTTCATGGAAATCCAACAAGATGCAATCATGATGTGTTGTGAAATCTTAAAGATCTCGTCGAGCTGATTAATTTGACACTTTGTTTAAGAAATTTGGTCGACAATTCCCGAAGTTATCGAGCTTCAAAATTTGAAAAGTCACAAAAGTTGTGTGTTTGAGCAATTAAAGTACTATTTTTCTTGGAAATTCAACAAGATGCAATCATGATTTGTTGTGAAATCTTAAAGATCTCGTCGAGCTGATTAATTTGACACTTTGTTTAAGAAATTTGGTCGACAATTCCCGAAGTTATCGAGCTTCAAAATTTGAAAAGTCACAAAAGTTATGTGTTTGAGCACTTAAAGTACTATTTTTCTTGGAAATGCAACAAGATGCAATCATGATGTGTTGTGACATCTTAAAGATCTCGTGGAGCTGATTAATTTGACACTTTGTTTAACAAATTTGGTCGACAATTCCCGAAGTTATCGAGTTTCAAAGTTTGAAAAGTCACAAAAGTTGTGTGTTTGAGCACTTAAAGTACTATTTTTCTTGGAAATTCGACAAGATGCAATCATGATGTGTTGTGACATCTTAAAGATCTCGTCGAGCTGATTAATTTGACACTTTGTTTAAGAAATTTGGTCCACAATTCCCGAAGTTATCGAGCTTCAAAGTTTGAAAAGTCACAAAAGTTATGTGTTTGAGCACTTAAAGTACTGTTTTTCTTGGAAATCCAACAAGATGCAATCATGATGTGTTGTGACATCTTAAAGATCTCGTGGAGCTGATTAATTTGACACTTTGTTTAACAAATTTGGTCCTCATTTGCCGAAGTTATCGAGCTTCAAAATTTGAAAAGTCACAAAAGTTGTGTGTTTGAGCAATTAAAGTACTATTTTTCTTGGAAATTCGACAAGATGCAATCATGATGTGTTGTGAAATCTTAAAGATCTCGTGGAGCTGATTAATTTGACACTTTGTTTAACAACCTTGGTCGACAATTCCCGAAGTTATCGAGCTTCAAAATTTGAAAAGACACAAAAGTTGTGTGTTTGTGCACTTAAAGTACTATTTTTCATGGAAATTCAACAAGATGCAATCATGATGTGTTGTGAAATCTTAAAGATCTCGTCGAGCTGATTAATTTGACACTTTGTTTAACAAATTTGGTCCTCATTTGCCGAAGTTATCGAGCTTCAAAATTTGAAAAATCACAAAAGTTGTGTGTTTGAGCACTTAAAGTACTGTTTTTCATGGAAATCCAACAAGATGCAATCATGATGTGTTGTGACATCTTAAAGATCTCGTGGAGCTGATTAATTTGACACTTTGTTTAACAAATTTGGTCCTCATTTGCCGAAGTTATCGAGCTTCAAAATTTGAAAAGTCACAAAAGTTGTGTGATTGAGCAATTAAAGTACTATTTTTCTTGGAAATTCGACAAGATGCAATCATGATGTGTTGTGAAATCTTAAAGATCTCGTGGAGCTGATTAATTTGACACTTTGTTTAACAAATTTGGTCCTCATTTGCCGAAGTTATCGAGCTTCAAAATTTGAAAAGTCACAAAAGTTGTGTGTTTGAGCAATTAAAGTACTATTTTTCTTGGAAATTCAACAAGATGCAATCATGATGTGTTGTGCAATCTGAAAGATCTCGTCGAGCTGATTAATTTGACACTTTGTTTAAGAAATTTGGTCGACAATTCCCGAAGTTATCGAGCTTCAAAATTTGAAAAGTCACAAAAGTTGTGTGTTTGAGCAATTAAAGTACTATTTTTCTTGGAAATGCAAAAAGATGCAATCATGATGTGTTGTGACATCTTAAAGATCTCGTGGAGCTGATTAATTTGACACTTTGTTTAACAAATTTGGTCCTCATTTGCCGAAGTTATCGAGCTTCACAATTTGAAAAGTCACAAAAGTTGTATGTTTGAGCACTTAAAGTACTATTTTTCTTGGAAATTCGACAAGATGCAATCATGATGTGTTGTGACATCTTAAAGATCTCGTGGAGCTGATTAATTTGACACTTTGTTTAACAAATTTGGTCCTCATTTGCCGAAGTTATCGAGCTTCAAAATTTGAAAAGTCACAAAAGTTGTGTGTTTGAGCAATTAAAGTACTATTTTTCTTGGAAATGCAACAAGATGCAATCATGATGTGTTGTGACATCTTAAAGATCTCGTGGAGCTGATTAATTTGACACTTTGTTTAACAAATTTGGTCCTCATTTGCCGAAGTTATCGAGCTTCAAAATTTGAAAAGTCACAAAAGTTGTGTGATTGAGCAATTAAAGTACTATTTTTCTTGGAAATTCGACAAGATGCAATCATGATGTGTTGTGAAATCTTAAAGATCTCGTGGAGCTGATTAATTTGACACTTTGTTTAACAAATTTGGTCCTCATTTGCCGAAGTTATCGAGCTTCAAAATTTGAAAAGTCACAAAAGTTGTGTGTTTGAGCAATTAAAGTACTATTTTTCTTGGAAATTCAACAAGATGCAATCATGATGTGTTGTGCAATCTGAAAGATCTCGTCGAGCTGATTAATTTGACACTTTGTTTAAGAAATTTGGTCGACAATTCCCGAAGTTATCGAGCTTCAAAATTTGAAAAGTCACAAAAGTTGTGTGTTTGAGCAATTAAAGTACTATTTTTCTTGGAAATGCAAAAAGATGCAATCATGATGTGTTGTGACATCTTAAAGATCTCGTGGAGCTGATTAATTTGACACTTTGTTTAACAAATTTGGTCCTCATTTGCCGAAGTTATCGAGCTTCACAATTTGAAAAGTCACAAAAGTTGTATGTTTGAGCACTTAAAGTACTATTTTTCTTGGAAATTCGACAAGATGCAATCATGATGTGTTGTGACATCTTAAAGATCTCGTGGAGCTGATTAATTTGACACTTTGTTTAACAAATTTGGTCCTCATTTGCCGAAGTTATCGAGCTTCAAAATTTGAAAAGTCACAAAAGTTGTGTGTTTGAGCAATTAAAGTACTATTTTTCTTGGAAATGCAACAAGATGCAATCATGATGTGTTGTGACATCTTAAAGATCTCGTGGAGCTGATTAATTTGACACTTTGTTTAACAACCTTGGTCGACAATTCCCGAAGTTATCGAACTTCAAAATTTGAAAAGACACAAAAGTTGTGTGTTTGTGCACTTAAAGTACTATTTTTCATGGAAATTCAACAAGATGCAATCATGATGTGTTGTGAAATCTTAAAGATCTCGTCGAGCTGATTAATTTGACACTTTGTTTAACAAATTTGGTCCTCATTTGCCGAAGTTATCGAGCTTCAAAATTTGAAAAATCACAAAAGTTGTGTGTTTGAGCACTTAAAGTACTGTTTTTCATGGAAATCCAACAAGATGCAATCATGATGTGTTGTGACATCTTAAAGATCTCGTGGAGCTGATTAATTTGACACTTTGTTTAACAAATTTGGTCCTCATTTGCCGAAGTTATCGAGCTTCAAAATTTGAAAAGTCACAAAAGTTGTGTGTTTGAGCAATTAAAGTACTATTTTTCTTGGAAATTCGACAAGATGCAATCATGATGTGTTGTGACATCTTAAAGATCTCGTCGAGCTGATTAATTTGACACTTTGTTTAAGAAATTTGGTCCACAATTCCCGAAGTTATCGAGCTTCAAAGTTTGAAAAGTCACAAAAGTTATGTGTTTGAGCACTTAAAGTACTGTTTTTCTTGGAAATCCAACAAGATGCAATCATGATGTGTTGTGACATCTTAAAGATCTCGTGGAGCTGATTAATTTGACACTTTGTTTAACAAATTTGGTCCTCATTTGCCGAAGTTATCGAGCTTCAAAATTTGAAAAGTCACAAAAGTTGTGTGTTTGAGCAATTAAAGTACTATTTTTCTTGGAAATTCGACAAGATGCAATCATGATGTGTTGTGAAATCTTAAAGATCTCGTGGAGCTGATTAATTTGACACTTTGTTTAACAACCTTGGTCGACAATTCCCGAAGTTATCGAGCTTCAAAATTTGAAAAGACACAAAAGTTGTGTGTTTGTGCACTTAAAGTACTATTTTTCATGGAAATTCAACAAGATGCAATCATGATGTGTTGTGAAATCTTAAAGATCTCGTCGAGCTGATTAATTTGACACTTTGTTTAACAAATTTGGTCCTCATTTGCCGAAGTTATCGAGCTTCAAAATTTGAAAAATCACAAAAGTTGTGTGTTTGAGCACTTAAAGTACTGTTTTTCATGGAAATCCAACAAGATGCAATCATGATGTGTTGTGACATCTTAAAGATCTCGTGGAGCTGATTAATTTGACACTTTGTTTAACAAATTTGGTCCTCATTTGCCGAAGTTATCGAGCTTCAAAATTTGAAAAGTCACAAAAGTTGTGTGATTGAGCAATTAAAGTACTATTTTTCTTGGAAATTCGACAAGATGCAATCATGATGTGTTGTGAAATCTTAAAGATCTCGTGGAGCTGATTAATTTGACACTTTGTTTAACAAATTTGGTCCTCATTTGCCGAAGTTATCGAGCTTCAAAATTTGAAAAGTCACAAAAGTTGTGTGTTTGAGCAATTAAAGTACTATTTTTCTTGGAAATTCAACAAGATGCAATCATGATGTGTTGTGCAATCTGAAAGATCTCGTCGAGCTGATTAATTTGACACTTTGTTTAAGAAATTTGGTCGACAATTCCCGAAGTTATCGAACTTCAAAATTTGAAAAGTCACAAAAGTTGTGTGTTTGAGCAATTAAAGTACTATTTTTCTTGGAAATGCAAAAAGATGCAATCATGATGTGTTGTGACATCTTAAAGATCTCGTGGAGCTGATTAATTTGACACTTTGTTTAACAAATTTGGTCCTCATTTGCCGAAGTTATCGAGCTTCACAATTTGAAAAGTCACAAAAGTTGTATGTTTGAGCACTTAAAGTACTATTTTTCTTGGAAATTCGACAAGATGCAATCATGATGTGTTGTGACATCTTAAAGATCTCGTGGAGCTGATTAATTTGACACTTTGTTTAACAAATTTGGTCCTCATTTGCCGAAGTTATCGAGCTTCAAAATTTGAAAAGTCACAAAAGTTGTGTGTTTGAGCAATTAAAGTACTATTTTTCTTGGAAATGCAACAAGATGCAATCATGATGTGTTGTGACATCTTAAAGATCTCGTGGAGCTGATTAATTTGACACTTTGTTTAACAACCTTGGTCGACAATTCCCGAAGTTATCGAACTTCAAAATTTGAAAAGACACAAAAGTTGTGTGTTTGTGCACTTAAAGTACTATTTTTCATGGAAATTCAACAAGATGCAATCATGATGTGTTGTGAAATCTTAAAGATCTCGTCGAGCTGATTAATTTGACACTTTGTTTAACAAATTTGGTCCTCATTTGCCGAAGTTATCGAGCTTCAAAATTTGAAAAATCACAAAAGTTGTGTGTTTGAGCACTTAAAGTACTGTTTTTCATGGAAATCCAACAAGATGCAATCATGATGTGTTGTGACATCTTAAAGATCTCGTGGAGCTGATTAATTTGACACTTTGTTTAACAAATTTGGTCCTCATTTGCCGAAGTTATCGAGCTTCAAAATTTGAAAAGTCACAAAAGTTGTGTGTTTGAGCAATTAAAGTACTATTTTTCTTGGAAATTCGACAAGATGCAATCATGATGTGTTGTGAAATCTTAAAGATCTCGTGGAGCTGATTAATTTGACACTTTGTTTAACAAATTTGGTCCTCATTTGCCGAAGTTATCGAGCTTCAAAATTTGAAAAGTCACAAAAGTTGTGTGTTTGAGCAATTAAAGTACTATTTTTCTTGGAAATGCAACAAGATGCAATCATGATGTGTTGTGACATCTTAAAGATCTCGTGGAGCTGATTAATTTGACACTTTGTTTAACAACCTTGGTCGACAATTCCCGAAGTTATCGAGCTTTAAAATTTGAAAAGACACAAAAGTTGTGTGTTTGTGCAATTAAAGTACTATTTTTCTTGGAAATGCAACAAGATGCAATCATGATGTGTTGTGACATCTTAAAGATCTCGTGGAGCTGATTAATTTGACACTTTGTTTAACAAATTTGGTCCTCATTTGCCGAAGTTATCGAGCTTCAAAATTTGAAAAGTCACAAAAGTTGTGTGTTTGAGCAATTAAAGTACTATTTTTCTTGGAAATGCAACAAGATGCAATCATGATGTGTTGTGAAATCTTAAAGATCTCGTGGAGCTGATTAATTTGACACTTTGTTTAACAAATTTGGTCCTCATTTGCCGAAGTTATCGAGCTTCAAAATTTGAAAAGTCACAAAAGTTGTGTGTTTGAGCACTTAAAGTACTATTTTTCATGGAAATTCAACAAGATGCAATCATGATGTGTTGTGAAATCTTAAAGATCTCGTCGAGCTGATTAATTTGACACTTTGTTTAACAAATTTGGTCCTCATTTGCCGAAGTTATCGAGCTTCAAAATTTGAAAAATCACAAAAGTTGTGTGTTTGAGCACTTAAAGTACTGTTTTTCATGGAAATCCAACAAGATGCAATCATGATGTGTTGTGACATCTTAAAGATCTCGTGGAGCTGATTAATTTGACACTTTGTTTAACAAATTTGGTCCTCATTTGCCGAAGTTATCGAGCTTCAAAATTTGAAAAGTCACAAAAGTTGTGTGATTGAGCAATTAAAGTACTATTTTTCTTGGAAATTCGACAAGATGCAATCATGATGTGTTGTGAAATCTTAAAGATCTCGTGGAGCTGATTAATTTGACACTTTGTTTAACAAATTTGGTCCTCATTTGCCGAAGTTATCGAGCTTCAAAATTTGAAAAGTCACAAAAGTTGTGTGTTTGAGCAATTAAAGTACTATTTTTCTTGGAAATTCAACAAGATGCAATCATGATGTGTTGTGAAATCTTAAAGATCTCGTCGAGCTGATTAATTTGACACTTTGTTTAAGAAATTTGGTCCACAATTCCCGAAGTTATCGAGCTTCAAAATTTGAAAAGTCACAAAAGTTGTGTGTTTGAGCAATTAAAGTACTATTTTTCTTGGAAATTCGACAAGATGCAATCATGATGTGTTGTGAAATCTTAAAGATCTCGTCGAGCTGATTAATTTGACACTTTGTTTAAGAAATTTGGTCGACAATTCCCGAAGTTATCGAGCTTCAAAATTTGAAAAGTCACAAAAGTTATGTGTTTGAGCACTTAAAGTACTATTTTTCTTGGAAATGCAACAAGATGCAATCATGATGTGTTGTGACATCTTAAAGATCTCGTGGAGCTGATTAATTTGACACTTTGTTTAACAAATTTGGTCGACAATTCCCGAAGTTATCGAGTTTCAAAGTTTGAAAAGTCACAAAAGTTGTGTGTTTGAGCACTTAAAGTACTATTTTTCTTGGAAATTCGAAAAGATGCAATCATGATGTGTTGTGAAATCTTAAAGATCTCGTGGAGCTGATTAATTTGACACTTTGTTTAACAAATTTGGTCCTCATTTGCCGAAGTTATCGAGCTTCAAAATTTGAAAAGTCACAAAAGTTGTGTGATTGAGCAATTAAAGTACTATTTTTCTTGGAAATTCGACAAGATGCAATCATGATGTGTTGTGAAATCTTAAAGATCTCGTGGAGCTGATTAATTTGACACTTTGTTTAACAAATTTGGTCCTCATTTGCCGAAGTTATCGAGCTTCAAAATTTGAAAAGTCACAAAAGTTGTGTGTTTGAGCAATTAAAGTACTATTTTTCTTGGAAATTCAACAAGATGCAATCATGATGTGTTGTGGAATCTTAAAGATCTCGTCGAGCTGATTAATTTGACACTTTGTTTAAGAAATTTGGTCCACAATTCCCGAAGTTATCGAGCTTCAAAATTTGAAAAGTCACAAAAGTTGTGTGTTTGAGCAATTAAAGTACTATTTTTCTTGGAAATTCGACAAGATGCAATCATGATGTGTTGTGAAATCTTAAAGATCTCGTGGAGCTGATTAATTTGACACTTTGTTTAACAAATTTGGTCCTCATTTGCCGAAGTTATCGAGCTTCAAAATTTGAAAAGTCACAAAAGTTGTGTGATTGAGCAATTAAAGTACTATTTTTCTTGGAAATTCGACAAGATGCAATCATGATGTGTTGTGAAATCTTAAAGATCTCGTGGAGCTGATTAATTTGACACTTTGTTTAACAAATTTGGTCCTCATTTGCCGAAGTTATCGAGCTTCAAAATTTGAAAAGTCACAAAAGTTGTGTGTTTGAGCAATTAAAGTACTATTTTTCTTGGAAATTCAACAAGATGCAATCATGATGTGTTGTGAAATCTTAAAGATCTCGTCGAGCTGATTAATTTGACACTTTGTTTAAGAAATTTGGTCCACAATTCCCGAAGTTATCGAGCTTCAAAATTTGAAAAGTCACAAAAGTTGTGTGTTTGAGCAATTAAAGTACTATTTTTCTTGGAAATTCGACAAGATGCAATCATGATGTGTTGTGAAATCTTAAAGATCTCGTCGAGCTGATTAATTTGACACTTTGTTTAAGAAATTTTGTCGACAATTCCCGAAGTTATCGAGCTTCAAAATTTGAAAAGTCACAAAAGTTATGTGTTTGAGCACTTAAAGTACTATTTTTCTTGGAAATGCAACAAGATGCAATCATGATGTGTTGTGACATCTTAAAGATCTCGTGGAGCTGATTAATTTGACACTTTGTTTAACAAATTTGGTCGACAATTCCCGAAGTTATCGAGTTTCAAAGTTTGAAAAGTCACAAAAGTTGTGTGTTTGAGCACTTAAAGTACTATTTTTCTTGGAAATTCGACAAGATGCAATCATGATGTGTTGTGACATCTTAAAGATCTCGTCGAGCTGATTAATTTGACACTTTGTTTAAGAAATTTGGTCCACAATTCCCGAAGTTATCGAGCTTCAAAGTTTGAAAAGTCACAAAAGTTATGTGTTTGAGCACTTAAAGTACTGTTTTTCTTGGAAATCCAACAAGATGCAATCATGATGTGTTGTGACATCTTAAAGATCTCGTGGAGCTGATTAATTTGACACTTTGTTTAACAAATTTGGTCCTCATTTGCCGAAGTTATCGAGCTTCAAAATTTGAAAAGTCACAAAAGTTGTGTGTTTGAGCAATTAAAGTACTATTTTTCTTGGAAATTCGACAAGATGCAATCATGATGTGTTGTGAAATCTTAAAGATCTCGTGGAGCTGATTAATGTGACACTTTGTTTAACAACCTTGGTCGACAATTCCCGAAGTTATCGAGCTTCAAAATTTGAAAAGACACAAAAGTTGTGTGTTTGTGCACTTAAAGTACTATTTTTCATGGAAATTCAACAAGATGCAATCATGATGTGTTGTGAAATCTTAAAGATCTCGTCGAGCTGATTAATTTGACACTTTGTTTAACAAATTTGGTCCTCATTTGCCGAAGTTATCGAGCTTCAAAATTTGAAAAATCACAAAAGTTGTGTGTTTGAGCACTTAAAGTACTGTTTTTCATGGAAATCCAACAAGATGCAATCATGATGTGTTGTGACATCTTAAAGATCTCGTGGAGCTGATTAATTTGACACTTTGTTTAACAAATTTGGTCCTCATTTGCCGAAGTTATCGAGCTTCAAAATTTGAAAAGTCACAAAAGTTGTGTGATTGAGCAATTAAAGTACTATTTTTCTTGGAAATTCGACAAGATGCAATCATGATGTGTTGTGAAATCTTAAAGATCTCGTGGAGCTGATTAATTTGACACTTTGTTTAACAAATTTGGTCCTCATTTGCCGAAGTTATCGAGCTTCAAAATTTGAAAAGTCACAAAAGTTGTGTGATTGAGCAATTAAAGTACTATTTTTCTTGGAAATTCGACAAGATGCAATCATGATGTGTTGTGAAATCTTAAAGATCTCGTGGAGCTGATTAATTTGACACTTTGTTTAACAAATTTGGTCCTCATTTGCCGAAGTTATCGAGCTTCAAAATTTGAAAAGTCACAAAAGTTGTGTGTTTGAGCAATTAAAGTACTATTTTTCTTGGAAATTCGACAAGATGCAATCATGATGTGTTGTGAAATCTTAAAGATCTCGTCGAGCTGATTAATTTGACACTTTGTTTAAGAAATTTGGTCCACAATCCCCGAAGTTATCGAGCTTCAAAATTTGAAAAATCACAAAAGTTGTGTGTTTGAGCACTTAAAGTACTATTTTTCTTGGAAATTCAACAAGTTGCAATCATGATGTGTTGTGACATCTTAAAGATCTCGTGGAGCTGATTAATTTGACACTTTGTTTAACAAATTTGGTCCTCATTTGCCGAAGTTATCGAGCTTCAAAATTTGAAAAGTCACAAAAGTTGTGTGTTTGAGCAATTAAAGTACTATTTTTCTTGGAAATGCAACAAGATGCAATCATGATGTGTTGTGACATCTTAAAGATCTCGTGGAGCTGATTAATTTGACACTTTGTTTAACAAATTTGGTCCTCATTTGCCGAAGTTATCGAGCTTCAAAATTTGAAAAGTCACAAAAGTTGTGTGTTTGAGCAATTAAAGTACTATTTTTCTTGGAAATTCAACAAGATGCAATCATGATGTGTTGTGAAATCTTAAAGATCTCGTCGAGCTGATTAATTTGACACTTTGTTTAAGAAATTTGGTCGACAATTCCCGAAGTTATCGAGCTTCAAAATTTGAAAAGTCACAAAAGTTGTGTGTTTGAGCACTTAAAGTACTGTTTTTCATGGAAATCCAACAAGATGCAATCATGATGTGTTGTGAAATCTTAAAGATCTCGTCGAGCTGATTAATTTGACACTTTGTTTAAGAAATTTGGTCGACAATTCCCGAAGTTATCGAGCTTCAAAATTTGAAAAGTCACAAAAGTTGTGTGTTTGAGCACTTAAAGTACTATTTTTCTTGGAAATTCAACAAGATGCAATCATGATGTGTTGTGACATCTTAAAGATCTCGTGGAGCTGATTAATTTGACACTTTGTTTAACAATCTTGGTCGACAATTCCCGAAGTTATCGAGCTTCGGAGTTTGAAAAGTCACAAAAGTTATGTGTTTGAGCACTTAAAGTACTGTTTTTCATTGAAATCCAACAAGATGCAATCATGATGTGTTGTGACATCTTAAAGATCACGTGGAGCTGATTAATTTGACACTTTGTTTAACAAATTTGGTCCTCATTTGCCGAAGTTATAGAGCTTCAAAATTTGAAAAGTCACAAAAGTTGTGTGTTTGAGCAATTAAAGTACTATTTTTCTTGGAAATGCAACAAGATGCAATCATGATGTGTTGTGACATCTTAAAGATCTCGTGGAGCTGATTAATTTGACACTTTGTTTAACAAATTTGGTCCTCATTTGCCGAAGTTATCGAGCTTCAAAATTTGAAAAGTCACAAAAGTTGTGTGTTTGAGCAATTAAAGTACTATTTTTCTTGGAAATGCAACAAGATGCAATCATGATGTGTTGGGACATCTTAAAGATCTCGTGGAGCTGATTAATTTGACACTTTGTTTAACAAATTTGGTCCTCATTTGCCGAAGTTATCGAGCTTCAAAATTTGAAAAGTCACAAAAGTTGTGTGTTTGAGCAATTAAAGTACTATTTTTCTTGGAAATGCGACAAGATGCAATCATGATGTGTTGTGACATCTTAAAGATCTCGTGGAGCTGATTAATTTGACACTTTGTTTAACAAATTTGGTCCTCATTTGCCGAAGTTATCGAGCTTCAAAATTTGAAAAGTCACAAAAGTTGTGTGTTTGAGCACTTAAAGTACTATTTTTCTTGGAAATCCAACAAGATGCAATCATGATGTGTTGTGACATCTTAAAGATCTCGTGGAGCTGATTAATTTGACACTTCGTTTAAGAAATTTGGTCCACAATTCCCGAAGTTATCGAGCTTCAAAATTTGAAAAGTCACAAAAGTTGTGTGTTTGAGCAATTAAAGTACTATTTTTCTTGGAAATTCGACAAGATGCAATCATGATGTGTTGTGAAATCTTAAAGATCTCGTGGAGCTGATTAATTTGACACTTTGTTTAACAAATTTGGTCCTCATTTGCCGAAGTTATCGAGCTTCAAAATTTGAAAAGTCACAAAAGTTGTGTGTTTGAGCAATTAAAGTACTATTTTTCTTGGAAATTCAACAAGATGCAATCATGATGTGTTGTGCAATCTGAAAGATCTCGTCGAGCTGATTAATTTGACACTTTGTTTAAGAAATTTGGTCGACAATTCCCGAAGTTATCGAGCTTCAAAATTTGAAAAGTCACAAAAGTTGTGTGTTTGAGCAATTAAAGTACTATTTTTCTTGGAAATGCAACAAGATGCAATCATGATGTGTTGTGACATCTTAAAGATCTCGTGGAGCTGATTAATTTGACACTTTGTTTAACAAATTTGGTCCTCATTTGCCGAAGTTATCGAGCTTCACAATTTGAAAAGTCACAAAAGTTGTGTGTTTGAGCAATTAAAGTACTATTTTTCTTGGAAATGCAACAAGATGCAATCATGATGTGTTGTGACATCTTAAAGATCTCGTGGAGCTGATTAATTTGACACTTTGTTTAACAAATTTGGTCCTCATTTGCCGAAGTTATCGAGCTTCAAAATTTGAAAAGTCACAAAAGTTGTGTGTTTGAGCAATTAAAGTACTATTTTTCTTGGAAATGCAACAAGATGCAATCATGATGTGTTGGGACATCTTAAAGATCTCGTGGAGCTGATTAATTTGACACTTTGTTTAACAAATTTGGTCCTCATTTGCCGAAGTTATCGAGCTTCAAAATTTGAAAAGTCACAAAAGTTGTGTGTTTGAGCACTTAAAGTACTATTTTTCTTGGAAATCCAACAAGATGCAATCATGATGTGTTGTGACATCTTAAAGATCTCGTGGAGCTGATTAATTTGACACTTTGTTTAAGAAATTTGGTCCACAATTCCCGAAGTTATCGAGTTTCAAAGTTTGAAAAGTCACAAAAGTTGGGTGTTTGAGCACTTAAAGTACTATTTTTCTTGGAAATTCAACAAGATGCAATCATGATGTGTTGTGACATCTTAAAGATCTCGTGGAGCTGATTAATTTGACACTTTGTTTAACAAATTTGGTCCTCATTTGCCGAAGTTATCGAGCTTCAAAATTTGAAAAGTCACAAAAGTTGTGTGTTTGAGCACTTAAAGTACTATTTTTCTTGGAAATCCAACAAGATGCAATCATGATGTGTTGTGACATCTTAAAGATCTCGTGGAGCTGATTAATTTGACACTTCGTTTAAGAAATTTGGTCCACAATTCCCGAAGTTATCGAGCTTCAAAATTTGAAAAGTCACAAAAGTTGTGTGTTTGAGCAATTAAAGTACTATTTTTCTTGGAAATTCGACAAGATGCAATCATGATGTGTTGTGAAATCTTAAAGATCTCGTGGAGCTGATTAATTTGACACTTTGTTTAACAAATTTGGTCCTCATTTGCCGAAGTTATCGAGCTTCAAAATTTGAAAAGTCACAAAAGTTGTGTGTTTGAGCAATTAAAGTACTATTTTTCTTGGAAATTCAACAAGATGCAATCATGATGTGTTGTGCAATCTGAAAGATCTCGTCGAGCTGATTAATTTGACACTTTGTTTAAGAAATTTGGTCGACAATTCCCGAAGTTATCGAGCTTCAAAATTTGAAAAGTCACAAAAGTTGTGTGTTTGTGCACTTAAAGTACTATTTTTCATGGAAATTCAACAAGATGCAATCATGATGTGTTGTGAAATCTTAAAGATCTCGTCGAGCTGATTAATTTGACACTTTGTTTAACAAATTTGGTCCTCATTTGCCGAAGTTATCGAGCTTCAAAATTTGAAAAATCACAAAAGTTGTGTGTTTGAGCACTTAAAGTACTGTTTTTCATGGAAATCCAACAAGATGCAATCATGATGTGTTGTGACATCTTAAAGATCTCGTGGAGCTGATTAATTTGACACTTTGTTTAACAAATTTGGTCCTCATTTGCCGAAGTTATCGAGCTTCAAAATTTGAAAAGTCACAAAAGTTGTGTGTTTGAGCAATTAAAGTACTATTTTTCTTGGAAATTCGACAAGATGCAATCATGATGTGTTGTGAAATCTTAAAGATCTCGTGGAGCTGATTAATTTGACACTTTGTTTAACAAATTTGGTCCTCATTTGCCGAAGTTATCGAGCTTCAAAATTTGAAAAGTCACAAAAGTTGTGTGTTTGAGCAATTAAAGTACTATTTTTCTTGGAAATTCAACAAGATGCAATCATGATGTGTTGGGAAATCTTAAAGATCTCGTCGAGCTGATTAATTTGACACTTTGTTTAAGAAATTTGGTCCACAATTCCCGAAGTTATCGAGCTTCAAAATTTGAAAAGTCACAAAAGTTGTGTGTTTGAGCAATTAAAGTACTATTTTTCTTGGAAATGCAACAAGATGCAATCATGATGTGTTGTGACATCTTAAAGACCTCGTGGAGCTGATTAATTTGACACTTTGTTTAACAACCTTGGTCGACAATTCCCGAAGTTATCGAGCTTCAAAATTTGAAAAGACACAAAAGTTGTGTGTTTGTGCACTTAAAGTACTATTTTTCATGGAAATTCAACAAGATGCAATCATGATGTGTTGTGAAATCTTAAAGATCTCGTCGAGCTGATTAATTTGACACTTTGTTTAAGAAATTTGGTCGACAATTCCCGAAGTTATCGAGCTTCAAAATTTGTAAAGTCACAAAAGTTGTGTGTTTGAGCAATTAAAGTACTATTTTTCTTGGATATCCAACAAGATGCAATCATGATGTGTTGTGACATCTTAAAGATCTCGTGGAGCTGATTAATTTGACACTTTGTTTAACAAATTTGGTCCTCATTTGCCGAAGTTATCGAGCTTCAAAATTTGAAAAGTCACAAAAGTTGTGTGTTTGAGCAATTAAAGTACTATTTTTCTTGGAAATGCAACAAGATGCAATCATGATGTGTTGTGACATCTTAAAGATCTCGTGGAGCTGATTAATTTGACACTTTGTTTAACAAATTTGGTCCTCATTTGCCGAAGTTATCGAGCTTCAAAATTTGAAAAGTCACAAAAGTTGTGTGTTTGAGCAATTAAAGTACTATTTTTCTTGGAAATGCAACAAGATGCAATCATGATGTGTTGTGACATCTTAAAGATCTCGTGGAGCTGATTAATTTGACACTTTGTTTAACAACCTTGGTCGACAATTCCCGAAGTTATCGAGCTTCAAAATTTGAAAAGACACAAAAGTTGTGTGTTTGTGCACTTAAAGTACTATTTTTCATGGAAATTCAACAAGATGCAATCATGATGTGTTGTGAAATCTTAAAGATCTCGTCGAGCTGATTAATTTGACACTTTGTTTAACAAATTTGGTCCTCATTTGCCGAAGTTATCGAGCTTCAAAATTTGAAAAATCACAAAAGTTGTGTGTTTGAGCACTTAAAGTACTATTTTTCTTGGAAATTCAACAAGTTGCAATCATGATGTGTTGTGACATCTTAAAGATCTCGTGGAGCTGATTAATTTGACACTTTGTTTAACAAATTTGGTCCTCATTTGCCGAAGTTATCGAGCTTCAAAATTTGAAAAGTCACAAAAGTTGTGTGTTTGAGCAATTAAAGTACTATTTTTCTTGGAAATGCAACAAGATGCAATCATGATGTGTTGTGACATCTTAAAGATCTCGTGGAGCTGATTAATTTGACACTTTGTTTAACAAATTTGGTCCTCATTTGCCGAAGTTATCGAGCTTCAAAATTTGAAAAGTCACAAAAGTTGTGTGTTTGAGCAATTAAAGTACTATTTTTCTTGGAAATTCAACAAGATGCAATCATGATGTGTTGTGAAATCTTAAAGATCTCGTCGAGCTGATTAATTTGACACTTTGTTTAAGAAATTTGGTCGACAATTCCCGAAGTTATCGAGCTTCAAAATTTGTAAAGTCACAAAAGTTGTGTGTTTGAGCAATTAAAGTACTATTTTTCTTGGATATCCAACAAGATGCAATAATGAATTGTTGTGAGATCCTAAAAATCTCGTCGAGCTGATTAATTTGACACTTTGTTTAACACTCTTGGTCGACAATTCCCGAAGTTATCGAGCTTCGGAGTTTGAAAAGTCACAAAAGTTATGTGTTTGAGCACTTAAAGTACTGTTTTTCATGGAAATCCAACAAGATGCAATCATGATGTGTTGTGAAATCTTAAAGATCTCGTCGAGCTGATTAATTTGACACTTTGTTTAAGAAATTTGGTCGACAATTCCCGAAGTTATCGAGCTTCAAAATTTGAAAAGTCACAAAAGTTGTGTGTTTGAGCACTTAAAGTACTATTTTTCTTGGAAATTCAACAAGATGCAATCATGATGTGTTGTGACATCTTAAAGATCTCGTGGAGCTGATTAATTTGACACTTTGTTTAACAATCTTGGTCGACAATTCCCGAAGTTATCGAGCTTCGGAGTTTGAAAAGTCACAAAAGTTATGTGTTTGAGCACTTAAAGTACTGTTTTTCATGGAAATCCAACAAGATGCAATCATGATGTGTTGTGACATCTTAAAGATCACGTGGAGCTGATTAATTTGACACTTTGTTTAACAAATTTGGTCCTCATTTGCCGAAGTTATCGAGCTTCAAAATTTGAAAAGTCACAAAAGTTGTGTGTTTGAGCAATTAAAGTACTATTTTTCTTGGAAATGCAACAAGATGCAATCATGATGTGTTGGGACATCTTAAAGATCTCGTGGAGCTGATTAATTTGACACTTTGTTTAACAAATTTGGTCCTCATTTGCCGAAGTTATCGAGCTTCACAATTTGAAAAGTCACAAAAGTTGTATGTTTGAGCACTTAAAGTACTATTTTTCTTGGAAATTCGACAAGATGCAATCATGATGTGTTGTGAAATCTTAAAGATCTCGTCGAGCTGATTAATTTGACACTTTGTTTAAGAAATTTGGTCCACAATTCCCGAAGTTATCGAGCTTCAAAGTTTGAAAATTCACAAAAGTTATGTGTTTGAGCACTTAAAGTACTGTTTTTCTTGGAAATCCAACAAGATGCAATCATGATGTGTTGTGACATCTTAAAGATCTCGTGGAGCTGATTAATTTGACACTTTGTTTAACAAATTTGGTCCTCATTTGCCGAAGTTATCGAGCTTCAAAATTTGAAAAGTCACAAAAGTTGTGTGTTTGAGCAATTAAAGTACTATTTTTCTTGGAAATGCAACAAGATGCAATCATGATGTGTTGGGACATCGTAAAGATCTCGTGGAGCTGATTAATTTGACACTTTGTTTAACAAATTTGGTCCTCATTTGCCGAAGTTATCGAGCTTCAAAATTTGAAAAGTCACAAAAGTTGTGTGTTTGAGCAATTAAAGTACTATTTTTCTTGGAAATGCAACAAGATGCAATCATGATGTGTTGTGACATCTTAAAGATCTCGTGGAGCTGATTAATTTGACACTTTGTTTAACAAATTTGGTCCTCATTTGCCGAAGTTATCGAGCTTCAAAATTTGAAAAGTCACAAAAGTTGTGTGTTTGAGCAATTAAAGTACTATTTTTCTTGGAAATTCAACAAGATGCAATCATGATGTGTTGTGAAATCTTAAAGATCTCGTCGAGCTGATTAATTTGACACTTTGTTTAAGAAATTTGGTCGACAATTCCCGAAGTTATCGAGCTTCAAAATTTGTAAAGTCACAAAAGTTGTGTGTTTGAGCAATTAAAGTACTATTTTTCTTGGATATCCAACAAGATGCAATAATGAATTGTTGTGAGATCCTAAAAATCTCGTCGAGCTGATTAATTTGACACTTTGTTTAACACTCTTGGTCGACAATTCCCGAAGTTATCGAGCTTCGGAGTTTGAAAAGTCACAAAAGTTATGTGTTTGAGCACTTAAAGTACTGTTTTTCATGGAAATCCAACAAGATGCAATCATGATGTGTTGTGACATCTTAAAGATCTCGTGGAGCTGATTAATTTGACACTTTGTTTAACAAATTTGGTCCTCATTTGCCGAAGTGATCGAGCTTCAAAATTTGAAAAGTCACAAAAGTTGTGTGTTTGAGCAATTAAAGTACTATTTTTCTTGGAAATTCGACAAGATGCAATCATAATGTGTTGTGAAATCTTAAAGATCTCGTCGAGCTGATTAATTTGACACTTTGTTTAAGAAATTTGGTCCACAATTCCCGAAGTTATCGAGCTTCAAAATTTGAAAAATCACAAAAGTTGTGTGTTTGAGCACTTAAAGTACTATTTTTCTTGGAAATTCAACAAGATGCAATCATGATGTGTTGTGACATCTTAAAGATCTCGTCGAGCTGATTAATTTGACACTTTGTTTAACAAAGTTGGTCCTCATTTGCCGAAGTTATCGAGCTTCAAAATTTGAAAAATCACAAAAGTTGTGTGTTTGAGCACTTAAAGTACTGTTTTTCATGGAAATCCAACAAGATGCAATCATGATGTGTTGTGACATCTTAAAGATCTCGTGGAGCTGATTAATTTCACACTTTGTTTAACAAATTTGGTCCTCATTTGCCGAAGTTATAGAACTTCAAAATTTGAAAAGTCACAAAAGTTGTGTGTTTGAGCAATTAAAGTACTATTTTTCTTGGAAATGCAACAAGATGCAATCATGATGTGTTGTGATATCTTAAAGATCTCGTGGAGCTGATTAATTTGACACTTTGTTTAACAAATTTGGTCCTCATTTGCCGAAGTTATCGATCTTCAAAATTTGAAAAGACACAAAAGTTGTGTGTTTGTGCACTTAAAGTACTATTTTTCATGGAAATTCAACAAGATGCAATCATGATGTGTTGTGAAATCTTAAAGATCTCGTGGAGCTGATTAATTTGACACTTTGTTTAACAAATTTGGTCCTCATTTGCCGAAGTTATCGAGCTTCAAAATTTGAAAAATCACAAAAGTTGTGTGTTTGAGCACTTAAAGTACTGTTTTTCATGGAAATCCAACAAGATGCAATCATGATGTGTTGTGACATCTTAAAGATCTCGTGGAGCTGATTAATTTGACACTTTGTTTAACAAATTTGGTCCTCATTTGCCGAAGTTATCGAGCTTCAAAATTTGAAAAGTCACAAAAGTTGTGTGTTTGAGCAATTAAAGTACTATTTTTCTTGGAAATGCAACAAGATGCAATCATGATGTGTTGGGACATCGTAAAGATCTCGTGGAGCTGATTAATTTGACACTTTGTTTAACAAATTTGGTCCTCATTTGCCGAAGTTATCGAGCTTCACAATTTGAAAAGTCACAAAAGTTGTATGTTTGAGCACTTAAAGTACTATTTTTCTTGGAAATTCGACAAAATGCAATCATGATGTGTTGTGAAATCTTAAAGATCTCGTCGAGCTGATTAATTTGACACTTTGTTTAAGAAATTTGGTCCACAATTCCCGAAGTTATCGAGCTTCAAAATTTGTAAAGTCACAAAAGTTGTGTGTTTGAGCAATTAAAGTACTATTTTTCTTGGATATCCAACAAGATGCAATAATGAATTGTTGTGAGATCCTAAAAATCTCGTCGAGCTGATTAATTTGACACTTTGTTTAACACTCTTGGTCGACAATTCCCGAAGTTATCGAGCTTCGGAGTTTGAAAAGTCACAAAAGTTATGTGTTTGAGCACTTAAAGTACTGTTTTTCATGGAAATCCAACAAGATGCAATCATGATGTGTTGTGAAATCTTAAATATCTCGTCGAGCTGATTAATTTGACACTTTGTTTAAGAAATTTGGTCCACAATTCCCGAAGTTATCGAGCTTCAAAATTTGAAAAGTCACAAAAGTTGTGTGTTTGAGCAATTAAAGTACTATTTTTCTTGGAAATGCAACAAGATGCAATCATGATGTGTTGTGACATCTTAAAGATCTCGTGGAGCTGATTAATTTGACACTTTGTTTAACAAATTTGGTCCTCATTTGCCGAAGTTATCGAGCTTCAAAATTTGAAAAGTCACAAAAGTTGTGTGTTTGAGCACTTAAAGTACTATTTTTCTTGGGTATCCAACAAGATGCAATAATGAATTGTTGTGAGATCCTAAAAATCTCGTCGAGCTGATTAATTTGACACTTTGTTTAACAAATTTGGTCCTCATTTGCCGAAGTTATCGAGCTTCAAAATTTGAAAAGTCACAAAAGTTGTGTGTTTGAGCAATTAAAGTACTATTTTTCTTGGAAATTCGACAAGATGCAATCATAATGTGTTGTGAAATCTTAAAGATCTCGTCGAGCTGATTAATTTGACACTTTGTTTAAGAAATTTGGTCCACAATTCCCGAAGTTATCGAGCTTCAAAATTTGAAAAATCACAAAAGTTGTGTGTTTGAGCACTTAAAGTACTATTTTTCTTGGAAATTCCACAAGATGCAATCATGATGTGTTGTGACATCTTAAAGATCTCGTGGAGCTGATTAATTTGACACTTTGTTTAACAATCTTGGTCGACAATTCCCGAAGTTATCGAGCTTCGAAGTTTGAAAAGTCACAAAAGTTATGTGTTTGAGCACTTAAAGTACTGTTTTTCATGGAAATCCAACAAGATGCAATCATGATGTGTTGTGACATCTTAAAGATCTCGTGGAGCTGATTAATTTGACACTTTGTTTAACAAATTTGGTCCTCATTTGCCGAAGTGATCGAGCTTCAAAATTTGAAAAGTCACAAAAGTTGTGTGTTTGAGCAATTAAAGTACTATTTTTCTTGGAAATTCGACAAGATGCAATCATAATGTGTTGTGAAATCTTAAAGATCTCGTCGAGCTGATTAATTTGACACTTTGTTTAAGAAATTTGGTCCACAATTCCCGAAGTTATCGAGCTTCAAAATTTGAAAAATCACAAAAGTTGTGTGTTTGAGCACTTAAAGTACTATTTTTCTTGGAAATTCAACAAGATGCAATCATGATGTGTTGTGACATCTTAAAGATCTCGTCGAGCTGATTAATTTGACACTTTGTTTAACAAATTTGGTCCTCATTTGCCGAAGTTATCGAGCTTCAAAATTTGAAAAATCACAAAAGTTGTGTGTTTGAGCACTTAAAGTACTGTTTTTCTTGGAAATGCAACAAGATGCAATCATGATGTGTTGTGATATCTTAAAGATCTCGTGGAGCTGATTAATTTGACACTTTGTTTAACAAATTTGGTCCTCATTTGCCGAAGTTATCGATCTTCAAAATTTGAAAAGACACAAAAGTTGTGTGTTTGTGCACTTAAAGTACTATTTTTCATGGAAATTCAACAAGATGCAATCATGATGTGTTGTGAAATCTTAAAGATCTCGTGGAGCTGATTAATTTGACACTTTGTTTAACAAATTTGGTCCTCATTTGCCGAAGTTATCGAGCTTCAAAATTTGAAAAATCACAAAAGTTGTGTGTTTGAGCACTTAAAGTACTGTTTTTCATGGAAATCCAACAAGATGCAATCATGATGTGTTGTGACATCTTAAAGATCTCGTGGAGCTGATTAATTTGACACTTTGTTTAACAAATTTGGTCCTCATTTGCCGAAGTTATCGAGCTTCAAAATTTGAAAAGTCACAAAAGTTGTGTGTTTGAGCAATTAAAGTACTATTTTTCTTGGAACTGCAACAAGATGCAATCATGATGTGTTGTGACATCTTAAAGATCTCGTGGAGCTGATTAATTTGACACTTTGTTTAACAAATTTGGTCCTCATTTGCCGAAGTTATCGAGCTTCAAAATTTGAAAAGTCACAAAAGTTGTGTGTTTGAGCAATTAAAGTACTATTTTTCTTGGAAATGCGACAAGATGCAATCATGATGTGTTGTGAAATCTTAAAGATCTCGTCGAGCTGATTAATTTGACACTTTGTTTAACAACCTTGGTCGACAATTCCCGAAGTTATCGAACTTCAAAATTTGAAAAATCACAAAAGTTGTGTGTTTGAGCACTTAAAGTACTATTTTTCTTGGAAATTCAACAAGATGCAATCATGATGTGTTGTGACATCTTAAAGATCTCGTCGAGCTGATTAATTTGACACTTTGTTTAAGAAATTTGGTCGACAATTCCCGAAGTTATCGAGCTTCAAAATTTGAAAAGTCACAAAAGTTGTGTGTTTGAGCACTTAAAGTACTATTTTTCTTGGAAATCCAACAAGATGCAATCATGATGTGTTGTGACATCTTAAAGATCTCGTCGAGCTGATTAATTTGACACTTTGTTTAAGAAATTTGGTCGACAATTCCCGAAGTTATCGAGCTTCAAAATTTGAAAAGTCACAAAAGTTGTGTGTTTGAGCACTTAAAGTACTATTTTTCTTGGAAATTCAACAAGATGCAATCATGATGTGTTGTGACATCTTAAAGATCTCGTCGAGCTGATTAATTTGACACTTTGTTTAACAAATTTGGTCCTCATTTGCCGAAGTTATCGAGCTTCAAAATTTGAAAAGTCACAAAAGTTGTGTGTTTGAGCAATTGAAGTACTATTTTTCTTGGAAATGCAACAAGATGCAATCATGATGTGTTGTGACATCTTAAAGATCTCGTGGAGCTGATTAATTTGACACTTTGTTTAACAAATTTGGTCCTCATTTGCCGAAGTTATCGAGCTTCAAAATTTGAAAAGTCACAAAAGTTGTGTGTTTGAGCAATTAAAGTACTATTTTTCTTGGAAATTCGACAAGATGCAATCATAATGTGTTGTGAAATCTTAAAGATCTCGTCGAGCTGATTAATTTGACACTTTGTTTAAGAAATTTGGTCCACAATTCCCGAAGTTATCGAGCTGCAAAATTTGAAAAATCACAAAAGTTGTGTGTTTGAGCACTTAAAGTACTATTTTTCTTGGAAATTCAACAAGATGCAATCATGATGTGTTGTGACATCTTAAAGATCTCGTGGAGCTGATTAATTTGACACTTTGTTTAACAATCTTGGTCGACAATTCCCGAAGTTATCGAGCTTCGAAGTTTGAAAAGTCACAAAAGTTATGTGTTTGAGCACTTAAAGTACTGTTTTTCATGGAAATCCAACAAGATGCAATCATGATGTGTTGTGACATCTTAAAGATCTCGTGGAGCTGATTAATTTGACACTTATGTTTAACAAATTTGGTCCTCATTTGCCGAAGTTATCGAGCTTCAAAATTTGAAAAGTCACAAAAGTTATGTGTTTGAGCACTTAAAGTACTGTTTTTCTTGGAAATCCAACAAGATGCAATCATGATGTGTTGTGAAATCTTAAAGATCTCGTGGAGCTGATTAATTTGACACTTTGTTTAACAAATTTGGTCCTCATTTGCCGAAGTTATCGAGCTTCAAAATTTGAAAAGTCACAAAAGTTATGTGTTTGAGCACTTAAAGTACTGTTTTTCATGGAAATCCAACAAGATGCAATCATGATGTGTTGTGAAATCTTAAAGATCTCGTCGAGCTGATTAATTTGACACTTTGTTTAAGAAATTTGGTCGACAATTCCCGAAGTTATCGAGCTTCAAAATTTGAAAAGTCACAAAAGTTGTGTGTTTGAGCACTTAAAGTACTATTTTTCTTGGAAATTCAACAAGATGCAATCATGATGTGTTGTGACATCTTAAAGATCTCGTGGAGCTGATTAATTTGACACTTTGTTTAACAATCTTGGTCGACAATTCCCGAAGTTATCGAGCTTCGGAGTTTGAAAAGTCACAAAAGTTATGTGTTTGAGCACTTAAAGTACTGTTTTTCATGGAAATCCAACAAGATGCAATCATGATGTGTTGTGACATCTTAAAGATCACGTGGAGCTGATTAATTTGACACTTTGTTTAACAAATTTGGTCCTCATTTGCCGAAGTTATCGAGCTTCAAAATTTGAAAAGTCACAAAAGTTGTGTGTTTGAGCAATTAAAGTACTATTTTTCTTGGAAATGCAACAAGATGCAATCATGATGTGTTGGGACATCTTAAAGATCTCGTGGAGCTGATTAATTTGACACTTTGTTTAACAAATTTGGTCCTCATTTGCCGAAGTTATCGAGCTTCACAATTTGAAAAGTCACAAAAGTTGTATGTTTGAGCACTTAAAGTACTATTTTTCTTGGAAATTCGACAAGATGCAATCATGATGTGTTGTGAAATCTTAAAGATCTCGTCGAGCTGATTAATTTGACACTTTGTTTAAGAAATTTGGTCCACAATTCCCGAAGTTATCGAGCTTCAAAGTTTGAAAATTCACAAAAGTTATGTGTTTGAGCACTTAAAGTACTGTTTTTCTTGGAAATCCAACAAGATGCAATCATGATGTGTTGTGACATCTTAAAGATCTCGTGGAGCTGATTAATTTGACACTTTGTTTAACAAATTTGGTCCTCATTTGCCGAAGTTATCGAGCTTCAAAATTTGAAAAGTCACAAAAGTTGTGTGTTTGAGCAATTAAAGTACTATTTTTCTTGGAAATGCAACAAGATGCAATCATGATGTGTTGGGACATCGTAAAGATCTCGTGGAGCTGATTAATTTGACACTTTGTTTAACAAATTTGGTCCTCATTTGCCGAAGTTATCGAGCTTCAAAATTTGAAAAGTCACAAAAGTTGTGTGTTTGAGCAATTAAAGTACTATTTTTCTTGGAAATGCAACAAGATGCAATCATGATGTGTTGTGACATCTTAAAGATCTCGTGGAGCTGATTAATTTGACACTTTGTTTAACAAATTTGGTCCTCATTTGCCGAAGTTATCGAGCTTCAAAATTTGAAAAGTCACAAAAGTTGTGTGTTTGAGCAATTAAAGTACTATTTTTCTTGGAAATTCAACAAGATGCAATCATGATGTGTTGTGAAATCTTAAAGATCTCGTCGAGCTGATTAATTTGACACTTTGTTTAAGAAATTTGGTCGACAATTCCCGAAGTTATCGAGCTTCAAAATTTGTAAAGTCACAAAAGTTGTGTGTTTGAGCAATTAAAGTACTATTTTTCTTGGATATCCAACAAGATGCAATAATGAATTGTTGTGAGATCCTAAAAATCTCGTCGAGCTGATTAATTTGACACTTTGTTTAACACTCTTGGTCGACAATTCCCGAAGTTATCGAGCTTCGGAGTTTGAAAAGTCACAAAAGTTATGTGTTTGAGCACTTAAAGTACTGTTTTTCATGGAAATCCAACAAGATGCAATCATGATGTGTTGTGACATCTTAAAGATCTCGTGGAGCTGATTAATTTGACACTTTGTTTAACAAATTTGGTCCTCATTTGCCGAAGTGATCGAGCTTCAAAATTTGAAAAGTCACAAAAGTTGTGTGTTTGAGCAATTAAAGTACTATTTTTCTTGGAAATTCGACAAGATGCAATCATAATGTGTTGTGACATCTTAAAGATCTCGTCGAGCTGATTAATTTGACACTTTGTTTAACAAATTTGGTCCTCATTTGCCGAAGTTATCGAGCTTCAAAATTTGAAAAATCACAAAAGTTGTGTGTTTGAGCACTTAAAGTACTATTTTTCTTGGAAATTCAACAAGATGCAATCATGATGTGTTGTGACATCTTAAAGATCTCGTCGAGCTGATTAATTTGACACTTTGTTTAACAAATTTGGTCCTCATTTGCCGAAGTTATCGAGCTTCAAAATTTGAAAAATCACAAAAGTTGTGTGTTTGAGCACTTAAAGTACTGTTTTTCATGGAAATCCAACAAGATGCAATCATGATGTGTTGTGACATCTTAAAGATCTCGTGGAGCGGATTAATTTGATACTTTGTTTAACAAATTTGGTCCTCATTTGCCGACGTTATCGAGCTTCAAAGTTTGAAAAGTCACAAAAGTTGTGAGTTTGACCACATAATGTACTATTTTTCTTGGAAATCCAACAAGATGCAATCATGATGTGTTGTGACATCTTAAAGATCTCGTGGAGCGGATTAATTTGATACTTTGTTGAACAAATTTGGTCCTCACTTGCCGAAGTTATCGAGCTTCAAAGTTTGAAAAGTCACAAAAGTTGTGTGTTTGAGCACTTAAAGTACTATTTTTCTGGGAAATTCAACAAGATGCAATCATGATGTGTTGTGACATCTTAAAAATCTCGTGGAGTGGATTAATTTGACACTTTGTTTAAGAAATTTGGTCCACAATTCCCGAAGTTATCGAGCTTCAAAGTTTGAAAAGTCACAAAAGTTGTGTGTTTGAGCACTTAAAGTACTATTTTTCTTGGAAATCCAACAAGATGCAATCATGATGTGTTGTGACATCTTAAAGATCTCGTGGAGCTGATTAATTTGACACTTTGTTTAAGAAATTTGGTCCTCATTTGCCGACGTTATCGAGCTTCAAAGTTTGAAAAGTCACAAAAGTTGTGAGTTTGACCACATAATGTACTATTTTTCTTGGAAATCCAACAAGATGCAATCATGATGTGTTGTGAAATCTTAAAGATCTCGTCGAGCTGATTAATTTGATACTTTGTTTAACAAATTTGGTACTCATTTGCCGAAGTTATCGAGCTTCAAAGTTTGAAAAGACACAAAAGTTGTGTGTTTGTTCACTTAAAGTACTATTTTTCTTGGAAATTCAACAATATGCAATCATGATGTGTTGTGAAATCTTAAAGATCTCGTCGAGCTGATTAATTTGACACTTCGCTTAAGAAAGTTGGTCCTCATTTGCCGAAGTTATAGAGCTTCAAAATTTGAAAAGTCACAAAAGTTGTGTGTTTGAGCACTTAAAGTACTGTTTTTCTTGGAAATTCAACAAGATGCAATCATGATGTGTTGTGAAATCTTAAAGATCTCGTCGAGCTGATTAATTTGATACTTTGTTTAACAAATTTGGTCCTCATTTGCCGAAGTTATCGAGCTTCAAAGTTTGAAAAGTCACAAAAGTTGTGTGTTTGAGCACTTAAAGTACTGTTTTTCTTGGAAATTCAACAAGATGCAATCATGATGTGTTGTGAAATCTTAAAGATCTCGTGGAGCTGATTAATTTGACACTTTGTTTAAGAAATTTGGTCCACAATTCCCGAAGTTATCGAGCTTCAAAATTTGAAAAGTCACAAAAGTTGTGTGTTTGAGCACTTACAGTACTATTTTTCTTGGAAATCCAACAAGAAGCAATCATGATGTGGTGTGTCATCTTAAAGATCTCGTCGAGCTGATTAATTTGACACTTTGTTTAAGAAAGTTGGTCCTCATTTGCCGAAGTTATCGAGCTTCAAAATTTGAAAAGTCACAAATGTTGTGTGTTTGAGCACATAGAGTACTATTTTTCTTGGAAATTCAACAAGATGCAATCATGATGTGTAGTGAAATCTTAAAGATCTCGTCGAGCTGATTAATTTGATACTTTGTTTAACAAATTTGGTCCTCATTTGCCGAAGTTATCGAGCTTCAAAGTTTGAAAAGTCACAAAAGTTGTGTGTTTGAGCACTTAAAGTACTATTTTTCTTGGAAATCCAACAAGATGCAATCATGATGTATTGTGACATCATAAAGATCTCGTGGAGCTGATTAATTTGACACTTTGTTTAAGAAATTTGGTCCACAATTCCCGAAGTTATCGAGCTTCAAAATTTGAAAAGTCACAAAAGTTGTGTGTTTGAGCAATTAAAGTACTATTTTTCTTGGAAATTCAACAAGATGCACTCATGATGTGTTGTGAAAAATTAAAGATCTCGTCGAGCTGATTGATTTGACACTTTGTTTAAGAAATTTGGTCGACAATTCCCGAAGTTATCGAGCTTCAAAATTTGAAAAGTCACAAAAGTTGTGTGTTTGAGCAATTAAAGTACTATTTTTCTTGGAAATTCACCAAGATGCAATCATGATGTGTTGTGAAATCTTAAAGATCTCGTCGAGCGGATTAATTTGATACATTGTTTAACAAATTTGGTCCTCATTTCCCGAAGTTATCGGGCTTCAAAATTTGAAAAGTCACAAAAGTTGTATGTTTGAGCACTTAAAGTACTATTTTTCTTGGAAATTCAACAATATGCAATCATGATGTGTTGTGACATCTTAAAGATCTCGTGGAGCGGATTAATTTGACACTTTGTTTAAGAAATTTGGTCCACAATTTCCGAAGTTATCGAGCTTCAACATTTGAAAAGTCACAAAAGTTGTGAGTTTGACCACATAATGTACTATTTTTCTTGGAAATTCAACAAGATGCAATCATGATGTGTTGTGACATCTTAAAGATCTCGTGGAGCGGATTAATTTGATACTTTGTTTAACAAATTTGGTCCTCATTTGCCGAAGTTATCGAGCTTCAAAGTTTGAAAAGTCACAAAAGTTGTGTGTTTGAGCATTTACAGTACTATTTTTCTTGGAAATCCAACAAGATGCAATCATGATGTGTTGTGAAATCTTAAAGATCTCGTCGAGCTGATTAATTTGACACTTCGTTTAAGAAAGTTGGTCCTCATTTGCCGAAGTTATAGAGCTTCAAAATTTGAAAAGTCACAAATGTTGTGTGTTTGAGCACATAGAGTACTATTTTTCTTGGAAATTCAACAAGATGCAATCATGATGTGTTTTGAAATCTTCAAGATCTCGTCGAGCTGATTAATTTGATACTTTGTTTAACAAATTTGGTCCTCATTTGCCGAAGTTATCGAGCTTCAAAGTTTGAAAAGTCACAAAAGTTGTGTGTTTGAGCACTTAAAGTACTATTTTTCTTGGAAATCCAACAAGATGCAATCATGATGTATTGTGACATCTTAAAGATCTCGTGGAGCTGATTAATTTGACACTTTGTTTAAGAAATTGGGTCCACAATTCCCGAAGTTATCGAGCTTCAAAATTTGAAAAGTCACAAAAGTTGTGAGTTTGACCACATAATGTACTATTTTTCTTGGAAATTCAACAAGATGCAATCATGATGTGTTGTGACATCTTAAAGATCTCATGGAGCGGATTAATTTGATACTTTGTTTAACAAATTTGGTCCTCATTTGCCGAAGTTATCGAGCTTCAAAGTTTGAAAAGTCACAAAAGTTGTGTGTTTGAGCACTTAAAGTACTGTTTTTCTTGGAAATTCAACAAGATGCAATCATGATGTGTTGTGAAATCTTAAAGATCTCGTCGAGCTGATTAATTTGACACTTTGTTTAAGAAATTTGGTCGACAATTCCCGAAGTTATCGGGCTTCAAAATTTAAAAAGTCACAAAAGTTGTGTGTTTGAGCACTTAAAGTATTATTTTTCATGGAGATTCAACAAGTTGCAATCATGATGTGTTGTGACATCTTAAAGATCTCGTGGAGCGGATTAACTTGACACTTTGTTTAAGAAATTTGGTCCACAATTCCCGAAGTTATCGAGCTTCAAAATTTGAAAAGTCACAAAAGTTGTGTGTTTGAGCACTTACAGTACTATTTTTCTTGGAAATACAACAAGATGCAATCATGATGTGTTGTGACATCTTAAAGATCTCGTGGAGCGGATTAATTTGATACTTTGTTTAACAAATTTGGTCCTCATTTGCCGACGTTATCGAGCTTCAAAGTTTGAAAAGTCACAAAAGTTGTGAGTTTGACCACATAATGTACTATTTTTCTTGGAAATCCAACAAGATGCAATCATGATGTGTTGTGACATCTTAAAGATCTCGTGGAGCGGATTAATTTGATACTTTGTTTAACAAATTTGGTCCTCACTTGCCGAAGTTATCGAGCTTCAAAGTTTGAAAAGTCACAAAAGTTGTGTGTTTGAGCACTTAAAGTACTATTTTTCTGGGAAATTCAACAAGATGCAATCATGATGTGTTGTGACATCTTAAAAATCTCGTGGAGTGGATTAATTTGACACTTTGTTTAAGAAATTTGGTCCACAATTCCCGAAGTTATCGAGCTTCAAAGTTTGAAAAGTCACAAAAGTTGTGTGTTTGAGCACTTAAAGTACTATTTTTCTTGGAAATCCAACAAGATGCAATCATGATGTGTTGTGACATCTTAAAGATCTCGTGGAGCTGATTAATTTGACACTTTGTTTAACAAATTTGGTCCTCATTTGCCGAAGTTATCGAGCTTCAAAATTTGAAAAGTCACAAAAGTTGTGTGTTTGAGCAATTAAAGTACTATTTTTCTTGGAAATGCGACAAGATGCAATCATGATGTGTTGTGAAATCTTAAAGATCTCGTCGAGCTGATTAATTTGACACTTTGTTTAACAACCTTGGTCGACAATTCCCGAAGTTATCGAACTTCAAAATTTGAAAAATCACAAAAGTTGTGTGTTTGAGCACTTAAAGTACTATTTTTCTTGGAAATTCAACAAGATGCAATCATGATGTGTTGTGACATCTTAAAGATCTCGTCGAGCTGATTAATTTGACACTTTGTTTAAGAAATTTGGTCGACAATTCCCGAAGTTATCGAGCTTCAAAATTTGAAAAGTCACAAAAGTTGTGTGTTTGAGCACTTAAAGTACTATTTTTCTTGGAAATCCAACAAGATGCAATCATGATGTGTTGTGACATCTTAAAGATCTCGTCGAGCTGATTAATTTGACACTTTGTTTAAGAAATTTGGTCGACAATTCCCGAAGTTATCGAGCTTCAAAATTTGAAAAGTCACAAAAGTTGTGTGTTTGAGCACTTAAAGTACTATTTTTCTTGGAAATTCAACAAGATGCAATCATGATGTGTTGTGACATCTTAAAGATCTCGTCGAGCTGATTAATTTGACACTTTGTTTAACAAATTTGGTCCTCATTTGCCGAAGTTATCGAGCTTCAAAATTTGAAAAGTCACAAAAGTTGTGTGTTTGAGCAATTGAAGTACTATTTTTCTTGGAAATGCAACAAGATGCAATCATGATGTGTTGTGACATCTTAAAGATCTCGTGGAGCTGATTAATTTGACACTTTGTTTAACAAATTTGGTCCTCATTTGCCGAAGTTATCGAGCTTCAAAATTTGAAAAGTCACAAAAGTTGTGTGTTTGAGCAATTAAAGTACTATTTTTCTTGGAAATTCGACAAGATGCAATCATAATGTGTTGTGAAATCTTAAAGATCTCGTCGAGCTGATTAATTTGACACTTTGTTTAAGAAATTTGGTCCACAATTCCCGAAGTTATCGAGCTGCAAAATTTGAAAAATCACAAAAGTTGTGTGTTTGAGCACTTAAAGTACTATTTTTCTTGGAAATTCAACAAGATGCAATCATGATGTGTTGTGACATCTTAAAGATCTCGTGGAGCTGATTAATTTGACACTTTGTTTAACAATCTTGGTCGACAATTCCCGAAGTTATCGAGCTTCGAAGTTTGAAAAGTCACAAAAGTTATGTGTTTGAGCACTTAAAGTACTGTTTTTCATGGAAATCCAACAAGATGCAATCATGATGTGTTGTGACATCTTAAAGATCTCGTGGAGCTGATTAATTTGACACTTATGTTTAACAAATTTGGTCCTCATTTGCCGAAGTTATCGAGCTTCAAAATTTGAAAAGTCACAAAAGTTATGTGTTTGAGCACTTAAAGTACTGTTTTTCTTGGAAATCCAACAAGATGCAATCATGATGTGTTGTGAAATCTTAAAGATCTCGTGGAGCTGATTAATTTGACACTTTGTTTAACAAATTTGGTCCTCATTTGCCGAAGTTATCGAGCTTCAAAATTTGAAAAGTCACAAAAGTTATGTGTTTGAGCACTTAAAGTACTGTTTTTCATGGAAATCCAACAAGATGCAATCATGATGTGTTGTGAAATCTTAAAGATCTCGTCGAGCTGATTAATTTGACACTTTGTTTAAGAAATTTGGTCGACAATTCCCGAAGTTATCGAGCTTCAAAATTTGAAAAGTCACAAAAGTTGTGTGTTTGAGCACTTAAAGTACTATTTTTCTTGGAAATTCAACAAGATGCAATCATGATGTGTTGTGACATCTTAAAGATCTCGTGGAGCTGATTAATTTGACACTTTGTTTAACAATCTTGGTCGACAATTCCCGAAGTTATCGAGCTTCGGAGTTTGAAAAGTCACAAAAGTTATGTGTTTGAGCACTTAAAGTACTGTTTTTCATGGAAATCCAACAAGATGCAATCATGATGTGTTGTGACATCTTAAAGATCACGTGGAGCTGATTAATTTGACACTTTGTTTAACAAATTTGGTCCTCATTTGCCGAAGTTATCGAGCTTCAAAATTTGAAAAGTCACAAAAGTTGTGTGTTTGAGCAATTAAAGTACTATTTTTCTTGGAAATGCAACAAGATGCAATCATGATGTGTTGGGACATCTTAAAGATCTCGTGGAGCTGATTAATTTGACACTTTGTTTAACAAATTTGGTCCTCATTTGCCGAAGTTATCGAGCTTCACAATTTGAAAAGTCACAAAAGTTGTATGTTTGAGCACTTAAAGTACTATTTTTCTTGGAAATTCGACAAGATGCAATCATGATGTGTTGTGAAATCTTAAAGATCTCGTCGAGCTGATTAATTTGACACTTTGTTTAAGAAATTTGGTCCACAATTCCCGAAGTTATCGAGCTTCAAAGTTTGAAAATTCACAAAAGTTATGTGTTTGAGCACTTAAAGTACTGTTTTTCTTGGAAATCCAACAAGATGCAATCATGATGTGTTGTGACATCTTAAAGATCTCGTGGAGCTGATTAATTTGACACTTTGTTTAACAAATTTGGTCCTCATTTGCCGAAGTTATCGAGCTTCAAAATTTGAAAAGTCACAAAAGTTGTGTGTTTGAGCAATTAAAGTACTATTTTTCTTGGAAATGCAACAAGATGCAATCATGATGTGTTGGGACATCGTAAAGATCTCGTGGAGCTGATTAATTTGACACTTTGTTTAACAAATTTGGTCCTCATTTGCCGAAGTTATCGAGCTTCAAAATTTGAAAAGTCACAAAAGTTGTGTGTTTGAGCAATTAAAGTACTATTTTTCTTGGAAATGCAACAAGATGCAATCATGATGTGTTGTGACATCTTAAAGATCTCGTGGAGCTGATTAATTTGACACTTTGTTTAACAAATTTGGTCCTCATTTGCCGAAGTTATCGAGCTTCAAAATTTGAAAAGTCACAAAAGTTGTGTGTTTGAGCAATTAAAGTACTATTTTTCTTGGAAATTCAACAAGATGCAATCATGATGTGTTGTGAAATCTTAAAGATCTCGTCGAGCTGATTAATTTGACACTTTGTTTAAGAAATTTGGTCGACAATTCCCGAAGTTATCGAGCTTCAAAATTTGTAAAGTCACAAAAGTTGTGTGTTTGAGCAATTAAAGTACTATTTTTCTTGGATATCCAACAAGATGCAATAATGAATTGTTGTGAGATCCTAAAAATCTCGTCGAGCTGATTAATTTGACACTTTGTTTAACACTCTTGGTCGACAATTCCCGAAGTTATCGAGCTTCGGAGTTTGAAAAGTCACAAAAGTTATGTGTTTGAGCACTTAAAGTACTGTTTTTCATGGAAATCCAACAAGATGCAATCATGATGTGTTGTGACATCTTAAAGATCTCGTGGAGCTGATTAATTTGACACTTTGTTTAACAAATTTGGTCCTCATTTGCCGAAGTGATCGAGCTTCAAAATTTGAAAAGTCACAAAAGTTGTGTGTTTGAGCAATTAAAGTACTATTTTTCTTGGAAATTCGACAAGATGCAATCATAATGTGTTGTGAAATCTTAAAGATCTCGTCGAGCTGATTAATTTGACACTTTGTTTAAGAAATTTGGTCCACAATTCCCGAAGTTATCGAGCTTCAAAATTTGAAAAATCACAAAAGTTGTGTGTTTGAGCACTTAAAGTACTATTTTTCTTGGAAATTCAACAAGATGCAATCATGATGTGTTGTGACATCTTAAAGATCTCGTCGAGCTGATTAATTTGACACTTTGTTTAACAAATTTGGTCCTCATTTGCCGAAGTTATCGAGCTTCAAAATTTGAAAAATCACAAAAGTTGTGTGTTTGAGCACTTAAAGTACTGTTTTTCATGGAAATCCAACAAGATGCAATCATGATGTGTTGTGACATCTTAAAGATCTCGTGGAGCTGATTAATTTGACACTTTGTTTAACAAATTTGGTCCTCATTTGCCGAAGTTATCGATCTTCAAAATTTGAAAAGACACAAAAGTTGTGTGTTTGTGCACTTAAAGTACTATTTTTCATGGAAATTCAACAAGATGCAATCATGATGTGTTGTGAAATCTTAAAGATCTCGTGGAGCTGATTAATTTGACACTTTGTTTAACAAATTTGGTCCTCATTTGCCGAAGTTATCGAGCTTCAAAATTTGAAAAATCACAAAAGTTGTGTGTTTGAGCACTTAAAGTACTGTTTTTCATGGAAATCCAACAAGATGCAATCATGATGTGTTGTGACATCTTAAAGATCTCGTGGAGCTGATTAATTTGACACTTTGTTTAACAAATTTGGTCCTCATTTGCCGAAGTTATCGAGCTTCAAAATTTGAAAAGTCACAAAAGTTGTGTGTTTGAGCAATTAAAGTACTATTTTTCTTGGAAATGCAACAAGATGCAATCATGATGTGTTGTGATATCTTAAAGATCTCGTGGAGCTGATTAATTTGACACTTTGTTTAACAAATTTGGTCCTCATTTGCCGAAGTTATCGATCTTCAAAATTTGAAAAGACACAAAAGTTGTGTGTTTGTGCACTTAAAGTACTATTTTTCATGGAAATTCAACAAGATGCAATCATGATGTGTTGTGAAATCTTAAAGATCTCGTGGAGCTGATTAATTTGACACTTTGTTTAACAAATTTGGTCCTCATTTGCCGAAGTTATCGAGCTTCAAAATTTGAAAAATCACAAAAGTTGTGTGTTTGAGCACTTAAAGTACTGTTTTTCATGGAAATCCAACAAGATGCAATCATGATGTGTTGTGACATCTTAAAGATCTCGTGGAGCTGATTAATTTGACACTTTGTTTAACAAATTTGGTCCTCATTTGCCGAAGTTATCGAGCTTCAAAATTTGAAAAGTCACAAAAGTTGTGTGTTTGAGCAATTAAAGTACTATTTTTCTTGGAAATGCAACAAGATGCAATCATGATGTGTTGGGACATCGTAAAGATCTCGTGGAGCTGATTAATTTGACACTTTGTTTAACAAATTTGGTCCTCATTTGCCGAAGTTATCGAGCTTCACAATTTGAAAAGTCACAAAAGTTGTATGTTTGAGCACTTAAAGTACTATTTTTCTTGGAAATTCGACAAAATGCAATCATGATGTGTTGTGAAATCTTAAAGATCTCGTCGAGCTGATTAATTTGACACTTTGTTTAAGAAATTTGGTCCACAATTCCCGAAGTTATCGAGCTTCAAAATTTGTAAAGTCACAAAAGTTGTGTGTTTGAGCAATTAAAGTACTATTTTTCTTGGATATCCAACAAGATGCAATAATGAATTGTTGTGAGATCCTAAAAATCTCGTCGAGCTGATTAATTTGACACTTTGTTTAACACTCTTGGTCGACAATTCCCGAAGTTATCGAGCTTCGGAGTTTGAAAAGTCACAAAAGTTATGTGTTTGAGCACTTAAAGTACTGTTTTTCATGGAAATCCAACAAGATGCAATCATGATGTGTTGTGAAATCTTAAAGATCTCGTCGAGCTGATTAATTTGACACTTTGTTTAAGAAATTTGGTCCACAATTCCCGAAGTTATCGAGCTTCAAAATTTGAAAAGTCACAAAAGTTGTGTGTTTGAGCAATTAAAGTACTATTTTTCTTGGAAATGCAACAAGATGCAATCATGATGTGTTGTGACATCTTAAAGATCTCGTGGAGCTGATTAATTTGACACTTTGTTTAACAAATTTGGTCCTCATTTGCCGAAGTTATCGAGCTTCAAAATTTGAAAAGTCACAAAAGTTGTGTGTTTGAGCACTTAAAGTACTATTTTTCTTGGGTATCCAACAAGATGCAATAATGAATTGTTGTGAGATCCTAAAAATCTCGTCGAGCTGATTAATTTGACACTTTGTTTAACAAATTTGGTCCTCATTTGCCGAAGTTATCGAGCTTCAAAATTTGAAAAGTCACAAAAGTTGTGTGTTTGAGCAATTAAAGTACTATTTTTCTTGGAAATTCGACAAGATGCAATCATAATGTGTTGTGAAATCTTAAAGATCTCGTCGAGCTGATTAATTTGACACTTTGTTTAAGAAATTTGGTCCACAATTCCCGAAGTTATCGAGCTTCAAAATTTGAAAAATCACAAAAGTTGTGTGTTTGAGCACTTAAAGTACTATTTTTCTTGGAAATTCCACAAGATGCAATCATGATGTGTTGTGACATCTTAAAGATCTCGTGGAGCTGATTAATTTGACACTTTGTTTAACAATCTTGGTCGACAATTCCCGAAGTTATCGAGCTTCGAAGTTTGAAAAGTCACAAAAGTTATGTGTTTGAGCACTTAAAGTACTGTTTTTCATGGAAATCCAACAAGATGCAATCATGATGTGTTGTGACATCTTAAAGATCTCGTGGAGCTGATTAATTTGACACTTTGTTTAACAAATTTGGTCCTCATTTGCCGAAGTGATCGAGCTTCAAAATTTGAAAAGTCACAAAAGTTGTGTGTTTGAGCAATTAAAGTACTATTTTTCTTGGAAATTCGACAAGATGCAATCATAATGTGTTGTGAAATCTTAAAGATCTCGTCGAGCTGATTAATTTGACACTTTGTTTAAGAAATTTGGTCCACAATTCCCGAAGTTATCGAGCTTCAAAATTTGAAAAATCACAAAAGTTGTGTGTTTGAGCACTTAAAGTACTATTTTTCTTGGAAATTCAACAAGATGCAATCATGATGTGTTGTGACATCTTAAAGATCTCGTCGAGCTGATTAATTTGACACTTTGTTTAACAAATTTGGTCCTCATTTGCCGAAGTTATCGAGCTTCAAAATTTGAAAAATCACAAAAGTTGTGTGTTTGAGCACTTAAAGTACTGTTTTTCATGGAAATCCAACAAGATGCAATCATGATGTGTTGTGACATCTTAAAGATCTCGTGGAGCTGATTAATTTCACACTTTGTTTAACAAATTTGGTCCTCATTTGCCGAAGTTATAGAACTTCAAAATTTGAAAAGTCACAAAAGTTGTGTGTTTGAGCAATTAAAGTACTATTTTTCTTGGAAATGCAACAAGATGCAATCATGATGTGTTGTGATATCTTAAAGATCTCGTGGAGCTGATTAATTTGACACTTTGTTTAACAAATTTGGTCCTCATTTGCCGAAGTTATCGATCTTCAAAATTTGAAAAGACACAAAAGTTGTGTGTTTGTGCACTTAAAGTACTATTTTTCATGGAAATTCAACAAGATGCAATCATGATGTGTTGTGAAATCTTAAAGATCTCGTGGAGCTGATTAATTTGACACTTTGTTTAACAAATTTGGTCCTCATTTGCCGAAGTTATCGAGCTTCAAAATTTGAAAAATCACAAAAGTTGTGTGTTTGAGCACTTAAAGTACTGTTTTTCATGGAAATCCAACAAGATGCAATCATGATGTGTTGTGACATCTTAAAGATCTCGTGGAGCTGATTAATTTGACACTTTGTTTAACAAATTTGGTCCTCATTTGCCGAAGTTATCGAGCTTCAAAATTTGAAAAGTCACAAAAGTTGTGTGTTTGAGCAATTAAAGTACTATTTTTCTTGGAAATGCAACAAGATGCAATCATGATGTGTTGTGACATCTTAAAGATCTCGTGGAGCTGATTAATTTGACACTTTGTTTAACAAATTTGGTCCTCATTTGCCGAAGTTATCGAGCTTCAAAATTTGAAAAGTCACAAAAGTTGTGTGTTTGAGCAATTAAAGTACTATTTTTCTTGGAAATGCGACAAGATGCAATCATGATGTGTTGTGAAATCTTAAAGATCTCGTCGAGCTGATTAATTTGACACTTTGTTTAACAACCTTGGTCGACAATTCCCGAAGTTATCGAACTTCAAAATTTGAAAAATCACAAAAGTTGTGTGTTTGAGCACTTAAAGTACTATTTTTCTTGGAAATTCAACAAGATGCAATCATGATGTGTTGTGACATCTTAAAGATCTCGTCGAGCTGATTAATTTGACACTTTGTTTAAGAAATTTGGTCGACAATTCCCGAAGTTATCGAGCTTCAAAATTTGAAAAGTCACAAAAGTTGTGTGTTTGAGCACTTAAAGTACTATTTTTCTTGGAAATCCAACAAGATGCAATCATGATGTGTTGTGACATCTTAAAGATCTCGTCGAGCTGATTAATTTGACACTTTGTTTAAGAAATTTGGTCGACAATTCCCGAAGTTATCGAGCTTCAAAATTTGAAAAGTCACAAAAGTTGTGTGTTTGAGCACTTAAAGTACTATTTTTCTTGGAAATTCAACAAGATGCAATCATGATGTGTTGTGACATCTTAAAGATCTCGTCGAGCTGATTAATTTGACACTTTGTTTAACAAATTTGGTCCTCATTTGCCGAAGTTATCGAGCTTCAAAATTTGAAAAGTCACAAAAGTTGTGTGTTTGAGCAATTGAAGTACTATTTTTCTTGGAAATGCAACAAGATGCAATCATGATGTGTTGTGACATCTTAAAGATCTCGTGGAGCTGATTAATTTGACACTTTGTTTAACAAATTTGGTCCTCATTTGCCGAAGTTATCGAGCTTCAAAATTTGAAAAGTCACAAAAGTTGTGTGTTTGAGCAATTAAAGTACTATTTTTCTTGGAAATTCGACAAGATGCAATCATAATGTGTTGTGAAATCTTAAAGATCTCGTCGAGCTGATTAATTTGACACTTTGTTTAAGAAATTTGGTCCACAATTCCCGAAGTTATCGAGCTTCAAAATTTGAAAAATCACAAAAGTTGTGTGTTTGAGCACTTAAAGTACTATTTTTCTTGGAAATTCAACAAGATGCAATCATGATGTGTTGTGACATCTTAAAGATCTCGTGGAGCTGATTAATTTGACACTTTGTTTAACAATCTTGGTCGACAATTCCCGAAGTTATCGAGCTTCGAAGTTTGAAAAGTCACAAAAGTTATGTGTTTGAGCACTTAAAGTACTGTTTTTCATGGAAATCCAACAAGATGCAATCATGATGTGTTGTGACATCTTAAAGATCTCGTGGAGCTGATTAATTTGACACTTATGTTTAACAAATTTGGTCCTCATTTGCCGAAGTTATCGAGCTTCAAAATTTGAAAAGTCACAAAAGTTATGTGTTTGAGCACTTAAAGTACTGTTTTTCTTGGAAATCCAACAAGATGCAATCATGATGTGTTGTGAAATCTTAAAGATCTCGTGGAGCTGATTAATTTGACACTTTGTTTAACAAATTTGGTCCTCATTTGCCGAAGTTATCGAGCTTCAAAATTTGAAAAGTCACAAAAGTTGTGTGTTTGAGCAATTAAAGTACTATTTTTCTTGGAAATGCAACAAGATGCAATCATGATGTGTTGTGACATCTTAAAGATCTCGTGGAGCTGATTAATTTGACACTTTGTTTAACAACCTTGGTCGACAATTCCCGAAGTTATCGAGCTTCAAAATTTGAAAAGACACAAAAGTTGTGTGTTTGTGCACTTAAAGTACTATTTTTCATGGAAATTCAACAAGATGCAATCATGATGTGTTGTGAAATCTTAAAGATCTCGTCGAGCTGATTAATTTGACACTTTGTTTAACAAATTTGGTCCTCATTTGCCGAAGTTATCGAGCTTCAAAATTTGAAAAATCACAAAAGTTGTGTGTTTGAGCACTTAAAGTACTGTTTTTCATGGAAATCCAACAAGATGCAATCATGATGTGTTGTGACATCTTAAAGATCTCGTGGAGCTGATTAATTTGACACTTTGTTTAACAAATTTGGTCCTCATTTGCCGAAGTTATCGAGCTTCAAAATTTGAAAAGTCACAAAAGTTGTGTGTTTGAGCAATTAAAGTACTATTTTTCTTGGAAATTCGACAAGATGCAATCATGATGTGTTGTGAAATCTTAAAGATCTCGTGGAGCTGATTAATTTGACACTTTGTTTAACAAATTTGGTCCTCATTTGCCGAAGTTATCGAGCTTCAAAATTTGAAAAGTCACAAAAGTTGTGTGTTTGAGCAATTAAAGTACTATTTGTCTTGGAAATGCGACAAGATGCAATCATGATGTGTTGTGACATCTTAAAGATCTCGTGGAGCTGATTAATTTGACACTTTGTTTAACAAATTTGGTCCTCATTTGCCGAAGTTATCGAGCTTCAAAGTTTGAAAAGTCACAAAAGTTATGTGTTTGAGCACTTAAAGTACTGTTTTTCTTGGAAATCCAACAAGATGCAATCATGAGGTGTTGTGACATCTTAAAGATCTCGTGGAGCTGATTAATTTGACACTTTGTTTAACAAATTTGGTCCTCATTTGCCGAAGTTATCGAGCTTCAAAATTTGAAAAGTCACAAAAGTTGTGTGTTTGAGCACTTAAAGTACTGTTTTTCATGGAAATCCAACAAGATGCTATCATGATGTGTTGTGACATCTTAAAGATCTCGTGGAGCTGATTAATTTGACACTTTGTTTAACAAATTTGGTCCACAATTCCCGAAGTTATCGAGCTTCAAAATTTGAAAAATCACAAAAGTTGTGTGTTTGAGCACATAAAGTACTATTTTTCTTGGAAATTCAACAAGATGCAATCATGATGTGTTGTGACATCTTAAAGATCTCGTGGAGCTGATTAATTTGACACTTTGTTTAACAAATTTGGTCCTCATTTGCCGAAGTTATCGAGCTTCAAAATTTGAAAAATCACAAAAGTTGTGTGTTTGAGCACATAAAGTACTATTTTTCTTGGAAATTCAACAAGATGCAATCATGATGTGTTGTGACATCTTAAAGATCTCGTGGAGCTGATTAATTTGACACTTTGTTTAACAAATTTGGTCCTCATTTGCCGAAGTTATCGAGCTTCAAAATTTGAAAAGTCACAAAAGTTGTGTGTTTGAGCAATTAAAGTACTATTTTTCTTGGAAATGCAACAAGATGCAATCATGATGTGTTGTGAAATCTTAAAGATCTCGTCGAGCTGATTAATTTGACACTTTGTTTAACAAATTTGGTCCTCATTTGCCGAAGTTATCGAGCTTCAAAATTTGAAAAGTCACAAAAGTTGTGTGTTTGAGCAATTAAAGTACTATTTTTCTTGGAAATTCGACAAGATGCAATCATGATGTGTTGTGAAATCTTAAAGATCTCGTGGAGCTGATTAATTTGACACTTTGTTTAACAAATTTGGTCCTCATTTGCCGAAGTTATCGAGCTTCAAAATTTGAAAAGTCACAAAAGTTGTGTGTTTGAGCAATTAAAGTACTATTTTTCTTGGAAATTCAACAAGATGCAATCATGATGTGTTGTGAAATCTTAAAGATCTCGTCGAGCTGATTAATTTGACACTTTGTTTAAGAAATTTGGTCCACAATTCCCGAAGTTATCGAGCTTCAAAATTTGAAAAGTCACAAAAGTTGTGTGTTTGAGCACATAAAGTACTATTTTTCTTGGAAATTCAACAAGATGCAATCATGATGTGTTGTGACATCTTAAAGATCTCGTGGAGCTGATTAATTTGACACTTTGTTTAACAAATATGGTCCTCATTTGCCGAAGTTATCGAGCTTCAAAATTTGAAAAGTCACAAAAGTTGTGTGTTTGAGCACATAAAGTACTATTTTTCTTGGAAATTCAACAAGATGCAATCATGATGTGTTGTGACATCTTAAAGATCTTGTGGAGCTGATTAATTTGACACTTTGTTTAACAAATTTGGTCCTCATTTGCCGAAGTTATCGAGCTTCAAAATTTGAAAAGTCACAAAAGTTATGTGTTTGAGCACTTAAAGTACTGTTTTTCTTGGAAATCCAACAAGATGCAATCATGATGTGTTGTGACATCTTAAAGATCTCGTGGAGCTGATTAATTTGACACTTTGTTTAACAAATTTGGTCCTCATTTGCCGAAGTTATCGAGCTTCAAAATTTGAAAAGTCACAAAAGTTGTGTGTTTGAGCAATTAAAGTACTATTTTTCTTGGAAATTCAACAAGATGCAATCATGATGTGTTGTGAAATCTTAAAGATCTCGTGGAGCTGATTAATTTGACACTTTGTTTAACAAATTTGGTCCTCATTTGCCGAAGTTATCGAGCTTCAAAATTTGAAAAGTCACAAAAGTTGTGTGTTTGAGCAATTAAAGTACTATTTTTCTTGGAAATTCAACAAGATGCAATCATGATGTGTTGTGAAATCTTAAAGATCTCGTGGAGCTGATTAATTTGACACTTTGTTTAACAACCTTGGTCGACAATTCCCGAAGTTATCGAGCTTCAAAATTTGAAAAGACACAAAAGTTGTGTGTTTGTGCACTTAAAGTACTATTTTTCATGGAAATTCAACAAGATGCAATCATGATGTGTTGTGAAATCTTAAAGATCTCGTCGAGCTGATTAATTTGACACTTTGTTTAACAAATTTGGTCCTCATTTGCCGAAGTTATCGAGCTTCAAAATTTGAAAAATCACAAAAGTTGTGTGTTTGAGCACTTAAAGTACTGTTTTTCATGGAAATCCAACAAGATGCAACCATGATGTGTTGTGACATCTTAAAGATCTCGTGGAGCTGATTAATTTGACACTTATGTTTAACAAATTTGGTCCTCATTTGCCGAAGTTATCGAGCTTCAAAGTTTGAAAAGTCACAAAAGTTATGTGTTTGAGCACTTAAAGTACTGTTTTTCTTGGAAATCCAACAAGATGCAATCATGATGTGTTGTGACATCTTAAAGATCTCGTGGAGCTGATTAATTTGACACTTTGTTTAACAAATTTGGTCCTCATTTGCCGAAGTTATCGAGCTTCAAAATTTGAAAAGTCACAAAAGTTGTGTGTTTGAGCAATTAAAGTACTATTTTTCTTGGAAATTCAACAAGATGCAATCATGATGTGTTGTGAAATCTTAAAGATCTCGTGGAGCTGATTAATTTGACACTTTGTTTAAGAAATTTGGTCCACAATTCCCGAAGTTATCGAGCTTCAAAATTTGAAAAATCACAAAAGTTGTGTGTTTGAGCACATAAAGTACTATTTTTCTTGGAAATTCAACAAGATGCAATCATGATGTGTTGTGACATCTTAAAGATCTCGTGGAGCTGATTAATTTGACACTTTGTTTAACAAATTTGGTCCTCATTTGCCGAAGTTATCGAGCTTCAAAATTTGAAAAGTCACAAAAGTTGTGTGTTTGAGCAATTAAAGTACTATTTTTCTTGGAAATGCAACAAGATGCAATCATGATGTGTTGTGACATCTTAAAGATCTCGTGGAGCTGATTAATTTGACACTTTGTTTAACAACCTTGGTCGACAATTCCCGAAGTTATCGAGCTTCAAAATTTGAAAAGACACAAAAGTTGTGTGTTTGTGCACTTAAAGTACTATTTTTCATGGAAATTCAACAAGATGCAATCATGATGTGTTGTGAAATCTTAAAGATCTCGTCGAGCTGATTAATTTGACACTTTGTTTAACAAATTTGGTCCTCATTTGCCGAAGTTATCGAGCTTCAAAATTTGAAAAATCACAAAAGTTGTGTGTTTGAGCACTTAAAGTACTGTTTTTCATGGAAATCCAACAAGATGCAATCATGATGTGTTGTGACATCTTAAAGATCTCGTGGAGCTGATTAATTTGACACTTATGTTTAACAAATTTGGTCCTCATTTGCCGAAGTTATCGAGCTTCAAAGTTTGAAAAGTCACAAAAGTTATGTGTTTGAGCACTTAAAGTACTGTTTTTCTTGGAAATCCAACAAGATGCAATCATGATGTGTTGTGAAATCTTAAAGATCTCGTGGAGCTGATTAATTTGACACTTTGTTTAACAAATTTGGTCCTCATTTGCCGAAGTTATCGGGCTTCAAAATTTGAAAAGTCACAAAAGTTGTGTGTTTGAGCACTTAAAGTACTATTTTTCTTGGAAATTCAACAAGATGCAATCATGATGTGTTGTGACATCTTAAAGATCTCGTGGAGCTGATTAATTTGACACTTTGTTTAACAAATTTGGTCCTCATTTGCCGAAGTTATCGAGCTTCAAAATTTGAAAAGTCACAAAAGTTGTGTGTTTGAGCAATTAAAGTACTATTTTTCTTGGAAATGCAACAAGATGCAATCATGATGTGTTGTGACATCTTAAAGATCTCGTGGAGCTGATTAATTTGACACTTTGTTTAACAACCTTGGTCGACAATTCCCGAAGTTATCGAGCTTCAAAATTTGAAAAGACACAAAAGTTGTGTGTTTGTGCACTTAAAGTACTATTTTTCATGGAAATTCAACAAGATGCAATCATGATGTGTTGTGAAATCTTAAAGATCTCGTGGAGCTGATTAATTTGACACTTTGTTTAACAAATTTGTTCCTCATTTGCCGAAGTTATCGAGCTTCAAAATTTGAAAAATCACAAAAGTTGTGTGTTTGAGCACTTAAAGTACAGTTTTTCATGGAAATCCAACAAGATGCAATCATGATGTGTTGTGACATCTTAAAGATCTCGTGGAGCTGATTAATTTGACACTTTGTTTAACAAATTTGGTCCTCATTTGCCGAAGTTATCGAGCTTCAAAATTTGAAAAGTCACAAAAGTTGTGTGTTTGAGCAATTAAAGTACTATTTTTCTTGGAAATTCGACAAGATGCAATCATGATGTGTTGTGAAATCTTAAAGATCTCGTGGAGCTGATTAATTTGACACTTTGTTTAACAAATTTGGTCCTCATTTGCCGAAGTTATCGAGCTTCAAAATTTGAAAAGTCACAAAAGTTGTGTGTTTGAGCAATTAAAGTACTATTTTTCTTGGAAATGCGACAAGATGCAATCATGATGTGTTGTGACATCTTAAAGATCTCGTGGAGCTGATTAATTTGACACTTTGTTTAACAAATTTGGTCCTCATTTGCCGAAGTTATCGAGCTTCAAAATTTGAAAAGTCACAAAAGTTGTGTGTTTGAGCAATTAAAGTACTATTTTTCTTGGAAATTCGACAAGATGCAATCATGATGTGTTGTGAAATCTTAAAGATCTCGTGGAGCTGATTAATTTGACACTTTGTTTAACAAATTTGGTCCTCATTTGCCGAAGTTATCGGGCTTCAAAATTTGAAAAGTCACAAAAGTTGTGTGTTTGAGCACTTAAAGTACTATTTTTCTTGGAAATTCAACAAGATGCAATCATGATGTGTTGTGACATCTTAAAGATCTCGTGGAGCTGATTAATTTGACACTTTGTTTAACAAATTTGGTCCTCATTTGCCGAAGTTATCGAGCTTCAAAATTTGAAAAGTCACAAAAGTTGTGTGTTTGAGCAATTAAAGTACTATTTTTCTTGGAAATGCAACAAGATGCAATCATGATGTGTTGTGACATCTTAAAGATCTCGTGGAGCTGATTAATTTGACACTTTGTTTAACAACCTTGGTCGACAATTCCCGAAGTTATCGAGCTTCAAAATTTGAAAAGACACAAAAGTTGTGTGTTTGTGCACTTAAAGTACTATTTTTCATGGAAATTCAACAAGATGCAATCATGATGTGTTGTGAAATCTTAAAGATCTCGTGGAGCTGATTAATTTGACACTTTGTTTAACAAATTTGGTCCTCATTTGCCGAAGTTATCGAGCTTCAAAATTTGAAAAGTCACAAAAGTTGTGTGTTTGAGCAATTAAAGTACTATTTTTCTTGGAAATTCAACAAGATGCAATCATGATGTGTTGTGAAATCTTAAAGATCTCGTGGAGCTGATTAATTTGACACTTTGTTTAACAAATTTGGTCCTCATTTGCCGAAGTTATCGAGCTTCAAAATTTGAAAAGTCACAAAAGTTGTGTGTTTGAGCAATTAAAGTACTATTTTTCTTGGAAATTCAACAAGATGCAATCATGATGTGTTGTGAAATCTTAAAGATCTCGTGGAGCTGATTAATTTGACACTTTGTTTAACAAATTTGGTCCTCATTTGCCGAAGTTATCGAGCTTCAAAATTTGAAAAGTCACAAAAGTTGTGTGTTTGAGCAATTAAAGTACTATTTTTCTTGGAAATTCAACAAGATGCAATCATGATGTGTTGTGAAATCTTAAAGATCTCGTGGAGCTGATTAATTTGACACTTTGTTTAACAAATTTGGTCCTCATTTGCCGAAGTTATCGAGCTTCAAAATTTGAAAAGTCACAAAAGTTGTGTGTTTGAGCAATTAAAGTACTATTTTTCTTGGAAATTCAACAAGATGCAATCATGATGTGTTGTGAAATCTTAAAGATCTCGTGGAGCTGATTAATTTGACACTTTGTTTAAGAAATTTGGTCCACAATTCCCGAAGTTATCGAGCTTCAAAATTTGAAAAATCACAAAAGTTGTGTGTTTGAGCACATAAAGTACTATTTTTCTTGGAAATTCAACAAGATGCAATCATGATGTGTTGTGACATCTTAAAGATCTTGTGGAGCTGATTAATTTGACACTTTGTTTAACAAATTTGGTCCTCATTTGCCGAAGTTATCGAGCTTCAAAATTTGAAAAGTCACAAAAGTTGTGTGTTTGAGCAATTAAAGTACTATTTTTCTTGGAAATGCAACAAGATGCAATCATGATGTGTTGTGACATCTTAAAGATCTCGTGGAGCTGATTAATTTGACACTTTGTTTAACAAATTTGTTCCTCATTTGCCGAAGTTATCGAGCTTCAAAATTTGAAAAGACACAAAAGTTGTGTGTTTGTGCACTTAAAGTACTATTTTTCATGGAAATTCAACAAGATGCAATCATGATGTGTTGTGAAATCTTAAAGATCTCGTCGAGCTGATTAATTTGACACTTTGTTTAACAAATTTGGTCCTCATTCGCCGAAGTTATCGAGCTTCAAAATTTGAAAAATCACAAAAGTTGTGTGTTTGAGCACTTAAAGTACTGTTTTTCATGGAAATCCAACAAGATGCAATCATGATGTGTTGTGACATCTTAAAGATCTCGTGGAGCTGATTAATTTGACACTTTGCTTAACAAATTTGGTCCTCATTTGCCGAAGTTATCGAGCTTCAAAATTTGAAAAGTCACAAAAGTTGTGTGTTTGAGCAATTAAAGTACTATTTTTCTTGGAAATTCGACAAGATGCAATCATGATGTGTTGTGAAATCTTAAAGATCTCGTCGAGCTGATTAATTTGACACTTTGTTTAAGAAATTTGGTCCACAATTCCCGAAGTTATCGAGCTTCAAAATTTGAAAAATCACAAAAGTTGTGTGTTTGAGCACTTAAAGTACTATTTTTCTTGGAAATTCAACAAGATGCAATCATGATGTGTTGTGACATCTTAAAGATCTCGTGGAGCTGATTAATTTGACACTTATGTTTAACAAATTTGGTCCTCATTTGCCGAAGTTATCGAGCTTCAAAGTTTGAAAAGTCACAAAAGTTATGTGTTTGAGCACTTAAAGTACTGTTTTTCTTGGAAATCCAACAAGATACAATCATGATGTGTTGTGACATCTTAAAGATCTCGTGGAGCTGATTAATTTGACACTTTGTTTAACAAATTTGGTCCTCATTTGCCGAAGTTATCGAGCTTCAAAATTTGAAAAGTCACAAAAGTTGTGTGTTTGAGCAATTAAAGTACTATTTTTCTTGGAAATTCGACAAGATGCAATCATGATGTGTTGTGAAATCTTAAAGATCTCGTCGAGCTGATTAATTTGACACTTTGTTTAAGAAATTTGGTCCACAATTCCCGAAGTTATCGAGCTTCAAAATTTGAAAAATCACAAAAGTTGTGTGTTTGAGCACATAAAGTACTATTTTTCTTGGAAATTCAACAAGATGCAATCATGATGTGTTGGGACATCTTAAAGATCTCGTGGAGCTGATTAATTTGACACTTTTTTTAACAAATTTGGTCCACATTTGCCGAAGTTATCGAGCTTCAAAATTTGAAAAGTCACAAAAGTTGTGTGTTTGAGCAATTAAAGTACTATTTTTCTTGGAAATGCAACAAGATGCAATCATGATGTGTTGTGACATCTTCAAGATCTCGTGGAGCTGATTCATTTGACACTTTGTTTAACAACCTTGGTCGACAATTCCCGAAGTTATCGAGCTTCAAAATTTGAAAAGACACAAAAGTTGTGTGTTTGTGCACTTAAAGTACTATTTTTCATGGAAATTCAACAAGATGCAATCATGATGTGTTGTGACATCTTAAAGATCTTGTGGAGCTGATTAATTTGACACTTTGTTTAACAAATTTGGTCCTCATTTGCCGAAGTTATCGAGCTTCAAAATTTGAAAAGTCACAAAAGTTGTGTGTTTGAGCAATTAAAGTACTATTTTTCTTGGAAATGCAACAAGATGCAATCATGATGTGTTGTGACATCTTAAAGATCTCGTGGAGCTGATTAATTTGACACTTTGTTTAACAACCTTGGTCGACAATTCCCGAAGTTATCGAGCTTCAAAATTTGAAAAAACACAAAAGTTGTGTGTTTGTGCACTTAAAGTACTATTTTTCATGGAAATTCAACAAGATGCAATCATGATGTGTTGTGAAATCTTAAAGATCTCGTCGAGCTGATTAATTTGACACTTTGTTTAACAAATTTGGTCCTCATTTGCCGAAGTTATCGAGCTTCAAAATTTGAAAAATCACAAAAGTTGTGTGTTTGAGCACTTAAAGTACTGTTTTTCTTGGAAATCCAACAAGATGCAATCATGATGTGTTGTGAAATCTTAAAGATCTCGTGGAGCTGATTAATTTGACACTTTGTTTAAGAAATTTGGTCCACAATTCCCGAAGTTATCGAGCTTCAAAATTTGAAAAGACACAAAAGTTGTGTGTTTGTGCACTTAAAGTACTATTTTTCATGGAAATTCAACAAGATGCAATCATGATGTGTTGTGAAATCTTAAAGATCTCGTCGAGCTGATTAATTTGACACTTTGTTTAACAAATTTGGTCCTCATTTGCCGAAGTTATCGAGCTTCAAAATTTGAAAAATCACAAAAGTTGTGTGTTTGAGCACTTAAAGTACTGTTTTTCTTGGAAATCCAACAAGATGCAATCATGATGTGTTGTGAAATCTTAAAGATCTCGTGGAGCTGATTAATTTGACACTTTGTTTAAGAAATTTGGTCCACAATTCCCGAAGTTATCGAGCTTCAAAATTTGAAAAGACACAAAAGTTGTGTGTTTGTGCACTTAAAGTACTATTTTTCATGGAAATTCAACAAGATGCAATCATGATGTGTTGTGAAATCTTAAAGATCTCGTCGAGCTGATTAATTTGACACTTTGTTTAACAAATTTGGTCCTCATTTGCCGAAGTTATCGAGCTTCAAAATTTGAAAAATCACAAAAGTTGTGTGTTTGAGCACTTAAAGTACTGTTTTTCTTGGAAATCCAACAAGATGCAATCATGATGTGTTGTGAAATCTTAAAGATCTCGTGGAGCTGATTAATTTGACACTTTGTTTAAGAAATTTGGTCCACAATTCCCGAAGTTATCGAGCTTCAAAATTTGAAAAGACACAAAAGTTGTGTGTTTGTGCACTTAAAGTACTATTTTTCATGGAAATTCAACAAGATGCAATCATGATGTGTTGTGAAATCTTAAAGATCTCGTCGAGCTGATTAATTTGACACTTTGTTTAACAAATTTGGTCCTCATTCGCCGAAGTTATCGAGCTTCAAAATTTGAAAAATCACAAAAGTTGTGTGTTTGAGCACTTAAAGTACTGTTTTTCATGGAAATCCAACAAGATGCAATCATGATGTGTTGTGACATCTTAAAGATCTCGTGGAGCTGATTAATTTGACACTTTGTTTAACAAATTTGGTCCTCATTTGCCGAAGTTATCGAGCTTCAAAATTTGAAAAGTCACAAAAGTTGTGTGTTTGAGCAATTAAAGTACTATTTTTCTTGGAAATGCAACAAGATGCAATCATGATGTGTTGTGACATCTTAAAGATCTCGTGGAGCTGATTAATTTGACACTTTGTTTAACAAATTTGTTCCTCATTTGCCGAAGTTATCGAGCTTCAAAATTTGAAAAGACACAAAAGTTGTGTGTTTGTGCACTTAAAGTACTGTTTTTCATGGAAATCCAACAAGATGCAATCATGATGTGTTGTGACATCTTAAAGATCTCGTGGAGCTGATTAATTTGACACTTTGTTTAACAAATTTGGTCCTCATTTGCCGAAGTTATCGAGCTTCAAAATTTGAAAAATCACAAAAGTTGTGTGTTTGAGCACTTAAAGTACTGTTTTTCATGGAAATCCAACAAGATGCAATCATGATGTGTTGTGACATCTTAAAGATCTCGTGGAGCTGATTAATTTGACACTTTGTTTAACAAATTTGGTCCTCATTTGCCGAAGTTATCGAGCTTCAAAATTTGAAAAGTCACAAAAGTTGTGTGTTTGAGCAATTAAAAGTACTATTTTTCTTGGAAATTCGACAAGATGCAATCATGATGTGTTGTGAAATCTTAAAGATCTCGTCGAGCTGATTAATTTGACACTTTGTTTAAGAAATTTGGTCCACAATTCCCGAAGTTATCGAGCTTCAAAATTTGAAAAGTCACAAAAGTTGTGTGTTTGAGCAATTAAAGTACTATTTTTCTTGGAAATTCGACAAGATGCAATCATGATGTGTTGTGAAATCTTAAAGATCTCGTCGAGCTGATTAATTTGACACTTTGTTTAAGAAATTTGGTCCACAATTCCCGAAGTTATCGAGCTTCAAAATTTGAAAAATCACAAAAGTTGTGTGTTTGAGCACTTAAAGTACTATTTTTCTTGGAAATTCAACAAGATGCAATCATGATGTGTTGTGACATCTTAAAGATCTCGTGGAGCTGATTAATTTGACACTTATGTTTAACAAATTTGGTCCTCATTTGCCGAAGTTATCGAGCTTCAAAGTTTGAAAAGTCACAAAAGTTATGTGTTTGAGCACTTAAAGTACTGTTTTTCTTGGAAATCCAACAAGATGCAATCATGATGTGTTGTGACATCTTAAAGATCTCGTGGAGCTGATTAATTTGACACTTTGTTTAACAAATATGGTCCTCATTTGCCGAAGTTATCGAGCTTCAAAATTTGAAAAGTCACAAAAGTTGTGTGTTTGAGCAATTAAAGTACTATTTTTCTTGGAAATTCGACAAGATGCAATCATGATGTGTTGTGAAATCTTAAAGATCTCGTCGAGCTGATTAATTTGACACTTTGTTTAAGAAATTTGGTCCACAATTCCCGAAGTTATCGAGCTTCAAAATTTGAAAAATCACAAAAGTTGTGTGTTTGAGCACATAAAGTACTATTTTTCTTGGAAATTCAACAAGATGCAATCATGATGTGTTGTGACATCTTAAAGATCTCGTGGAGCTGATTAATTTGACACTTTTTTTAACAAATTTGGTCCTCATTTGCCGAAGTTATCGAGCTTCAAAATTTGAAAAGTCACAAAAGTTGTGTGTTTGAGCAATTAAAGTACTATTTTTCTTGGAAATGCAACAAGATGCAATCATGATGTGTTGTGAAATCTTAAAGATCTCGTCGAGCTGATTAATTTGACACTTTGTTTAACAAATTTGGTCCTCATTTGCCGAAGTTATCGAGCTTCAAAATTTGAAAAATCACAAAAGTTGTGTGTTTGAGCACTTAAAGTACTGTTTTTCTTGGAAATCCAACAAGATGCAATCATGATGTGTTGTGAAATCTTAAAGATCTCGTGGAGCTGATTAATTTGACACTTTGTTTAAGAAATTTGGTCCACAATTCCCGAAGTTATCGAGCTTCAAAATTTGAAAAGACACAAAAGTTGTGTGTTTGTGCACTTAAAGTACTATTTTTCATGGAAATTCAACAAGATGCAATCATGATGTGTTGTGAAATCTTAAAGATCTCGTCGAGCTGATTAATTTGACACTTTGTTTAACAAATTTGGTCCTCATTTGCCGAAGTTATCGAGCTTCAAAATTTGAAAAATCACAAAAGTTGTGTGTTTGAGCACTTAAAGTACTGTTTTTCATGGAAATCCAAGAAGATGCAATCATGATGTGTTGTGACATCTTAAAGATCTCGTGGAGCTGATTAATTTGACACTTTGTTTAACAAATTTGGTCCTCATTTGCCGAAGTTATCGAGCTTCAAAATTTGAAAAGTCACAAAAGTTGTGTGTTTGAGCAATTAAAGTACTATTTTTCTTGGAAATTCGACAAGATGCAATCATAATGTGTTGTGAAATCTTAAAGATCTCGTGGAGCTGATTAATTTGACACTTTGTTTAACAAATTTGGTCCTCATTTGCCGAAGTTATCGAGCTTCAAAATTTGAAAAGTCACAAAAGTTGTGTGTTTGAGCACTTAAAGTACTATTTTTCTTGGAAATTCAACAAGATGCAATCATGATGTGTTGTGACATCTTAAAGATCTCGTGGAGCTGATTAATTTGACACTTATGTTTAACAAATTTGGTCCTCATTTGCCGAAGTTATCGAGCTTCAAAGTTTGAAAAGTCACAAAAGTTATGTGTTTGAGCACTTAAAGTACTGTTTTTCTTGGAAATCCAACAAGATGCAATCATGATGTGTTGTGAAATCTTAAAGATCTCGTCGAGCTCATTAATTTGACACTTTGTTTAACAAATTTGGTCCTCATTTGCCGAAGTTATCGAGCTTCAAAATTTGAAAAATCACAAAAGTTGTGTGTTTGAGCACTTAAAGTACTGTTTTTCATGGAAATCCAACAAGATGCAATCATGATGTGTTGTGACATCTTAAAGATCTCGTGGAGCTGATTAATTTGACACTTTGTTTAACAAATTTGTTCCTCATTTGCCGAAGTTATCGAGCTTCAAAATTTGAAAAGTCACAAAAGTTGTGTGTTTGAGCAATTAAAGTACTATTTTTCTTGGAAATTCGACAAGATGCAATCATGATGTGTTGTGAAATCTTAAAGATCTCGTGGAGCTGATTAATTTGACACTTTGTTTAACAAATTTGGTCCTCATTTGCCGAAGTTATCGAGCTTCAAAGTTTGAAAAGTCACAAAAGTTATGTGTTTGAGCACTTAAAGTACTGTTTTTCTTGGAAATCCAACCAGATGCAATCATGATGTGTTGTGAAATCTTAAAGATCTCGTGGAGCTGATTAATTTGACACTTTGTTTAACAAATTTGGTCCTCATTTGCCGAAGTTATCGAGCTTCAAAATTTGAAAAGTCACAAAAGTTGTGTGTTTGAGCAATTAAAGTACTATTTTTCTTGGAAATTCGACAAGATGCAATCATAATGTGTTGTGAAATCTTAAAGATCTCGTCGAGCTGATTAATTTGACACTTTGTTTAAGAAATGTGGTCCACAATTCCCGAAGTTATCGAGCTTCAAAATTTGAAAAATCACAAAAGTTGTGTGTTTGAGCACTTAAAGTACTATTTTTCTTGGAAATTCAACAAGATGCAATCATGATGTGTTGTGACATCTTAAAGATCTCGTGGAGCTGATTAATTTGACACTTATGTTTAACAAATTTGGTCCTCATTTGCCGAAGTTATCGAGCTTCAAAGTTTGAAAAGTCACAAAAGTTATGTGTTTGAGCACTTAAAGTACTGTTTTTCTTGGAAATCCAACAAGATGCAATCATGATGTGTTGTGAAATCTTAAAGATCTCGTCGAGCTCATTAATTTGACACTTTGTTTAACAAATTTGGTCCTCATTTGCCGAAGTTATCGAGCTTCAAAATTTGAAAAATCACAAAAGTTGTGTGTTTGAGCACTTAAAGTACTGTTTTTCATGGAAATCCAACAAGATGCAATCATGATGTGTTGTGACATCTTAAAGATCTCGTGGAGCTGATTAATTTGACACTTTGTTTAACAAATTTGGTCCTCATTTGCCGAAGTTATCGAGCTTCAAAATTTGAAAAGTCACAAAAGTTGTGTGTTTGAGCAATTAAAGTACTATTTTTCTTGGAAATTCGACAAGATGCAATCATGATGTGTTGTGAAATCTTAAAGATCTCGTCGAGCTGATTAATTTGACACTTTGTTTAAGAAATTTGGTCCACAATTCCCGAAGTTATCGAGCTTCAAAATTTGAAAAGTCACAAAAGTTGTGTGTTTGAGCAATTAAAGTACTATTTTTCTTGGAAATTCGACAAGATGCAATCATGATGTGTTGTGAAATCTTAAAGATCTCGTCGAGCTGATTAATTTGACACTTTGTTTAAGAAATTTGGTCCACAATTCCCGAAGTTATCGAGCTTCAAAATTTGAAAAATCACAAAAGTTGTGTGTTTGAGCACTTAAAGTACTATTTTTCTTGGAAATTCAACAAGATGCAATCATGATGTGTTGTGACATCTTAAAGATCTCGTGGAGCTGATTAATTTGACACTTTGTTTAACAAATTTGTTCCTCATTTGCCGAAGTTATCGAGCTTCAAAATTTGAAAAGTCACAAAAGTTGTGTGTTTGAGCAATTAAAGTACTATTTTTCTTGGAAATTCGACAAGATGCAATCATGATGTGTTGTGAAATCTTAAAGATCTCGTGGAGCTGATTAATTTGACACTTTGTTTAACAAATTTGGTCCTCATTTGCCGAAGTTATCGAGCTTCAAAGTTTGAAAAGTCACAAAAGTTATGTGTTTGAGCACTTAAAGTACTGTTTTTCTTGGAAATCCAACCAGATGCAATCATGATGTGTTGTGAAATCTTAAAGATCTCGTGGAGCTGATTAATTTGACACTTTGTTTAACAAATTTGGTCCTCATTTGCCGAAGTTATCGAGCTTCAAAATTTGAAAAGTCACAAAAGTTGTGTGTTTGAGCAATTAAAGTACTATTTTTCTTGGAAATTCGACAAGATGCAATCATAATGTGTTGTGAAATCTTAAAGATCTCGTCGAGCTGATTAATTTGACACTTTGTTTAAGAAATGTGGTCCACAATTCCCGAAGTTATCGAGCTTCAAAATTTGAAAAATCACAAAAGTTGTGTGTTTGAGCACTTAAAGTACTATTTTTCTTGGAAATTCAACAAGATGCAATCATGATGTGTTGTGACATCTTAAAGATCTCGTGGAGCTGATTAATTTGACACTTATGTTTAACAAATTTGGTCCTCATTTGCCGAAGTTATCGAGCTTCAAAGTTTGAAAAGTCACAAAAGTTGTGTGTTTGAGCACATAAAGTACTATTTTTCTTGGAAATTCAACAAGATGCAATCATGATGTGTTGTGACATCTTAAAGATCTCGTGGAGCTGATTAATTTGACACTTTTTTTAACAAATTTGGTCCTCATTTGCCGAAGTTATCGAGCTTCAAAATTTGAAAAGTCACAAAAGTTGTGTGTTTGAGCAATTAAAGTACTATTTTTCTTGGAAATGCAACAAGATGCAATCATGATGTGTTGTGACATCTTAAAGATCTCGTGGAGCTGATTAATTTGACACTTTGTTTAACAACCTTGGTCGACAATTCCCGAAGTTATCGAGCTTCAAAATTTGAAAAGACACAAAAGTTGTGTGTTTGTGCACTTAAAGTACTATTTTTCATGGAAATTCAACAAGATGCAATCATGATGTGTTGTGACATCTTAAAGATCTTGTGGAGCTGATTAATTTGACACTTTGTTTAACAAATTTGGTCCTCATTTGCCGAAGTTATCGAGCTTCAAAATTTGAAAAGTCACAAAAGTTGTGTGTTTGAGCAATTAAAGTACTATTTTTCTTGGAAATGCAACAAGATGCAATCATGATGTGTTGTGACATCTTAAAGATCTCGTGGAGCTGATTAATTTGACACTTTGTTTAACAACCTTGGTCGACAATTCCCGAAGTTATCGAGCTTCAAAATTTGAAAAGACACAAAAGTTGTGTGTTTGTGCACTTAAAGTACTATTTTTCATGGAAATTCAACAAGATGCAATCATGATGTGTTGTGAAATCTTAAAGATCTCGTCGAGCTGATTAATTTGACACTTTGTTTAACAAATTTGGTCCTCATTTGCCGAAGTTATCGAGCTTCAAAATTTGAAAAATCACAAAAGTTGTGTGTTTGAGCACTTAAAGTACTATTTTTCTTGGAAATTCGACAAGATGCAATCATGATGTGTTGTGAAATCTTAAAGATCTCGTCGAGCTGATTAATTTGACACTTTGTTTAAGAAATTTGGTCCACAATTCCCGAAGTTATCGAGCTTCAAAATTTGAAAAGTCACAAAAGTTGTGTGTTTGAGCAATTAAAGTACTATTTTTCTTGGAAATTCGACAAGATGCAATCATGATGTGTTGTGAAATCTTAAAGATCTCGTCGAGCTGATTAATTTGACACTTTGTTTAAGAAATTTGGTCCACAATTCCCGAAGTTATCGAGCTTCAAAATTTGAAAAATCACAAAAGTTGTGTGTTTGAGCACTTAAAGTACTATTTTTCTTGGAAATTCGACAAGATGCAATCATGATGTGTTGTGAAATCTTAAAGATCTCGTCGAGCTGATTAATTTGACACTTTGTTTAAGAAATTTGGTCCACAATTCCCGAAGTTATCGAGCTTCAAAATTTGAAAAGTCACAAAAGTTGTGTGTTTGAGCAATTAAAGTACTATTTTTCTTGGAAATTCGACAAGATGCAATCATGATGTGTTGTGAAATCTTAAAGATCTCGTCGAGCTGATTAATTTGACACTTTGTTTAAGAAATTTGGTCCACAATTCCCGAAGTTATCGAGCTTCAAAATTTGAAAAATCACAAAAGTTGTGTGTTTGAGCACTTAAAGTACTATTTTTCTTGGAAATTCAACAAGATGCAATCATGATGTGTTGTGACATCTTAAAGATCTCGTGGAGCTGATTAATTTGACACTTTGTTTAACAAATTTGTTCCTCATTTGCCGAAGTTATCGAGCTTCAAAATTTGAAAAGTCACAAAAGTTGTGTGTTTGAGCAATTAAAGTACTATTTTTCTTGGAAATTCGACAAGATGCAATCATGATGTGTTGTGAAATCTTAAAGATCTCGTGGAGCTGATTAATTTGACACTTTGTTTAACAAATTTGGTCCTCATTTGCCGAAGTTATCGAGCTTCAAAGTTTGAAAAGTCACAAAAGTTATGTGTTTGAGCACTTAAAGTACTGTTTTTCTTGGAAATCCAACCAGATGCAATCATGATGTGTTGTGAAATCTTAAAGATCTCGTGGAGCTGATTAATTTGACACTTTGTTTAACAAATTTGGTCCTCATTTGCCGAAGTTATCGAGCTTCAAAATTTGAAAAGTCACAAAAGTTGTGTGTTTGAGCAATTAAAGTACTATTTTTCTTGGAAATTCGACAAGATGCAATCATAATGTGTTGTGAAATCTTAAAGATCTCGTCGAGCTGATTAATTTGACACTTTGTTTAAGAAATGTGGTCCACAATTCCCGAAGTTATCGAGCTTCAAAATTTGAAAAATCACAAAAGTTGTGTGTTTGAGCACTTAAAGTACTATTTTTCTTGGAAATTCAACAAGATGCAATCATGATGTGTTGTGACATCTTAAAGATCTCGTGGAGCTGATTAATTTGACACTTATGTTTAACAAATTTGGTCCTCATTTGCCGAAGTTATCGAGCTTCAAAGTTTGAAAAGTCACAAAAGTTGTGTGTTTGAGCACATAAAGTACTATTTTTCTTGGAAATTCAACAAGATGCAATCATGATGTGTTGTGACATCTTAAAGATCTCGTGGAGCTGATTAATTTGACACTTTTTTTAACAAATTTGGTCCTCATTTGCCGAAGTTATCGAGCTTCAAAATTTGAAAAGTCACAAAAGTTGTGTGTTTGAGCAATTAAAGTACTATTTTTCTTGGAAATGCAACAAGATGCAATCATGATGTGTTGTGACATCTTAAAGATCTCGTGGAGCTGATTAATTTGACACTTTGTTTAACAACCTTGGTCGACAATTCCCGAAGTTATCGAGCTTCAAAATTTGAAAAGACACAAAAGTTGTGTGTTTGTGCACTTAAAGTACTATTTTTCATGGAAATTCAACAAGATGCAATCATGATGTGTTGTGACATCTTAAAGATCTTGTGGAGCTGATTAATTTGACACTTTGTTTAACAAATTTGGTCCTCATTTGCCGAAGTTATCGAGCTTCAAAATTTGAAAAGTCACAAAAGTTGTGTGTTTGAGCAATTAAAGTACTATTTTTCTTGGAAATGCAACAAGATGCAATCATGATGTGTTGTGACATCTTAAAGATCTCGTGGAGCTGATTAATTTGACACTTTGTTTAACAACCTTGGTCGACAATTCCCGAAGTTATCGAGCTTCAAAATTTGAAAAGACACAAAAGTTGTGTGTTTGTGCACTTAAAGTACTATTTTTCATGGAAATTCAACAAGATGCAATCATGATGTGTTGTGAAATCTTAAAGATCTCGTCGAGCTGATTAATTTGACACTTTGTTTAACAAATTTGGTCCTCATTTGCCGAAGTTATCGAGCTTCAAAATTTGAAAAATCACAAAAGTTGTGTGTTTGAGCACTTAAAGTACTATTTTTCTTGGAAATTCGACAAGATGCAATCATGATGTGTTGTGAAATCTTAAAGATCTCGTCGAGCTGATTAATTTGACACTTTGTTTAAGAAATTTGGTCCACAATTCCCGAAGTTATCGAGCTTCAAAATTTGAAAAGTCACAAAAGTTGTGTGTTTGAGCAATTAAAGTACTATTTTTCTTGGAAATTCGACAAGATGCAATCATGATGTGTTGTGAAATCTTAAAGATCTCGTCGAGCTGATTAATTTGACACTTTGTTTAAGAAATTTGGTCCACAATTCCCGAAGTTATCGAGCTTCAAAATTTGAAAAATCACAAAAGTTGTGTGTTTGAGCACTTAAAGTACTATTTTTCTTGGAAATTCAACAAGATGCAATCATGATGTGTTGTGACATCTTAAAGATCTCGTGGAGCTGATTAATTTGACACTTTGTTTAACAAATTTGGTCCTCATTTGCCGAAGTTATCGAGCTTCAAAATTTGAAAAGTCACAAAAGTTGTGTGTTTGAGCAATTAAAGTACTATTTTTCTTGGAAATTCGACAAGATGCAATCATAATGTGTTGTGAAATCTTAAAGATCTCGTCGAGCTGATTAATTTGACACTTTGTTTAAGAAATTTGGTCCACAATTCCCGAAGTTATCGAGCTTCAAAATTTGAAAAATCACAAAAGTTGTGTGTTTGAGCACTTAAAGTACTATTTTTCTTGGAAATTCAACAAGATGCAATCATGATGTGTTGTGACATCTTAAAGATCTCGTGGAGCTGATTAATTTGACACTTATGTTTAACAAATTTGGTCCTCATTTGCCGAAGTTATCGAGCTTCAAAGTTTGAAAAGTCACAAAAGTTATGTGTTTGAGCACTTAAAGTACTGTTTTTCTTGGAAATCCAACAAGATGCAATCATGATGTGTTGTGACATCTTAAAGATCTCGTGGAGCTGATTAATTTGACACTTTGTTTAACAAATTTGGTCCTCATTTGCCGAAGTTATCGAGCTTCAAAATTTGAAAAGTCACAAAAGTTGTGTGTTTGAGCAATTAAAGTACTATTTTTCTTGGAAATTCGACAAGATGCAATCATGATGTGTTGTGAAATCTTAAAGATCTCGTCGAGCTGATTAATTTGACACTTTGTTTAAGAAATTTGGTCCACAATTCCCGAAGTTATCGAGCTTCAAAATTTGAAAAATCACAAAAGTTGTGTGTTTGAGCACATAAAGTACTATTTTTCTTGGAAATTCAACAAGATGCAATCATGATGTGTTGTGACATCTTAAAGATCTCGTGGAGCTGATAAATTTGACACTTTTTTTAACAAATTTGGTCCTCATTTGCCGAAGTTATCGAGCTTCAAAATTTGAAAAGTCACAAAAGTTGTGTGTTTGAGCAATTAAAGTACTATTTTTCTTGGAAATGCAACAAGATGCAATCATGATGTGTTGTGACATCTTAAAGATCTCGTGGAGCTGATTAATTTGACACTTTGTTTAACAACCTTGGTCGACAATTCCCGAAGTTATCGAGCTTCAAAATTTGAAAAGACACAAAAGTTGTGTGTTTGTGCACTTAAAGTACTATTTTTCATGGAAATTCAACAAGATGCAATCATGATGTGTTGTGACATCTTAAAGATCTTGTGGAGCTGATTAATTTGACACTTTGTTTAACAAATTTGGTCCTCATTTGCCGAAGTTATCGAGCTTCAAAATTTGAAAAGTCACAAAAGTTGTGTGTTTGAGCAATTAAAGTACTATTTTTCTTGGAAATGCAACAAGATGCAATCATGATGTGTTGTGACATCTTAAAGATCTCGTGGAGCTGATTAATTTGACACTTTGTTTAACAACCTTGGTCGACAATTCCCGAAGTTATCGAGCTTCAAAATTTGAAAAGACACAAAAGTTGTGTGTTTGTGCACTTAAAGTACTATTTTTCATGGAAATTCAACAAGATGCAATCATGATGTGTTGTGAAATCTTAAAGATCTCGTCGAGCTGATTAATTTGACACTTTTTTTAACAAATTTGGTCCTCATTTGCCGAAGTTATCGAGCTTCAAAATTTGAAAAGTCACAAAAGTTGTGTGTTTGAGCAATTAAAGTACTATTTTTCTTGGAAATGCAACAAGATGCAATCATGATGTGTTGTGACATCTTAAAGATCCCGTGGAGCTGATTAATTTGACACTTTGTTTAACAACCTTGGTCGACAATTCCCGAAGTTATCGAGCTTCAAAATTTGAAAAGACACAAAAGTTGTGTGTTTGTGCACTTAAAGTACTATTTTTCATGGAAATTCAACAAGATGCAATCATGATGTGTTGTGACATCTTAAAGATCTTGTGGAGCTGATTAATTTGACACTTTGTTTAACAAATTTGGTCCTCATTTGCCGAAGTTATCGAGCTTCAAAATTTGAAAAGTCACAAAAGTTGTGTGTTTGAGCAATTAAAGTACTATTTTTCTTGGAAATGCAACAAGATGCAATCATGATGTGTTGTGACATCTTAAAGATCTCGTGGAGCTGATTAATTTGACACTTTGTTTAACAAATTTGGTCCTCATTTGCCGAAGTTATCGAGCTTCAAAATTTGAAAAATCACAAAAGTTGTGTGTTTGAGCACTTAAAGTACTGTTTTTCATGGAAATCCAACAAGATGCTATCATGATGTGTTGTGACATCTTAAAGATCTCGTGGAGCTGATTAATTTGACACTTTGTTTAACAAATTTGGTCCTCATTTGCCGAAGTTATCGAGCTTCAAAATTTGAAAAGTCACAAAAGTTGTGTGTTTGAGCAATTAAAGTACTATTTTTCTTGGAAATTCGACAAGATGCAATCATGATGTGTTGTGAAATCTTAAAGATCTCGTCGAGCTGATTAATTTGACACTTTGTTTAAGAAATTTGGTCCACAATTCCCGAAGTTATCGAGCTTCAAAATTTGAAAAATCACAAAAGTTGTGTGTTTGAGCACTTAAAGTACTGTTTTTCATGGAAATCCAACAAGATGCTATCATGATGTGTTGTGACATCTTAAAGATCTCGTGGAGCTGATTAATTTGACACTTTGTTTAACAAATTTGGTCCTCATTTGCCGAAGTTATCGAGCTTCAAAATTTGAAAAGTCACAAAAGTTGTGTGTTTGAGCAATTAAAGTACTATTTTTCTTGGAAATTCGACAAGATGCAATCATGATGTGTTGTGAAATCTTAAAGATCTCGTCGAGCTGATTAATTTGACACTTTGTTTAAGAAATTTGGTCCACAATTCCCGAAGTTATCGAGCTTCAAAATTTGAAAAGTCACAAAAGTTGTGTGTTTGAGCAATTAAAGTACTATTTTTCTTGGAAATTCGACAAGATGCAATCATGATGTGTTGTGAAATCTTAAAGATCTCGTCGAGCTGATTAATTTGACACTTTGTTTAAGAAATTTGGTCCACAATTCCCGAAGTTATCGAGCTTCAAAATTTGAAAAATCACAAAAGTTGTGTGTTTGAGCACTTAAAGTACTATTTTTCTTGGAAATTCAACAAGATGCAATCATGATGTGTTGTGACATCTTAAAGATCTCGTGGAGCTGATTAATTTGACACTTTGTTTAACAAATTTGGTCCTCATTTGCCGAAGTTATCGAGCTTCAAAATTTGAAAAGTCACAAAAGTTGTGTGTTTGAGCAATTAAAGTACTATTTTTCTTGGAAATTCGACAAGATGCAATCATGATGTGTTGTGAAATCTTAAAGATCTCGTGGAGCTGATTAATTTGACACTTTGTTTAACAAATTTGGTCCTCATTTGCCGAAGTTATCGAGCTTCAAAGTTTGAAAAGTCACAAAAGTTATGTGTTTGAGCACTTAAAGTACTGTTTTTCTTGGAAATCCAACAAGATGCAATCATGATGTGTTGTGAAATCTTAAAGATCTCGTGGAGCTGATTAATTTGACACTTTGTTTAACAAATTTGGTCCTCATTTGCCGAAGTTATCGAGCTTCAAAATTTGAAAAGTCACAAAAGTTGTGTGTTTGAGCAATTAAAGTACTATTTTTCTTGGAAATTCGACAAGATGCAATCATAATGTGTTGTGAAATCTTAAAGATCTCGTCGAGCTGATTAATTTGACACTTTGTTTAAGAAATTTGGTCCACAATTCCCGAAGTTATCGAGCTTCAAAATTTGAAAAATCACAAAAGTTGTGTGTTTGAGCACTTAAAGTACTATTTTTCTTGGAAATTCGACAAGATGCAATCATGATGTGTTGTGACATCTTAAAGATCTCGTGGAGCTGATTAATTTGACACTTTGTTTAAGAAATTTGGTCCACAATTCCCGAAGTTATCGAGCTTCAAAATTTGAAAAATCACAAAAGTTGTGTGTTTGAGCACATAAAGTACTATTTTTCTTGGAAATTCAACAAGATGCAATCATGATGTGTTGTGACATCTTAAAGATCTCGTGGAGCTGATTAATTTGACACTTTTTTTAACAAATTTGGTCCTCATTTGCCGAAGTTATCGAGCTTCAAAATTTGAAAAGTCACAAAAGTTGTGTGTTTGAGCAATTAAAGTACTATTTTTCTTGGAAATGCAACAAGATGCAATCATGATGTGTTGTGACATCTTAAAGATCCCGTGGAGCTGATTAATTTGACACTTTGTTTAACAACCTTGGTCGACAATTCCCGAAGTTATCGAGCTTCAAAATTTGAAAAGACACAAAAGTTGTGTGTTTGTGCACTTAAAGTACTATTTTTCATGGAAATTCAACAAGATGCAATCATGATGTGTTGTGAAATCTTAAAGATCTCGTCGAGCTGATTAATTTGACACTTTGTTTAACAAATTTGGTCCTCATTTGCCGAAGTTATCGAGCTTCAAAATTTGAAAAATCACAAAAGTTGTGTGTTTGAGCACTTAAAGTACTGTTTTTCATGGAAATCCAACAAGATGCAATCATGATGTGTTGTGACATCTTAAAGATCTCGTGGAGCTGATTAATTTGACACTTTGTTTAACAAATTTGGTCCTCATTTGCCGAAGTTATCGAGCTTCAAAATTTGAAAAGTCACAAAAGTTATTTGTTTGAGCACTTAAAGTACTGTTTTTCATGGAAATCCAACAAGATTCAATCATGATGTGTTGTGAAATCTTAAAGATCTCGTCGAGCTGATTAATTTGACACTTTGTTTAAGAAATTTGGTCGACAATTCCAGAAGTTATCGAGCTTCAAAATTTGAAAAGTCACAAAAGTTGTGTGTTTGAGCACTTAAAGTACTATTTTTCTTGGAAATTCAACAAGATGCAATCATGATGTGTTGTGACATCTTAAAGATCTCGTCGAGCTGATTAACTTGACTCTTTGTTTAAGAAATTTGGCCACAATTCCCGAAGTTATCGAGCTTCAAAATTTGAAAAGTCACAAAAGTTGTGTGTTTGAGCAATTAAAGTACTATTTTTCTTGGAAATTCAACAAGATGCAATCATGATGTGTTGTGAAATCTTAAAGATCTCGTCGAGCTGATTAATTTGACACTTTGTTTAAGAAATTTGGTCCACAATTCCCGAAGTTATCGAGCTTCAAAATTTGAAAAGTCACAAAAGTTGTGTGTTTGAGCAATTAAAGTACTATTTTTCTTGGAAATTCGACAAGATGCAATCATAATGTGTTGTGAAATCTTAAAGATCTCGTCGAGCTGATTAATTTGACACTTTGTTTAAGAAATTTGGTCCTCATTTGCCGAAGTTATCGAGCTTCAAAATTTGAAAAGTCACAAAAGTTGTGTGTTTGTGCAATTAAAGTACTATTTTTCTTGGAAATGCAACAAGATGCAATCATGATGTGTTGTGACATCTTAAAGATCTCGTGGAGCTGATTAATTTGACACTTTGTTTAACAACCTTGGTCGACAATTCCCGAAGTTATCGAGCTTCAAAATTTGAAAAGACACAAAAGTTGTGTGTTTGTGCACTTAAAGTACTATTTTTCATGGAAATTCAACAAGATGCAATCATGATGTGTTGTGAAATCTTAAAGATCTCGTCGAGCTGATTAATTTGACACTTTGTTTAACAAATGTGGTCCTCATTTGCCGAAGTTATCGAGCTTCAAAATTTGAAAAATCACAAAAGTTGTGTGTTTGAGCACTTAAAGTACTGTTTTTCATGGAAATCCAACAAGATGCAATCATGATGTGTTGTGACATCTTAAAGATCTCGTGGAGCTGATTAATTTGACACTTTGTTTAACAACCTTGGTCGACAATTCCCGAAGTTATCGAGCTTCAAAATTTGAAAAGACACAAAAGTTGTGTGTTTGTGCACTTAAAGTACTATTTTTCATGGAAATTCAACAAGATGCAATCATGATGTGTTGTGAAATCTTAAAGATCTCGTCGAGCTGATTAATTTGACACTTTGTTTAACAAATTTGGTCCTCATTTGCCGAAGTTATCGAGCTTCAAAATTTGAAAAGTCACAAAAGTTGTGTGTTTGAGCAATTAAAGTACTATTTTTCTTGGAAATTCGACAAGATGCAATCATGATGTGTTGTGAAATCTTAAAGATCTCGTGGAGCTGATTAATTTGACACTTTGTTTAACAAATTTGGTCCTCATTTGCCGAAGTTATCGAGCTTCAAAATTTGAAAAGTCACAAAAGTTGTGTGTTTGAGCAATTAAAGTACTATTTTTCTTGGAAATTCAACAAGATGCAATCATGATGTGTTGTGAAATCTTAAAGATCTCGTCGAGCTGATTAATTTGACACTTTGTTTAAGAAATTTGGTCCACAATTCCCGAAGTTATCGAGCTTCAAAATTTGAAAAGTCACAAAAGTTGTGTGTTTGAGCACATAAAGTACTATTTTTCTTGGAAATTCAACAAGATGCAATCATGATGTGTTGTGACATCTTAAAGATCTCGTGGAGCTGATTAATTTGACACTTTGTTTAACAAATTTGGTCCTCATTTGCCGAAGTTATCGAGCTTCAAAATTTGAAAAGTCACAAAAGTTGTGTGTTTGAGCAATTAAAGTACTATTTTTCTTGGAAATTCGACAAGATGCAATCATGATGTGTTGTGAAATCTTAAAGATCTCGTCGAGCTGATTAATTTGACACTTTGTTTAAGAAATTTGGTCCACAATTCCCGAAGTTATCGAGCTTCAAAATTTGAAAAATCACAAAAGTTGTGTGTTTGAGCACATAAAGTACTATTTTTCTTGGAAATTCAACAAGATGCAATCATGATGTGTTGTGACATCTTAAAGATCTCGTGGAGCTGATTAATTTGACACTTTGTTTAACAAATTTGGTCCTCATTTGCCGAAGTTATCGAGCTTCAAAATTTGAAAAGTCACATAAGTTGTGTGTTTGAGCAATTAAAGTACTATTTTTCTTGGAAATTCGACAAGATGCAATCATAATGTGTTGTGAAATCTTAAAGATCTCGTCGAGCTGATTAATTTGACACTTTGTTTAAGAAATTTGGTCCACAATTCCCGAAGTTATCGAGCTTCAAAATTTGAAAAATCACAAAAGTTGTGTGTTTGAGCACTTAAAGTACTATTTTTCTTGGAAATTCAACAAGATGCAATTATGATGTGTTGTGACATCTTAAAGATCTCGTGGAGCTGATTAATTTGACACTTATGTTTAACAAATTTGGTCCTCATTTGCCGAAGTTATCGAGCTTCAAAGTTTGAAAAGTCACAAAAGTTATGTGTTTGAGCACTTAAAGTACTGTTTTTCTTGGAAATCCAACAAGATGCAATCATGATGTGTTGTGACATCTTAAAGATCTCGTGGAGCTGATTAATTTGACACTTTGTTTAAGAAATTTGGTCCACAATTCCCGAAGTTATCGAGCTTCAAAATTTGAAAAATCACAAAAGTTGTGTGTTTGAGCACATAAAGTACTATTTTTCTTGGAAATTCAACAAGATGCAATCATGATGTGTTGTGACATCTTAAAGATCTCGTGGAGCTGATTAATTTGACACTTTTTTTAACAAATTTGGTCCTCATTTGCCGAAGTTATCGAGCTTCAAAATTTGAAAAGTCACAAAAGTTGTGTGTTTGAGCAATTAAAGTACTATTTTTCTTGGAAATGCAACAAGATGCAATCATGATGTGTTGTGACATCTTAAAGATCTCGTGGAGCTGATTAATTTGACACTTTGTTTAACAACCTTGGTCGACAATTCCCGAAGTTATCGAGCTTCAAAATTTGAAAAGACACAAAAGTTGTGTGTTTGTGCACTTAAAGTACTATTTTTCATGGAAATTCAACAAGATGCAATCATGATGTGTTGTGAAATCTTAAAGATCTCGTCGAGCTGATTAATTTGACACTTTGTTTAACAAATTTGGTCCTCATTTGCCGAAGTTATCGAGCTTCAAAATTTGAAAAGTCACAAAAGTTGTGTGTTTGAGCAATTAAAGTACTATTTTTCTTGGAAATTCAACAAGATGCAATCATGATGTGTTGTGAAATCTTAAAGATCTCGTCGAGCTGATTAATTTGACACTTTGTTTAAGAAATTTGGTCCACAATTCCCGAAGTTATCGAGCTTCAAAATTTGAAAAGTCACAAAAGTTGTGTGTTTGAGCAATTAAAGTACTATTTTTCTTGGAAATTCGACAAGATGCAATCATGATGTGTTGTGACATCTTAAAGATCTCGTGGAGCTGATTAATTTGACACTTTGTTTAACAAATTTGGTCCTCATTTGCCGAAGTTATCGAGCTTCAAAATTTGAAAAGTCACAAAAGTTGTGTGTTTGAGCAATTAAAGTACTATTTTTCTTGGAAATGCAACAAGATGCAATCATGATGTGTTGTGACATCTTAAAGATCCCGTGGAGCTGATTAATTTGACACTTTGTTTAACAACCTTGGTCGACAATTCCCGAAGTTATCGAGCTTCAAAATTTGAAAAGACACAAAAGTTGTGTGTTTGTGCACTTAAAGTACTATTTTTCATGGAAATTCAACAAGATGCAATCATGATGTGTTGTGACATCTTAAAGATCTTGTGGAGCTGATTAATTTGACACTTTGTTTAACAAATTTGGTCCTCATTTGCCGAAGTTATCGAGCTTCAAAATTTGAAAAGTCACAAAAGTTGTGTGTTTGAGCAATTAAAGTACTATTTTTCTTGGAAATGCAACAAGATGCAATCATGATGTGTTGTGACATCTTAAAGATCTCGTGGAGCTGATTAATTTGACACTTTGTTTAACAAATTTGGTCCTCATTTGCCGAAGTTATCGAGCTTCAAAATTTGAAAAATCACAAAAGTTGTGTGTTTGAGCACTTAAAGTACTGTTTTTCATGGAAATCCAACAAGATGCTATCATGATGTGTTGTGACATCTTAAAGATCTCGTGGAGCTGATTAATTTGACACTTTGTTTAACAAATTTGGTCCTCATTTGCCGAAGTTATCGAGCTTCAAAATTTGAAAAGTCACAAAAGTTGTGTGTTTGAGCAATTAAAGTACTATTTTTCTTGGAAATTCGACAAGATGCAATCATGATGTGTTGTGAAATCTTAAAGATCTCGTCGAGCTGATTAATTTGACACTTTGTTTAAGAAATTTGGTCCACAATTCCCGAAGTTATCGAGCTTCAAAATTTGAAAAATCACAAAAGTTGTGTGTTTGAGCACTTAAAGTACTGTTTTTCATGGAAATCCAACAAGATGCTATCATGATGTGTTGTGACATCTTAAAGATCTCGTGGAGCTGATTAATTTGACACTTTGTTTAACAAATTTGGTCCTCATTTGCCGAAGTTATCGAGCTTCAAAATTTGAAAAGTCACAAAAGTTGTGTGTTTGAGCAATTAAAGTACTATTTTTCTTGGAAATTCGACAAGATGCAATCATGATGTGTTGTGAAATCTTAAAGATCTCGTCGAGCTGATTAATTTGACACTTTGTTTAAGAAATTTGGTCCACAATTCCCGAAGTTATCGAGCTTCAAAATTTGAAAAGTCACAAAAGTTGTGTGTTTGAGCAATTAAAGTACTATTTTTCTTGGAAATTCGACAAGATGCAATCATGATGTGTTGTGAAATCTTAAAGATCTCGTCGAGCTGATTAATTTGACACTTTGTTTAAGAAATTTGGTCCACAATTCCCGAAGTTATCGAGCTTCAAAATTTGAAAAATCACAAAAGTTGTGTGTTTGAGCACTTAAAGTACTATTTTTCTTGGAAATTCAACAAGATGCAATCATGATGTGTTGTGACATCTTAAAGATCTCGTGGAGCTGATTAATTTGACACTTTGTTTAACAAATTTGGTCCTCATTTGCCGAAGTTATCGAGCTTCAAAATTTGAAAAGTCACAAAAGTTGTGTGTTTGAGCAATTAAAGTACTATTTTTCTTGGAAATTCGACAAGATGCAATCATGATGTGTTGTGAAATCTTAAAGATCTCGTGGAGCTGATTAATTTGACACTTTGTTTAACAAATTTGGTCCTCATTTGCCGAAGTTATCGAGCTTCAAAGTTTGAAAAGTCACAAAAGTTATGTGTTTGAGCACTTAAAGTACTGTTTTTCTTGGAAATCCAACAAGATGCAATCATGATGTGTTGTGAAATCTTAAAGATCTCGTGGAGCTGATTAATTTGACACTTTGTTTAACAAATTTGGTCCTCATTTGCCGAAGTTATCGAGCTTCAAAATTTGAAAAGTCACAAAAGTTGTGTGTTTGAGCAATTAAAGTACTATTTTTCTTGGAAATTCGACAAGATGCAATCATAATGTGTTGTGAAATCTTAAAGATCTCGTCGAGCTGATTAATTTGACACTTTGTTTAAGAAATTTGGTCCACAATTCCCGAAGTTATCGAGCTTCAAAATTTGAAAAATCACAAAAGTTGTGTGTTTGAGCACTTAAAGTACTATTTTTCTTGGAAATTCGACAAGATGCAATCATGATGTGTTGTGACATCTTAAAGATCTCGTGGAGCTGATTAATTTGACACTTTGTTTAAGAAATTTGGTCCACAATTCCCGAAGTTATCGAGCTTCAAAATTTGAAAAATCACAAAAGTTGTGTGTTTGAGCACATAAAGTACTATTTTTCTTGGAAATTCAACAAGATGCAATCATGATGTGTTGTGACATCTTAAAGATCTCGTGGAGCTGATTAATTTGACACTTTTTTTAACAAATTTGGTCCTCATTTGCCGAAGTTATCGAGCTTCAAAATTTGAAAAGTCACAAAAGTTGTGTGTTTGAGCAATTAAAGTACTATTTTTCTTGGAAATGCAACAAGATGCAATCATGATGTGTTGTGACATCTTAAAGATCCCGTGGAGCTGATTAATTTGACACTTTGTTTAACAACCTTGGTCGACAATTCCCGAAGTTATCGAGCTTCAAAATTTGAAAAGACACAAAAGTTGTGTGTTTGTGCACTTAAAGTACTATTTTTCATGGAAATTCAACAAGATGCAATCATGATGTGTTGTGAAATCTTAAAGATCTCGTCGAGCTGATTAATTTGACACTTTGTTTAACAAATTTGGTCCTCATTTGCCGAAGTTATCGAGCTTCAAAATTTGAAAAATCACAAAAGTTGTGTGTTTGAGCACTTAAAGTACTGTTTTTCATGGAAATCCAACAAGATGCAATCATGATGTGTTGTGACATCTTAAAGATCTCGTGGAGCTGATTAATTTGACACTTTGTTTAACAAATTTGGTCCTCATTTGCCGAAGTTATCGAGCTTCAAAATTTGAAAAGTCACAAAAGTTATTTGTTTGAGCACTTAAAGTACTGTTTTTCATGGAAATCCAACAAGATTCAATCATGATGTGTTGTGAAATCTTAAAGATCTCGTCGAGCTGATTAATTTGACACTTTGTTTAAGAAATTTGGTCGACAATTCCAGAAGTTATCGAGCTTCAAAATTTGAAAAGTCACAAAAGTTGTGTGTTTGAGCACTTAAAGTACTATTTTTCTTGGAAATTCAACAAGATGCAATCATGATGTGTTGTGACATCTTAAAGATCTCGTCGAGCTGATTAACTTGACTCTTTGTTTAAGAAATTTGGCCACAATTCCCGAAGTTATCGAGCTTCAAAATTTGAAAAGTCACAAAAGTTGTGTGTTTGAGCAATTAAAGTACTATTTTTCTTGGAAATTCAACAAGATGCAATCATGATGTGTTGTGAAATCTTAAAGATCTCGTCGAGCTGATTAATTTGACACTTTGTTTAAGAAATTTGGTCCACAATTCCCGAAGTTATCGAGCTTCAAAATTTGAAAAGTCACAAAAGTTGTGTGTTTGAGCAATTAAAGTACTATTTTTCTTGGAAATTCGACAAGATGCAATCATAATGTGTTGTGAAATCTTAAAGATCTCGTCGAGCTGATTAATTTGACACTTTGTTTAAGAAATTTGGTCCTCATTTGCCGAAGTTATCGAGCTTCAAAATTTGAAAAGTCACAAAAGTTGTGTGTTTGTGCAATTAAAGTACTATTTTTCTTGGAAATGCAACAAGATGCAATCATGATGTGTTGTGACATCTTAAAGATCTCGTGGAGCTGATTAATTTGACACTTTGTTTAACAACCTTGGTCGACAATTCCCGAAGTTATCGAGCTTCAAAATTTGAAAAGACACAAAAGTTGTGTGTTTGTGCACTTAAAGTACTATTTTTCATGGAAATTCAACAAGATGCAATCATGATGTGTTGTGAAATCTTAAAGATCTCGTCGAGCTGATTAATTTGACACTTTGTTTAACAAATGTGGTCCTCATTTGCCGAAGTTATCGAGCTTCAAAATTTGAAAAATCACAAAAGTTGTGTGTTTGAGCACTTAAAGTACTGTTTTTCATGGAAATCCAACAAGATGCAATCATGATGTGTTGTGACATCTTAAAGATCTCGTGGAGCTGATTAATTTGACACTTTGTTTAACAACCTTGGTCGACAATTCCCGAAGTTATCGAGCTTCAAAATTTGAAAAGACACAAAAGTTGTGTGTTTGTGCACTTAAAGTACTATTTTTCATGGAAATTCAACAAGATGCAATCATGATGTGTTGTGAAATCTTAAAGATCTCGTCGAGCTGATTAATTTGACACTTTGTTTAACAAATTTGGTCCTCATTTGCCGAAGTTATCGAGCTTCAAAATTTGAAAAGTCACAAAAGTTGTGTGTTTGAGCAATTAAAGTACTATTTTTCTTGGAAATTCGACAAGATGCAATCATGATGTGTTGTGAAATCTTAAAGATCTCGTGGAGCTGATTAATTTGACACTTTGTTTAACAAATTTGGTCCTCATTTGCCGAAGTTATCGAGCTTCAAAATTTGAAAAGTCACAAAAGTTGTGTGTTTGAGCAATTAAAGTACTATTTTTCTTGGAAATTCAACAAGATGCAATCATGATGTGTTGTGAAATCTTAAAGATCTCGTCGAGCTGATTAATTTGACACTTTGTTTAAGAAATTTGGTCCACAATTCCCGAAGTTATCGAGCTTCAAAATTTGAAAAATCACAAAAGTTGTGTGTTTGAGCACTTAAAGTACTATTTTTCTTGGAAATTCAACAAGATGCAATCATGATGTGTTGTGACATCTTAAAGATCTCGTGGAGCTGATTAATTTGACACTTTGTTTAACAAATTTGGTCCTCATTTGCCGAAGTTATCGAGCTTCAAAATTTGAAAAGTCACAAAAGTTGTGTGTTTGAGCAATTAAAGTACTATTTTTCTTGGAAATTCGACAAGATGCAATCATGATGTGTTGTGAAATCTTAAAGATCTCGTCGAGCTGATTAATTTGACACTTTGTTTAAGAAATTTGGTCCACAATTCCCGAAGTTATCGAGCTTCAAAATTTGAAAAATCACAAAAGTTGTGTGTTTGAGCACTTAAAGTACTATTTTTCTTGGAAATTCAACAAGATGCAATCATGATGTGTTGTGACATCTTAAAGATCTCGTGGAGCTGATTAATTTGACACTTTGTTTAACAAATTTGGTCCTCATTTGCCGAAGTTATCGAGCTTCAAAATTTGAAAAGTCACAAAAGTTGTGTGTTTGAGCAATTAAAGTACTATTTTTCTTGGAAATTCGACAAGATGCAATCATGATGTGTTGTGAAATCTTAAAGATCTCGTGGAGCTGATTAATTTGACACTTTGTTTAACAAATTTGGTCCTCATTTGCCGAAGTTATCGAGCTTCAAAGTTTGAAAAGTCACAAAAGTTATGTGTTTGAGCACTTAAAGTACTGTTTTTCTTGGAAATCCAACAAGATGCAATCATGATGTGTTGTGAAATCTTAAAGATCTCGTGGAGCTGATTAATTTGACACTTTGTTTAACAAATTTGGTCCTCATTTGCCGAAGTTATCGAGCTTCAAAATTTGAAAAGTCACAAAAGTTGTGTGTTTGAGCAATTAAAGTACTATTTTTCTTGGAAATTCGACAAGATGCAATCATAATGTGTTGTGAAATCTTAAAGATCTCGTCGAGCTGATTAATTTGACACTTTGTTTAAGAAATTTGGTCCACAATTCCCGAAGTTATCGAGCTTCAAAATTTGAAAAATCACAAAAGTTGTGTGTTTGAGCACTTAAAGTACTATTTTTCTTGGAAATTCGACAAGATGCAATCATGATGTGTTGTGACATCTTAAAGATCTCGTGGAGCTGATTAATTTGACACTTTGTTTAAGAAATTTGGTCCACAATTCCCGAAGTTATCGAGCTTCAAAATTTGAAAAATCACAAAAGTTGTGTGTTTGAGCACATAAAGTACTATTTTTCTTGGAAATTCAACAAGATGCAATCATGATGTGTTGTGACATCTTAAAGATCTCGTGGAGCTGATTAATTTGACACTTTTTTTAACAAATTTGGTCCTCATTTGCCGAAGTTATCGAGCTTCAAAATTTGAAAAGTCACAAAAGTTGTGTGTTTGAGCAATTAAAGTACTATTTTTCTTGGAAATGCAACAAGATGCAATCATGATGTGTTGTGACATCTTAAAGATCCCGTGGAGCTGATTAATTTGACACTTTGTTTAACAACCTTGGTCGACAATTCCCGAAGTTATCGAGCTTCAAAATTTGAAAAGACACAAAAGTTGTGTGTTTGTGCACTTAAAGTACTATTTTTCATGGAAATTCAACAAGATGCAATCATGATGTGTTGTGAAATCTTAAAGATCTCGTCGAGCTGATTAATTTGACACTTTGTTTAACAAATTTGGTCCTCATTTGCCGAAGTTATCGAGCTTCAAAATTTGAAAAATCACAAAAGTTGTGTGTTTGAGCACTTAAAGTACTGTTTTTCATGGAAATCCAACAAGATGCAATCATGATGTGTTGTGACATCTTAAAGATCTCGTGGAGCTGATTAATTTGACACTTTGTTTAACAAATTTGGTCCTCATTTGCCGAAGTTATCGAGCTTCAAAATTTGAAAAGTCACAAAAGTTATTTGTTTGAGCACTTAAAGTACTGTTTTTCATGGAAATCCAACAAGATTCAATCATGATGTGTTGTGAAATCTTAAAGATCTCGTCGAGCTGATTAATTTGACACTTTGTTTAAGAAATTTGGTCGACAATTCCAGAAGTTATCGAGCTTCAAAATTTGAAAAGTCACAAAAGTTGTGTGTTTGAGCACTTAAAGTACTATTTTTCTTGGAAATTCAACAAGATGCAATCATGATGTGTTGTGACATCTTAAAGATCTCGTCGAGCTGATTAACTTGACTCTTTGTTTAAGAAATTTGGCCACAATTCCCGAAGTTATCGAGCTTCAAAATTTGAAAAGTCACAAAAGTTGTGTGTTTGAGCAATTAAAGTACTATTTTTCTTGGAAATTCAACAAGATGCAATCATGATGTGTTGTGAAATCTTAAAGATCTCGTCGAGCTGATTAATTTGACACTTTGTTTAAGAAATTTGGTCCACAATTCCCGAAGTTATCGAGCTTCAAAATTTGAAAAGTCACAAAAGTTGTGTGTTTGAGCAATTAAAGTACTATTTTTCTTGGAAATTCGACAAGATGCAATCATAATGTGTTGTGAAATCTTAAAGATCTCGTCGAGCTGATTAATTTGACACTTTGTTTAAGAAATTTGGTCCTCATTTGCCGAAGTTATCGAGCTTCAAAATTTGAAAAGTCACAAAAGTTGTGTGTTTGTGCAATTAAAGTACTATTTTTCTTGGAAATGCAACAAGATGCAATCATGATGTGTTGTGACATCTTAAAGATCTCGTGGAGCTGATTAATTTGACACTTTGTTTAACAACCTTGGTCGACAATTCCCGAAGTTATCGAGCTTCAAAATTTGAAAAGACACAAAAGTTGTGTGTTTGTGCACTTAAAGTACTATTTTTCATGGAAATTCAACAAGATGCAATCATGATGTGTTGTGAAATCTTAAAGATCTCGTCGAGCTGATTAATTTGACACTTTGTTTAACAAATGTGGTCCTCATTTGCCGAAGTTATCGAGCTTCAAAATTTGAAAAATCACAAAAGTTGTGTGTTTGAGCACTTAAAGTACTGTTTTTCATGGAAATCCAACAAGATGCAATCATGATGTGTTGTGACATCTTAAAGATCTCGTGGAGCTGATTAATTTGACACTTTGTTTAACAACCTTGGTCGACAATTCCCGAAGTTATCGAGCTTCAAAATTTGAAAAGACACAAAAGTTGTGTGTTTGTGCACTTAAAGTACTATTTTTCATGGAAATTCAACAAGATGCAATCATGATGTGTTGTGAAATCTTAAAGATCTCGTCGAGCTGATTAATTTGACACTTTGTTTAACAAATTTGGTCCTCATTTGCCGAAGTTATCGAGCTTCAAAATTTGAAAAGTCACAAAAGTTGTGTGTTTGAGCAATTAAAGTACTATTTTTCTTGGAAATTCGACAAGATGCAATCATGATGTGTTGTGAAATCTTAAAGATCTCGTGGAGCTGATTAATTTGACACTTTGTTTAACAAATTTGGTCCTCATTTGCCGAAGTTATCGAGCTTCAAAATTTGAAAAGTCACAAAAGTTGTGTGTTTGAGCAATTAAAGTACTATTTTTCTTGGAAATTCAACAAGATGCAATCATGATGTGTTGTGAAATCTTAAAGATCTCGTCGAGCTGATTAATTTGACACTTTGTTTAAGAAATTTGGTCCACAATTCCCGAAGTTATCGAGCTTCAAAATTTGAAAAGTCACAAAAGTTGTGTGTTTGAGCACATAAAGTACTATTTTTCTTGGAAATTCAACAAGATGCAATCATGATGTGTTGTGACATCTTAAAGATCTCGTGGAGCTGATTAATTTGACACTTTGTTTAACAAATTTGGTCCTCATTTGCCGAAGTTATCGAGCTTCAAAATTTGAAAAGTCACAAAAGTTGTGTGTTTGAGCAATTAAAGTACTATTTTTCTTGGAAATTCGACAAGATGCAATCATGATGTGTTGTGAAATCTTAAAGATCTCGTCGAGCTGATTAATTTGACACTTTGTTTAAGAAATTTGGTCCACAATTCCCGAAGTTATCGAGCTTCAAAATGTGAAAAATCACAAAAGTTGTGTGTTTGAGCACATAAAGTACTATTTTTCTTGGAAATTCAACAAGATGCAATCATGATGTGTTGTGACATCTTAAAGATCTCGTGGAGCTGATTAATTTGACACTTTGTTTAACAAATTTGGTCCTCATTTGCCGAAGTTATCGAGCTTCAAAATTTGAAAAGTCACATAAGTTGTGTGTTTGAGCAATTAAAGTACTATTTTTCTTGGAAATTCGACAAGATGCAATCATAATGTGTTGTGAAATCTTAAAGATCTCGTCGAGCTGATTAATTTGACACTTTGTTTAAGAAATTTGGTCCACAATTCCCGAAGTTATCGAGCTTCAAAATTTGAAAAATCACAAAAGTTGTGTGTTTGAGCACTTAAAGTACTATTTTTCTTGGAAATTCAACAAGATGCAATTATGATGTGTTGTGACATCTTAAAGATCTCGTGGAGCTGATTAATTTGACACTTATGTTTAACAAATTTGGTCCTCATTTGCCGAAGTTATCGAGCTTCAAAGTTTGAAAAGTCACAAAAGTTATGTGTTTGAGCACTTAAAGTACTGTTTTTCTTGGAAATCCAACAAGATGCAATCATGATGTGTTGTGACATCTTAAAGATCTCGTGGAGCTGATTAATTTGACACTTTGTTTAAGAAATTTGGTCCACAATTCCCGAAGTTATCGAGCTTCAAAATTTGAAAAATCACAAAAGTTGTGTGTTTGAGCACATAAAGTACTATTTTTCTTGGAAATTCAACAAGATGCAATCATGATGTGTTGTGACATCTTAAAGATCTCGTGGAGCTGATTAATTTGACACTTTTTTTAACAAATTTGGTCCTCATTTGCCGAAGTTATCGAGCTTCAAAATTTGAAAAGTCACAAAAGTTGTGTGTTTGAGCAATTAAAGTACTATTTTTCTTGGAAATGCAACAAGATGCAATCATGATGTGTTGTGACATCTTAAAGATCTCGTGGAGCTGATTAATTTGACACTTTGTTTAACAACCTTGGTCGACAATTCCCGAAGTTATCGAGCTTCAAAATTTGAAAAGACACAAAAGTTGTGTGTTTGTGCACTTAAAGTACTATTTTTCATGGAAATTCAACAAGATGCAATCATGATGTGTTGTGAAATCTTAAAGATCTCGTCGAGCTGATTAATTTGACACTTTGTTTAACAAATTTGGTCCTCATTTGCCGAAGTTATCGAGCTTCAAAATTTGAAAAGTCACAAAAGTTGTGTGTTTGAGCAATTAAAGTACTATTTTTCTTGGAAATTCAACAAGATGCAATCATGATGTGTTGTGAAATCTTAAAGATCTCGTCGAGCTGATTAATTTGACACTTTGTTTAAGAAATTTGGTCCACAATTCCCGAAGTTATCGAGCTTCAAAATTTGAAAAGTCACAAAAGTTGTGTGTTTGAGCAATTAAAGTACTATTTTTCTTGGAAATTCGACAAGATGCAATCATGATGTGTTGTGACATCTTAAAGATCTCGTGGAGCTGATTAATTTGACACTTTGTTTAACAAATTTGGTCCTCATTTGCCGAAGTTATCGAGCTTCAAAATTTGAAAAGTCACAAAAGTTGTGTGTTTGAGCAATTAAAGTACTATTTTTCTTGGAAATGCAACAAGATGCAATCATGATGTGTTGTGACATCTTAAAGATCTCGTGGAGCTGATTAATTTGACACTTTGTTTAACAACCTTGGTCGACAATTCCCGAAGTTATCGAGCTTCAAAATTTGAAAAATCACAAAAGTTGTGTGTTTGAGCACTTAAAGTACTGTTTTTCATGGAAATCCAACAAGATGCAATCATGATGTGTTGTGACATCTTAAAGATCTCGTGGAGCTGATTAATTTGACACTTTGTTTAACAAATTTGGTCCTCATTTGCCGAAGTTATCGAGCTTCAAAATTTGAAAAGTCACAAAAGTTGTGTGTTTGAGCAATTAAAGTACTATTTTTCTTGGAAATTCCACAAGATGCAATCATGATGTGTTGTGAAATCTTAAAGATCTCGTCGAGCTGATTAATTTGACACTTTGTTTAAGAAATTTGGTCGACAATTCCAGAAGTTATCGAGCTTCAAAATTTGAAAAGTCACAAAAGTTGTGTGTTTGAGCAATTAAAGTACTATTTTTCTTGGAAATTCGACAAGATGCAATCATGATGTGTTGTGAAATCTTAAAGATCTCGTCGAGCTGATTAATTTGACACTTTGTTTAAGAAATTTGGTCCACAATTCCCGAAGTTATCGAGCTTCAAAATTTGAAGTCACAAAAGTTGTGTGTTTGAGCAATTAAAATACTATTTTTCTTGGAAATTCAACAAGATGCAATCATGATGTGTTGTGAAATCTTAAAGATCTCGTCGAGCTGATTAATTTGACACTTTGTTTAAGAAATTTGGTCGACAATTCCAGAAGTTATCGAGCTTCAAAATTTGAAAAGTCACAAAAGTTGTGTGTTTGAGCACTTAAAGTACTATTTTTCTTGGAAATTCGACAAGATGCAATCATGATGTGTTGTGACATCTTAAAGATCTCGTGGAGCTGATTAATTTGACACTTTGTTTAACAAATTTGGTCCTCATTTGCCGAAGTTATCGAGCTTCAAAATTTGAAAAGTCACAAAAGTTGTGTGTTTGAGCAATTAAAGTACTATTTTTCTTGGAAATTCAACAAGATGCAATCATGATGTGTTGTGAAATCTTAAAGATCTCGTCGAGCTGATTAATTTGACACTTTGTTTAAGAAATTTGGTCCACAATTCCCGAAGTTATCGAGCTTCAAAATTTGAAAAGTCACAAAAGTTGTGTGTTTGAGCAATTAAAGTACTATTTTTCTTGGAAATTCGACAAGATGCAATCATGATGTGTTGTGACATCTTAAAGATCTCGTGGAGCTGATTAATTTGACACTTTGTTTAACAAATTTGGTCCTCATTTGCCGAAGTTATCGAGCTTCAAAATTTGAAAAGTCACAAAAGTTGTGTGTTTGAGCAATTAAAGTACTATTTTTCTTGGAAATGCAACAAGATGCAATCATGATGTGTTGTGACATCTTAAAGATCTCGTGGAGCTGATTAATTTGACACTTTGTTTAACAACCTTGGTCGACAATTCCCGAAGTTATCGAGCTTCAAAATTTGAAAAATCACAAAAGTTGTGTGTTTGAGCACTTAAAGTACTGTTTTTCATGGAAATCCAACAAGATGCAATCATGATGTGTTGTGACATCTTAAAGATCTCGTGGAGCTGATTAATTTGACACTTTGTTTAACAAATTTGGTCCTCATTTGCCGAAGTTATCGAGCTTCAAAATTTGAAAAGTCACAAAAGTTGTGTGTTTGAGCAATTAAAGTACTATTTTTCTTGGAAATTCCACAAGATGCAATCATGATGTGTTGTGAAATCTTAAAGATCTCGTCGAGCTGATTAATTTGACACTTTGTTTAAGAAATTTGGTCGACAATTCCAGAAGTTATCGAGCTTCAAAATTTGAAAAGTCACAAAAGTTGTGTGTTTGAGCAATTAAAGTACTATTTTTCTTGGAAATTCGACAAGATGCAATCATGATGTGTTGTGAAATCTTAAAGATCTCGTCGAGCTGATTAATTTGACACTTTGTTTAAGAAATTTGGTCCACAATTCCCGAAGTTATCGAGCTTCAAAATTTGAAGTCACAAAAGTTGTGTGTTTGAGCAATTAAAATACTATTTTTCTTGGAAATTCAACAAGATGCAATCATGATGTGTTGTGAAATCTTAAAGATCTCGTCGAGCTGATTAATTTGACACTTTGTTTAAGAAATTTGGTCGACAATTCCAGAAGTTATCGAGCTTCAAAATTTGAAAAGTCACAAAAGTTGTGTGTTTGAGCACTTAAAGTACTATTTTTCTTGGAAATTCAACAAGATGCAATCATGATGTGTTGTGACATCTTAAAGATCTCGTCGAGCTGATTAACTTGACTCTTTGTTTAAGAAATTTGGCCACAATTCCCGAAGTTATCGAGCTTCAAAATTTGAAAAGTCACAAAAGTTGTGTGTTTGAGCAATTAAAGTACTATTTTTCTTGGAAATTCAACAAGATGCAATCATGATGTGTTGTGAAATCTTAAAGATCTCGTCGAGCTGATTAATTTGACACTTTGTTTAAGAAATTTGGTCCACAATTCCCGAAGTTATCGAGCTTCAAAATTTGAAAAGTCACAAAAGTTGTGTGTTTGAGCAATTAAAGTACTATTTTTCTTGGAAATTCGACAAGATGCAATCATGATGTGTTGTGAAATCTTAAAAATCTCGTCGAGCTGATTAATTTGACACTTTGTTTAAGAAATTTGGTCCACAATTCCCGAAGTTATCGAGCTTCAAAATTTGAAGTCACAAAAGTTGTGTGTTTGAGCAATTAAAATACTATTTTTCTTGGAAATTCAACAAGATGCAATCATGATGTGTTGTGAAATCTTAAAGATCTCGTCGAGCTGATTAATTTGACACTTTGTTTAAGAAATTTGGTCGACAATTCCAGAAGTTATCGAGCTTCAAAATTTGAAAAGTCACAAAAGTTGTGTGTTTGAGCACTTAAAGTACTGTTTTTCATGGAAATCCAACAAGATGCAATCATGATGTGTTGTGACATCTTAAAGATCTCGTGGAGCTGATTAATTTGACACTTTGTTTAACAAATTTGGTCCTCATTTGCCGAAGTTATCGAGCTTCAAAATTTGAAAAGTCACAAAAGTTGTGTGTTTGAGCAATTAAAGTACTATTTTTCTTGGAAATTCGACAAGATGCAATCATGATGTGTTGTGAAATCTTAAAGATCTCGTCGAGCTGATTAATTTGACACTTTGTTTAAGAAATTTGGTCCACAATTCCCGAAGTTATCGAGCTTCAAAATTTGAAAAGTCACAAAAGTTGTGTGTTTGAGCAATTAAAGTACTATTTTTCTTGGAAATTCGACAAGATGCAATCATGATGTGTTGTGAAATCTTAAAGATCTCGTCGAGCTGATTAATTTGACACTTTGTTTAAGAAATTTGGTCCACAATTCCCGAAGTTATCGAGCTTCAAAATTTGAAAAATCACAAAAGTTGTGTGTTTGAGCACTTAAAGTACTATTTTTCTTGGAAATTCAACAAGATGCAATCATGATGTGTTGTGACATCTTAAAGATCTCGTGGAGCTGATTAATTTGACACTTTGTTTAACAAATTTGGTCCTCATTTGCCGAAGTTATCGAGCTTCAAAATTTGAAAAGTCACAAAAGTTGTGTGTTTGAGCAATTAAAGTACTATTTTTCTTGGAAATTCGACAAGATGCAATCATAATGTGTTGTGAAATCTTAAAGATCTCGTCGAGCTGATTAATTTGACACTTTGTTTAAGAAATTTGGTCCACAATTCCCGAAGTTATCGAGCTTCAAAATTTGAAGTCACAAAAGTTGTGTGTTTGAGCAATTAAAATACTATTTTTCTTGGAAATTCAACAAGATGCAATCATGATGTGTTGTGAAATCTTAAAGATCTCGTCGAGCTGATTAATTTGACACTTTGTTTAAGAAATTTGGTCGACAATTCCAGAAGTTATCGAGCTTCAAAATTTGAAAAATCACAAAAGTTGTGTGTTTGAGCACTTAAAGTACTATTTTTCATGGAAATCCAACAAGATGCAATCATGATGTGTTGTGACATCTTAAAGATCTCGTGGAGCTGATTAATTTGACACTTTGTTTAACAAATTTGGTCCTCATTTGCCGAAGTTATCGAGCTTCAAAATTTGAAAAGTCACAAAAGTTGTGTGTTTGAGCAATTAAAGTACTATTTTTCTTGGAAATTCGACAAGATGCAATCATGATGTGTTGTGAAATCTTAAAGATCTCGTGGAGCTGATTAATTTGACACTTTGTTTAACAAATTTGGTCCTCATTTGCCGAAGTTATCGAGCTTCAAAATTTGAAAAGTCACAAAAGTTGTGTGTTTGAGCAATTAAAGTACTATTTTTCTTGGAAATTCGACAAGATGCAATCATAATGTGTTGTGAAATCTTAAAGATCTCGTCGAGCTGATTAATTTGACACTTTGTTTAAGAAATTTGGTCCACAATTCCCGAAGTTATCGAGCTTCAAAATTTGAAAAATCACAAAAGTTGTGTGTTTGAGCACTTAAAGTACTATTTTTCTTGGAAATTCAACAAGATGCAATCATGATGTGTTGTGACATCTTAAAGATCTCGTGGAGCTGATTAATTTGACACTTATGTTTAACAAATTTGGTCCTCATTTGCCGAAGTTATCGAGCTTCAAAGTTTGAAAAGTCACAAAAGTTATGTGTTTGAGCACTTAAAGTACTGTTTTTCTTGGAAATCCAACAAGATGCAATCATGATGTGTTGTGACATCTTAAAGATCTCGTGGAGCTGATTAATTTGACACTTTGTTTAACAAATTTGGTCCTCATTTGCCGAAGTTATCGAGCTTCAAAATTTGAAAAGTCACAAAAGTTGTGTGTTTGAGCAATTAAAGTACTATTTTTCTTGGAAATTCGACAAGATGCAATCATGATGTGTTGTGAAATCTTAAAGATCTCGTCGAGCTGATTAATTTGACACTTTGTTTAAGAAATTTGGTCCACAATTCCCGAAGTTATCGAGCTTCAAAATTTGAAAAATCACAAAAGTTGTGTGTTTGAGCACATAAAGTACTATTTTTCTTGGAAATTCAACAAGATGCAATCATGATGTGTTGTGACATCTTAAAGATCTCGTGGAGCTGATTAATTTGACACTTTTTTTAACAAATTTGGTCCTCATTTGCCGAAGTTATCGAGCTTAAAAATTTGAAAAGTCACAAAAGTTGTGTGTTTGTGCAATTAAAGTACTATTTTTCTTGGAAATGCAACAAGATGCAATCATGATGTGTTGTGAAATCTTAAAGATCTCGTCGAGCTGATTAATTTGACACTTTGTTTAACAAATTTGGTCCTCATTTGCCGAAGTTATCGAGCTTCAAAATTTGAAAAGTCACAAAAGTTGTGTGTTTGAGCAATTAAAGTACTATTTTTCTTGGAAATTCGACAAGATGCAATCATGATGTGTTGTGAAATCTTAAAGATCTCGTGGAGCTGATTAATTTGACACTTTGTTTAACAAATTTGGTCCTCATTTGCCGAAGTTATCGAGCTTCAAAATTTGAAAAGTCACAAAAGTTGTGTGTTTGAGCAATTAAAGTACTATTTTTCTTGGAAATTCAACAAGATGCAATCATGATGTGTTGTGAAATCTTAAAGATCTCGTCGAGCTGATTAATTTGACACTTTGTTTAAGAAATTTGGTCCACAATTCCCGAAGTTATCGAGCTTCAAAATTTGAAAAGTCACAAAAGTTGTGTGTTTGAGCACATAAAGTACTATTTTTCTTGGAAATTCAACAAGATGCAATCATGATGTGTTGTGACATCTTAAAGATCTCGTGGAGCTGATTAATTTGACACTTTGTTTAACAAATATGGTCCTCATTTGCCGAAGTTATCGAGCTTCAAAATTTGAAAAGTCACAAAAGTTGTGTGTTTGAGCACATAAAGTACTATTTTTCTTGGAAATTCAACAAGATGCAATCATGATGTGTTGTGAAATCTTAAAGATCTCGTCGAGCTGATTAATTTGACACTTTGTTTAAGAAATTTGGTCCACAATTCCCGAAGTTATCGAGCTTCAAAATTTGAAAAGTCACAAAAGTTGTGTGTTTGAGCAATTAAAGTACTATTTTTCTTGGAAATTCGACAAGATGCAATCATGATGTGTTGTGAAATCTTAAAAATCTCGTCGAGCTGATTAATTTGACACTTTGTTTAAGAAATTTGGTCCACAATTCCCGAAGTTATCGAGCTTCAAAATTTGAAGTCACAAAAGTTGTGTGTTTGAGCAATTAAAATACTATTTTTCTTGGAAATTCAACAAGATGCAATCATGATGTGTTGTGAAATCTTAAAGATCTCGTCGAGCTGATTAATTTGACACTTTGTTTAAGAAATTTGGTCGACAATTCCAGAAGTTATCGAGCTTCAAAATTTGAAAAGTCACAAAAGTTGTGTGTTTGAGCACTTAAAGTACTGTTTTTCATGGAAATCCAACAAGATGCAATCATGATGTGTTGTGACATCTTAAAGATCTCGTGGAGCTGATTAATTTGACACTTTGTTTAACAAATTTGGTCCTCATTTGCCGAAGTTATCGAGCTTCAAAATTTGAAAAGTCACAAAAGTTGTGTGTTTGAGCAATTAAAGTACTATTTTTCTTGGAAATTCGACAAGATGCAATCATGATGTGTTGTGAAATCTTAAAGATCTCGTCGAGCTGATTAATTTGACACTTTGTTTAAGAAATTTGGTCCACAATTCCCGAAGTTATCGAGCTTCAAAATTTGAAAAGTCACAAAAGTTGTGTGTTTGAGCAATTAAAGTACTATTTTTCTTGGAAATTCGACAAGATGCAATCATGATGTGTTGTGAAATCTTAAAGATCTCGTCGAGCTGATTAATTTGACACTTTGTTTAAGAAATTTGGTCCACAATTCCCGAAGTTATCGAGCTTCAAAATTTGAAGTCACAAAAGTTGTGTGTTTGAGCAATTAAAATACTATTTTTCTTGGAAATTCAACAAGATGCAATCATGATGTGTTGTGAAATCTTAAAGATCTCGTCGAGCTGATTAATTTGACACTTTGTTTAAGAAATTTGGTCGACAATTCCAGAAGTTATCGAGCTTCAAAATTTGAAAAATCACAAAAGTTGTGTGTTTGAGCACTTAAAGTACTATTTTTCATGGAAATCCAACAAGATGCAATCATGATGTGTTGTGACATCTTAAAGATCTCGTGGAGCTGATTAATTTGACACTTTGTTTAACAAATTTGGTCCTCATTTGCCGAAGTTATCGAGCTTCAAAATTTGAAAAGTCACAAAAGTTGTGTGTTTGAGCAATTAAAGTACTATTTTTCTTGGAAATTCGACAAGATGCAATCATGATGTGTTGTGAAATCTTAAAGATCTCGTGGAGCTGATTAATTTGACACTTTGTTTAACAAATTTGGTCCTCATTTGCCGAAGTTATCGAGCTTCAAAATTTGAAAAGTCACAAAAGTTGTGTGTTTGAGCAATTAAAGTACTATTTTTCTTGGAAATTCGACAAGATGCAATCATAATGTGTTGTGAAATCTTAAAGATCTCGTCGAGCTGATTAATTTGACACTTTGTTTAAGAAATTTGGTCCACAATTCCCGAAGTTATCGAGCTTCAAAATTTGAAAAATCACAAAAGTTGTGTGTTTGAGCACTTAAAGTACTATTTTTCTTGGAAATTCAACAAGATGCAATCATGATGTGTTGTGACATCTTAAAGATCTCGTGGAGCTGATTAATTTGACACTTATGTTTAACAAATTTGGTCCTCATTTGCCGAAGTTATCGAGCTTCAAAGTTTGAAAAGTCACAAAAGTTATGTGTTTGAGCACTTAAAGTACTGTTTTTCTTGGAAATCCAACAAGATGCAATCATGATGTGTTGTGACATCTTAAAGATCTCGTGGAGCTGATTAATTTGACACTTTGTTTAACAAATTTGGTCCTCATTTGCCGAAGTTATCGAGCTTCAAAATTTGAAAAGTCACAAAAGTTGTGTGTTTGAGCAATTAAAGTACTATTTTTCTTGGAAATTCGACAAGATGCAATCATGATGTGTTGTGAAATCTTAAAGATCTCGTCGAGCTGATTAATTTGACACTTTGTTTAAGAAATTTGGTCCACAATTCCCGAAGTTATCGAGCTTCAAAATTTGAAAAATCACAAAAGTTGTGTGTTTGAGCACATAAAGTACTATTTTTCTTGGAAATTCAACAAGATGCAATCATGATGTGTTGTGACATCTTAAAGATCTCGTGGAGCTGATTAATTTGACACTTTTTTTAACAAATTTGGTCCTCATTTGCCGAAGTTATCGAGCTTAAAAATTTGAAAAGTCACAAAAGTTGTGTGTTTGTGCAATTAAAGTACTATTTTTCTTGGAAATGCAACAAGATGCAATCATGATGTGTTGTGACATCTTAAAGATCTCGTGGAGCTGATTAATTTGACACTTTGTTTAACAACCTTGGTCGACAATTCCCGAAGTTATCGAGCTTCAAAATTTGAAAAGACACAAAAGTTGTGTGTTTGTGCACTTAAAGTACTATTTTTCATGGAAATTCAACAAGATGCAATCATGATGTGTTGTGAAATCTTAAAGATCTCGTCGAGCTGATTAATTTGACACTTTGTTTAACAAATTTGGTCCTCATTTGCCGAAGTTATCGAGCTTCAAAATTTGAAAAATCACAAAAGTTGTGTGTTTGAGCACTTAAAGTACTGTTTTTCATGGAAATCCAACAAGATGCAATCATGATGTGTTGTGACATCTTAAAGATCTCGTGGAGCTGATTAATTTGACACTTTGTTTAACAACCTTGGTCGACAATTCCCGAAGTTATCGAGCTTCAAAATTTGAAAAGACACAAAAGTTGTGTGTTTGTGCACTTAAAGTACTATTTTTCATGGAAATTCAACAAGATGCAATCATGATGTGTTGTGAAATCTTAAAGATCTCGTCGAGCTGATTAATTTGACACTTTTTTTAACAAATTTGGTCCTCATTTGCCGAAGTTATCGAGCTTCAAAATTTGAAAAGTCACAAAAGTTGTGTGTTTGAGCAATTAAAGTACTATTTTTCTTGGAAATGCAACAAGATGCAATCATGATGTGTTGTGACATCTTAAAGATCCCGTGGAGCTGATTAATTTGACACTTTGTTTAACAACCTTGGTCGACAATTCCCGAAGTTATCGAGCTTCAAAATTTGAAAAGACACAAAAGTTGTGTGTTTGTGCACTTAAAGTACTATTTTTCATGGAAATTCAACAAGATGCAATCATGATGTGTTGTGACATCTTAAAGATCTTGTGGAGCTGATTAATTTGACACTTTGTTTAACAAATTTGGTCCTCATTTGCTGAAGTTATCGAGCTTCAAAATTTGAAAAGTCACAAAAGTTGTGTGTTTGAGCAATTAAAGTACTATTTTTCTTGGAAATGCAACAAGATGCAATCATGATGTGTTGTGACATCTTAAAGATCTCGTGGAGCTGATTAATTTGACACTTTGTTTAACAAATTTGGTCCTCATTTGCCGAAGTTATCGAGCTTCAAAATTTGAAAAATCACAAAAGTTGTGTGTTTGAGCACTTAAAGTACTGTTTTTCATGGAAATCCAACAAGATGCTATCATGATGTGTTGTGACATCTTAAAGATCTCGTGGAGCTGATTAATTTGACACTTTGTTTAACAAATTTGGTCCTCATTTGCCGAAGTTATCGAGCTTCAAAATTTGAAAAGTCACAAAAGTTGTGTGTTTGAGCAATTAAAGTACTATTTTTCTTGGAAATTCGACAAGATGCAATCATGATGTGTTGTGAAATCTTAAAGATCTCGTCGAGCTGATTAATTTGACACTTTGTTTAAGAAATTTGGTCCACAATTCCCGAAGTTATCGAGCTTCAAAATTTGAAAAATCACAAAAGTTGTGTGTTTGAGCACTTAAAGTACTGTTTTTCATGGAAATCCAACAAGATGCTATCATGATGTGTTGTGACATCTTAAAGATCTCGTGGAGCTGATTAATTTGACACTTTGTTTAACAAATTTGGTCCTCATTTGCCGAAGTTATCGAGCTTCAAAATTTGAAAAGTCACAAAAGTTGTGTGTTTGAGCAATTAAAGTACTATTTTTCTTGGAAATTCGACAAGATGCAATCATGATGTGTTGTGAAATCTTAAAGATCTCGTCGAGCTGATTAATTTGACACTTTGTTTAAGAAATTTGGTCCACAATTCCCGAAGTTATCGAGCTTCAAAATTTGAAAAGTCACAAAAGTTGTGTGTTTGAGCAATTAAAGTACTATTTTTCTTGGAAATTCGACAAGATGCAATCATGATGTGTTGTGAAATCTTAAAGATCTCGTCGAGCTGATTAATTTGACACTTTGTTTAAGAAATTTGGTCCACAATTCCCGAAGTTATCGAGCTTCAAAATTTGAAAAATCACAAAAGTTGTGTGTTTGAGCACTTAAAGTACTATTTTTCTTGGAAATTCAACAAGATGCAATCATGATGTGTTGTGACATCTTAAAGATCTCGTGGAGCTGATTAATTTGACACTTTGTTTAACAAATTTGGTCCTCATTTGCCGAAGTTATCGAGCTTCAAAATTTGAAAAGTCACAAAAGTTGTGTGTTTGAGCAATTAAAGTACTATTTTTCTTGGAAATTCGACAAGATGCAATCATAATGTGTTGTGAAATCTTAAAGATCTCGTCGAGCTGATTAATTTGACACTTTGTTTAAGAAATTTGGTCCACAATTCCCGAAGTTATCGAGCTTCAAAATTTGAAAAATCACAAAAGTTGTGTGTTTGAGCACTTAAAGTACTATTTTTCTTGGAAATTCAACAAGATGCAATCATGATGTGTTGTGACATCTTAAAGATCTCGTGGAGCTGATTAATTTGACACTTTGTTTAAGAAATTTGGTCCACAATTCCCGAAGTTATCGAGCTTCAAAATTTGAAAAATCACAAAAGTTGTGTGTTTGAGCACATAAAGTACTATTTTTCTTGGAAATTCAACAAGATGCAATCATGATGTGTTGTGACATCTTAAAGATCTCGTGGAGCTGATTAATTTGACACTTTTTTTAACAAATTTGGTCCTCATTTGCCGAAGTTATCGAGCTTCAAAATTTGAAAAGTTACAAAAGTTGTGTGTTTGAGCAATTAAAGTACTATTTTTCTTGGAAATGCAACAAGATGCAATCATGATGTGTTGTGACATCTTAAAGATCTCGTGGAGCTGATTAATTTGACACTTTGTTTAAGAAATTTGGTCCACAATTCCCGAAGTTATCGAGCTTCAAAATTTGAAAAGTCACAAAAGTTGTGTGTTTGAGCAATTAAAGTACTATTTTTCTTGGAAATTCGACAAGATGCAATCATGATGTGTTGTGAAATCTTAAAGATCTCGTGGAGCTGATTAATTTGACACTTTGTTTAACAAATTTGGTCCTCATTTGCCGAAGTTATCGAGCTTCAAAATTTGAAAAGTCACAAAAGTTGTGTGTTTGAGCACTTAAAGTACTATTTTTCTTGGAAATTCAACAAGATGCAATCATGATGTATTGTGACATCTTAAAGATCTCGTCCAGCTGATTAATTTGACACTTTGTTTAAGAAATTTGGTCCACAATTCCCGAAGTTATCGAGCTTCAAAATTTGAAAAGTCACAAAAGTTGTGTGTTTGAGCAATTAAAGTACTATTTTTCTTGGAAATTCAACAAGATGCAATTATGATGTGTTGTGAAATCTTAAAGATCTCGTCGAGCTGATTAATTTGACACTTTGTTTAACAAATTTGGTCCTCATTTGCCGAAGTTATCGAGCTTCAAAATTTGAAAAGTCACAAAAGTTGTGTGTTTGAGCAATTAAAGTACTATTTTTCTTGGAAATTCAACAAGATGCAATCATGATGTGTTGTGAAATCTTAAAGATCTCGTCGAGCTGATTAATTTGACACTTTGTTTAAGAAATTTGGTCCACAATTCCCGAAGTTATCGAGCTTCAAAATTTGAAAAGTCACAAAAGTTGTGTGTTTGAGCAATTAAAGTACTATTTTTCTTGGAAATTCGACAAGATGCAATCATGATGTGTTGTGAAATCTTAAAGATCTCGTCGAGCTGATTAATTTGACACTTTGTTTAAGAAATTTGGTCCACAATTCCCGAAGTTATCGAGCTTCAAAATTTGAAGTCACAAAAGTTGTGTGTTTGAGCAATTAAAATACTATTTTTCTTGGAAATTCAACAAGATGCAATCATGATGTGTTGTGAAATCTTAAAGATCTCGTCGAACTGATTAATTTGACACTTTGTTTAAGAAATTTGGTCGACAATTCCAGAAGTTATCGAGCTTCAAAATTTGAAAAGTCACAAAAGTTGTGTGTTTGAGCACTTAAAGTACTATTTTTCTTGGAAATTCAACAAGATGCAATCATGATGTGTTGTGACATCTTAAAGATCTCGTCGAGCTGATTAACTTGACTCTTTGTTTAAGAAATTTGGCCACAATTCCCGAAGTTATCGAGCTTCAAAATTTGAAAAGACAAAAAGTTGTGTGTTTGTGCACTTAAAGTACTATTTTTCTTGGAAATTCAACAAGATGCAATCATGATGTGTTGTGACATCTTAAAGATCTCGTGGAGCTGATTAATTTGACACTTTGTTTAACAAATTTGGTCCTCATTTGCCGAAGTTATCGAGCTTCAAAGTTTGAAAAGTCACAAAAGTTATGTGTTTGAGCACTTAAAGTACTGTTTTTCTTGGAAATTCAACAAGATGCAATCATGATGTGTTGTGAAATCTTAAAGATCTCGTCGAGCTGATTAATTTGACACTTTGTTTAAGAAATTTGGTCCACAATTCCCGAAGTTATCGAGCTTCAAAATTTGAAAAGTCACAAAAGTTGTGTGTTTGAGCAATTAAAGTACTATTTTTCTTGGAAATTCAACAAGATGCAATCATGATGTGTTGTGACATCTTGAAGATCTCGTCGAGCTGATTAATTTGACACTTTGTTTAAGAAATTTGGTCGACAATTCCCGAAGTTATCGAGCTTCAAAGTTTGAAAAGTCACAAAAGTTATGTGTTTGAGCACTTAAAGTACTGTTTTTCTTGGAAATCCAACAAGATGCAATCATGATGTGTTGTGACATCTTGAAGATCTCGTCGAGCTGATTAATTTGACACTTTTTTTAACAAATTTGGTCCTCATTTGCCGAAGTTATCGAGCTTCAAAATTTGAAAAGACAAAAAGTTGTGTGTTTGTGCACTTAAAGTACTATTTTTCTTGGAAATTCGACAAGATGCAATCATAATGTGTTGTGAAATCTTAAAGATCTCGTCGAGCTGATTAATTTGACACTTTGTTTAAGAAATTTGGTCCACAATTCCAGAAGTTATCGAGCTTCAAAATTTGAAGTCACAAAAGTTGTGTGTTTGAGCAATTAAAATACTATTTTTCTTGGAAATTCAACAAGATGCAATCATGATGTGTTGTGAAATCTTAAAGATCTCGTCGAGCTGATTAATTTGACACATTTTTTTAGAAATTTGGTCGACAATTCCAGAAGTTATCGAGCTTCAAAATTTGAAATGTCACAAAAGTTGTGTGTTTGAGCAATTAAAGTACTATTTTTCTTGGAAATTTAACAAGATGCAATCATGATGTGTTGTGAAATCTTAAAGATCTCGTCGAGCTGATTAATTTGACACTTTGTTTAAGAAATTTGGTCCACAATTCCCGAAGTTATCGAGCTTCAAAATTTGAAGTCACAAAAGTTGTGTGTTTGAGCAATTAAAATACTATTTTTCTTGGATATCCAACAAGATGCAATAATGAATTGTTGTGAGATCCTAAAAATCTCGTCGAGCTGATTAATTTGACACTTTGTTTAACAATCTTGGTCGACAATTCCCGAAGTTATCGAGCTTCAAAATTTGAAAAGACAAAAAGTTGTGTGTTTGTGCACTTAAAGTACTATTTTTCTTGGAAATTCAACAAGATGCAATCATGATGTGTTGTGACATCTTAAAGATCTCGTGGAGCTGATTAATTTGACACTTTGTTTAACAAATTTGGTCCTCATTTGCCGAAGTTATCGAGCTTCAAAATTTGAAAAGTCACAAAATTTATGTGTTTGAGCACTTAAAGTACTGTTTTTCTTGGAAATCCAACAAGATGCAATCATGATGTGTTGTGAAATCTTAAAGATCTCGTGGAGCTGATTAATTTGACACTTTGTTTAACAAATTTGGTCCTCATTTGCCGAAGTTATCGAGCTTCAAAATTTGAAAAGTCACAAAAGTTGTGTGTTTGAGCAATTAAAGTACTATTTTTCTTGGAAATGCAACAAGATGCAATCACGATGTGTTGTGAAATCTTAAAGATCTCGTCGAGCTGATTAATTTGACTCTTTGTTTAAGAAATTTGGTCCACAATTCCCGAAGTTATCGAGCTTCAAAATTTGAAATGTCACAAAAGTTGTGTGTTTGAGCAATTAAAGTACTATTTTTCTTGGAAATTCAACAAGATGCAATCATGATGTGTTGTGAAATCTTAAAGATCTCGTCGAGCTGATTAATTTGACACTTTGTTTAAGAAATTTGGTCGACAATTCCCGAAGTTATCGAGCTTCAAAGTTTGAAAAATCACAAAAGTTGTGTGTTTGAGCAATTAAAGTACTATTTTTCTTGGAAATTCGACAAGATGCAATCATGATGTGTTGTGACATCTTGAAGATCTCGTCGAGCTGATTAATTTGACACTTTTTTTAACAAATTTGGTCCTCATTTGCCGAAGTTATCGAGCTTCAAAATTTGAAGTCACAAAAGTTGTGTGTTTGAGCAATTAAAATACTATTTTTCTTGGAAATTCAACAAGATGCAATCATGATGTGTTGTGAAATCTTAAAGATCTCGTCGAGCTGATTAATTTGACACTTTGTTTAAGAAATTTGGTCGACAATTCCAGAAGTTATCGAGCTTCAAAATTTGAAAAGTCACAAAAGTTGTGTGTTTGAGCACTTAAAGTACTATTTTTCTTGGAAATTCAACAAGATGCAATCATGATGTGTTGTGACATCTTGAAGATCTCGTCGAGCTGATTAATTTGACACTTTGTTTAACAAATTTGGTCCTCATTTGCCGAAGTTATCGAGCTTCAAAATTTGAAAAGTCACAAAAGTTGTGTGTTTGAGCAATTAAAGTACTATTTTTCTTGGAAATTCAACAAGATGCAATCATGATGTGTTGTGAAATCTTAAAGATCTCGTCGAGCTGATTAATTTGACACTTTGTTTAACAAACTTGGTCGACAATTCCCGAAGTTATCGAGCTTCAAAATTTGAAAAGACACAAAAGTTGTGTGTTTGAGCACTTAAAGTACTATTTTTCATGGAAATTCAACAAGATGCTATCATGATGTGTTGTGACATCTTGAAGATCTCGTCGAGCTGATTAATTTGACACTTTGTTTAAGAAATTTGGTCGACAATTCCCGAAGTTATCGAGCTTCAAAGTTTGAAAAGTCACAAAAGTTATGTGTTTGAGCACTTAAAGTACTGTTTTTCTTGGAAATCCAACAAGATGCAATCATGATGTGTTGTGACATCTTGAAGATCTCGTCGAGCTGATTAATTTGACACTTTTTTTAACAAATTTGGTCCTCATTTGCCGAAGTTATCGAGCTTCAAAATTTGAAAAGACAAAAAGTTGTGTGTTTGTGCACTTAAAGTACTATTTTTCTTGGAAATTCGACAAGATGCAATCATAATGTGTTGTGAAATCTTAAAGATCTCGTCGAGCTGATTAATTTGACACTTTGTTTAAGAAATTTGGTCCACAATTCCCGAAGTTATCGAGCTTCAAAAGTTGAAGTCACAAAAGTTGTGTGTTTGAGCAATTAAAATACTATTTTTCTTGGAAATTCAACAAGATGCAATCATGATGTGTTGTGAAATCTTAAAGATCTCGTCGAGCTGATTAATTTGACACATTTTTTTAGAAATTTGGTCGACAATTCCAGAAGTTATCGAGCTTCAAAATTTGAAAAGTCACAAAAGTTGTGTGTTTGAGCAATTAAAGTACTATTTTTCTTGGAAATTTAACAAGATGCAATCATGATGTGTTGTGAAATCTTAAAGATCTCGTCGAGCTGATTAATTTGACACTTTGTTTAAGAAATTTGGTCCACAATTCCCGAAGTTATCGAGCTTCAAAATTTGAAGTCACAAAAGTTGTGTGTTTGAGCAATTAAAATACTATTTTTCTTGGATATCCAACAAGATGCAATAATGAATTGTTGTGAGATCCTAAAAATCTCGTCGAGCTGATTAATTTGACACTTTGTTTAACAATCTTGGTCGACAATTCCCGAAGTTATCGAGCTTCAAAATTTGAAAAGACAAAAAGTTGTGTGTTTGTGCACTTAAAGTACTATTTTTCTTGGAAATTCAACAAGATGCAATCATGATGTGTTGTGACATCTTAAAGATCTCGTGGAGCTGATTAATTTGACACTTTGTTTAACAAATTTGGTCCTCATTTGCCGAAGTTATCGAGCTTCAAAATTTGAAAAGTCACAAAAGTTGTGTGTTTGAGCAATTAAAGTACTAGTTTTCTTGGAAATTTAACAAGATGCAATCATGATGTGTTGTGAAATCTTAAAGATCTCGTCGAGCTGATTAATTTGACACTTTGTTTAAGAAATTTGGTCCACAATTCCCGAAGTTATCGAGCTTCAAAATTTGAAAAGTCACAAAAGTTGTGTGTTTGAGCAATTAAAGTACTAGTTTTCTTGGAAATTCAACAAGATGCAATCATGGTGTGTTGTGAAATCTTAAAGATCTCGTCGAGCTGATTAATTTGACACATTTTTTAAGAAATTTGGTCGACAATTCCAGAAGTTATCGAGCTTCAAAATTAGAAAAGTCACAAAAGTTGTGTGTTTGAGCAATTAAAGTACTATTTTTCTTGGAAATTTAACAAGATGCAATCATGATGTGTTGTGAAATCTTAAAGATCTCGTCGAGCTGATTAATTTGACACTTTGTTTAAGAAATTTGGTCCACAATTCCCGAAGTTATCGAGCTTCAAAATTTGAAGTCACAAAAGTTGTGTGTTTGAGCAATTAAAATACTATTTTTCTTGGATATCCAACAAGATGCAATAACGAATTGTTGTGAGATCCTAAAAATCTCGTCGAGCTGATTAATTTGACACTTTGTTTAACAATCTTGGTCGACAATTCCCGAAGTTATCGAGCTTCAAAATTTGAAAAGACAAAAAGTTGTGTGTTTGTGCACTTAAAGTACTATTTTTCTTGGAAATTCAACAAGATGCAATCATGATGTGTTGTGACATCTTAAAGATCTCGTGGAGCTGATTAATTTGACACTTTGTTTAACAAATTTGGTCCTCATTTGCCGAAGTTATCGAGCTTCAAAGTTTGAAAAGTCACAAAAGTTGTGTGTTTGAGCAATTAAAGTACTAGTTTTCTTGGAAATTTAACAAGATGCAATCATGATGTGTTGCGAAATCTTAAAGATCTCGTCGAGCTGATTAATTTGACACTTTGTTTAAGAAATTTGGTCCACAATTCCCGAAGTTATCGAGCTTCAAAATTTGAAAAGTCACAAAAGTTGTGTGTTTGAGCAATTAAAGTACTAGTTTTCTTGGAAATTTAACAAGATGCAATCATGATGTGTTGCGAAATCTTAAAGATCTCGTCGAGCTGATTAATTTGACACTTTGTTTAAGAAATTTGGTCGACAATTCCCGAAGTTATCGAGCTTCAAAGTTTGAAAAGTCACAAAAGTTATGTGTTTGAGCACTTAAAGTACTGTTTTTCTTGGAAATCCAACAAGATGCAATCATGATGTGTTGTGACATCTTAAAGATCTCGTGGAGCTGATTAATTTGACACTTTGTTTAACAAATTTGGTCCTCATTTGCCGAAGTTATCGAGCTTCAAAGTTTGAAAAGTCACAAAATTTGTGTGTTTGAGCAATTAAAGTACTAGTTTTCTTGGAAATTTAACAAGATGCAATCATGATGTGTTGTGAAATCTTAAAGATCTCGTCGAGCTGATTAATTTGACACTTTGTTTAAGAAATTTGGTCCACAATTCCCGAAGTTATCGAGCTTCAAAATTTGAAAAGTCACAAAAGTTGTGTGTTTGAGCACTTAAAGTACTATTTTTCTTGGAAATTCAACAAGATGCAATCATGATGTGTTGTGAAATCTTAAAGATCTCGTCGAGCTGATTAATTTGACACTTTGTTTAAGAAATTTGGTCCACAATTCCCGAAGTTATCGAGCTTCAAAAGTTGAAGTCACAAAAGTTGTGTGTTTGAGCAATTAAAATACTATTTTTCTTGGAAATTCAACAAGATGCAATCATGATGTGTTGTGAAATCTTAAAGATCTCGTCGAGCTGATTAATTTGACACATTTTTTTAGAAATTTGGTCGACAATTCCAGAAGTTATCGAGCTTCAAAATTTGAAAAGTCACAAAAGTTGTGTGTTTGAGCAATTAAAGTACTATTTTTCTTGGAAATTTAACAAGATGCAATCATGATGTGTTGTGAAATCTTAAAGATCTCGTCGAGCTGATTAATTTGACACTTTGTTTAAGAAATTTGGTCCACAATTCCCGAAGTTATCGAGCTTCAAAATTTGAAGTCACAAAAGTTGTGTGTTTGAGCAATTAAAATACTATTTTTCTTGGATATCCAACAAGATGCAATAATGAATTGTTGTGAGATCCTAAAAATCTCGTCGAGCTGATTAATTTGACACTTTGTTTAACAATCTTGGTCGACAATTCCCGAAGTTATCGAGCTTCAAAATTTGAAAAGACAAAAAGTTGTGTGTTTGTGCACTTAAAGTACTATTTTTCTTGGAAATTCAACAAGATGCAATCATGATGTGTTGTGACATCTTAAAGATCTCGTGGAGCTGATTAATTTGACACTTTGTTTAACAAATTTGGTCCTCATTTGCCGAAGTTATCGAGCTTCAAAATTTGAAAAGTCACAAAAGTTGTGTGTTTGAGCAATTAAAGTACTAGTTTTCTTGGAAATTTAACAAGATGCAATCATGATGTGTTGTGAAATCTTAAAGATCTCGTCGAGCTGATTAATTTGACACTTTGTTTAAGAAATTTGGTCCACAATTCCCGAAGTTATCGAGCTTCAAAATTTGAAAAGTCACAAAAGTTGTGTGTTTGAGCAATTAAAGTACTAGTTTTCTTGGAAATTCAACAAGATGCAATCATGATGTGTTGTGAAATCTTAAAGATCTCGTCGAGCTGATTAATTTGACACATTTTTTAAGAAATTTGGTCGACAATTCCAGAAGTTATCGAGCTTCAAAATTAGAAAAGTCACAAAAGTTGTGTGTTTGAGCAATTAAAGTACTATTTTTCTTGGAAATTTAACAAGATGCAATCATGATGTGTTGTGAAATCTTAAAGATCTCGTCGAGCTGATTAATTTGACACTTTGTTTAAGAAATTTGGTCCACAATTCCCGAAGTTATCGAGCTTCAAAATTTGAAGTCACAAAAGTTGTGTGTTTGAGCAATTAAAATACTATTTTTCTTGGATATCCAACAAGATGCAATAACGAATTGTTGTGAGATCCTAAAAATCTCGTCGAGCTGATTAATTTGACACTTTGTTTAACAATCTTGGTCGACAATTCCCGAAGTTATCGAGCTTCAAAATTTGAAAAGACAAAAAGTTGTGTGTTTGTGCACTTAAAGTACTATTTTTCTTGGAAATTCAACAAGATGCAATCATGATGTGTTGTGACATCTTAAAGATCTCGTGGAGCTGATTAATTTGACACTTTGTTTAACAATCTTGGTCGACAATTCCCGAAGTTATCGAGCTTCAAAATTTGAAAAGACACAAAAGTTGTGTGTTTGAGCACTTAAAGTACTATTTTTCTTGGAAATTGAACAAGATGCAATCATGATGTGTTGTGAAATCTTAAAAATCTCGTCGAGCTGATTAATTTGACACTTTGTTTAACAAACTTGGTCGACAATTCCCGAAGTTATCGAGCTTCAAAATTTGAAAAGACACAAAAGTTGTGTGTTTGAGCACTTAAAGTACTATTTTTCTTGGAAATTGAACAAGATGCAATCATGATGTGTTGTGAAATCTTAAAAATCTCGTCGAGCTGATTAATTTGACACTTTGTTTAAGAAATTTGGTCCACAATTCCCGAAGTTATCGAGCTTCAAAATTTGAAAAGTCACAAAAGTTGTGTGTTTGAGCACTTAAAGTACTGTTTTTCTTGGAAATCCAACAAGATGCAATCATGATGTGTTGTGACATCTTAAAGATCTCGTGGAGCTGATTAATTTGACACTTTGTTTAACAAATTTGGTCCTCATTTGCCGAAGTTATCGAGCTTCAAAATTTGAAAAGTCACAAAAGTTGTGTGTTTGAGCAATTAAAGTACTAGTTTTCTTGGAAATTTAACAAGATGCAATCATGATGTGTTGTGACATCTTAAAGATCTCGTGGAGCTGATTAATTTGACACTTTGTTTAACAAATTTGGTCCTCATTTGCCGAAGTTATCGAGCTTCAAAATTTGAAAAGTCACAAAAGTTGTGTGTTTGAGCAATTAAAGTACTAGTTTTCTTGGAAATTTAACAAGATGCAATCATGATGTGTTGCGAAATCTTAAAGATCTCGTCGAGCTGATTAATTTGACACTTTGTTTAAGAAATTTGGTCCACAATTCCCGAAGTTATCGAGCTTCAAAATTTGAAAAGTCACAAAAGTTGTGTGTTTGAGCAATTAAAGTACTAGTTTTCTTGGAAATTTAACAAGATGCAATCATGATGTGTTGCGAAATCTTAAAGATCTCGTCGAGCTGATTAATTTGACACTTTGTTTAAGAAATTTGGTCGACAATTCCCGAAGTTATCGAGCTTCAAAGTTTGAAAAGTCACAAAAGTTGTGTGTTTGAGCACTTAAAGTACTATTTTTCTTGGGTATCCAACAAGATGCAATAATGAATTGTTGTGAGATCCTAAAAATCTCGTCGAGCTGATTAATTTGACACTTTGTTTAACAATCTTGGTCGACAATTCCCGAAGTTATCGAGCTTCAAAATTTGAAAAGACACAAAAGTTGTGTGTTTGAGCACTTAAAGTACTATTTTTCTTGGAAATTGAACAAGATGCAATCATGATGTGTTGTGAAATCTTAAAAATCTCGTCGAGCTGATTAATTTGACACTTTGTTTAACAAACTTGGTCGACAATTCCCGAAGTTATCGAGCTTCAAAATTTGAAAAGACACAAAAGTTGTGTGTTTGAGCACTTAAAGTACTATTTTTCATGGAAATTCAACAAGATGCAATCATGATGTGTTGTGACATCTTGAAGATCTCGTCGAGCTGATTAATTTGACACTTTGTTTAAGAAAATTGGTCGACAATTCCCGAAGTTATCGAGCTTCAAAATTTGAAAAGTCACAAAAGTTATGTGTTTGAGCACTTAAAGTACTGTTTTTCTTGGAAATCCAACAAGATGCAATCATGATGTGTTGTGACATCTTGAAGATCTCGTCGAGCTGATTAATGTGACACTTTTTTTAACAAATTTGGTCCTCATTTGCCGAAGTTATCGAGCTTCAAAATTTGAAAAGTCACAAAAGTTGTGTGTTTGAGCACTTAAAGTACTATTTTTCTTGGATATCCAACAAGATGCAATAATGAATTGTTGTGAGATCCTAAAAATCTCGTCGAGCTGATTAATTTGACACTTTGTTTAACAATCTTGGTCGACAATTCCCGAAGTTATCGAACTTCAAAATTTGAAAAGACACAAAAGTTGTGTGTTTGAGCACTTAAAGTACTATTTTTCTTGGAAATTGAACAAGATGCAATCATGATGTGTTGTGAAATCTTAAAAATCTCGTCGAGCTGATTAATTTGACACTTTGTTTAAGAAATTTGGTCCACAATTCCCGAAGTTATCGAGCTTCAAAATTTGAAAAGTCACAAAAGTTGTGTGTTTGAGCAATTAAAGTACTATTTTTCTTGGAAATTCGACAAGATGCAATCATGATGTGTTGTGAAATCTTAAAGATCTCGTCGAGCTGATTAATTTGACACATTTTTTTAGAAATTTGGTCGACAATTCCAGAAGTTATCGAGCTTCAAAATTTGAAAAGTCACAAAAGTTGTGTGTTTGAGCAATTAAAGTACTATTTTTCTTGGAAATTTAACAAGATGCAATCATGATGTGTTGTGAAATCTTAAAGATCTCGTCGAGCTGATTAATTTGACACTTTGTTTAAGAAATTTGGTCCACAATTCCCGAAGTTATCGAGCTTCAAAATTTGAAGTCACAAAAGTTGTGTGTTTGAGCAATTAAAATACTATTTTTCTTGGATATCCAACAAGATGCAATAATGAATTGTTGTGAGATCCTAAAAATCTCGTCGAGCTGATTAATTTGACACTTTGTTTAACAATCTTGGTCGACAATTCCCGAAGTTATCGAGCTTCAAAATTTGAAAAGACAAAAAGTTGTGTGTTTGTGCACTTAAAGTACTATTTTTCTTGGAAATTCAACAAGATGCAATCATGATGTGTTGTGACATCTTAAAGATCTCGTGGAGCTGATTAATTTGACACTTTGTTTAACAAATTTGGTCCTCATTTGCCGAAGTTATCGAGCTTCAAAATTTGAAGTCACAAAAGTTGTGTGTTTGAGCAATTAAAATACTATTTTTCTTGGAAATTCAACAAGATGCAATCATGATGTGTTGTGAAATCTTAAAGATCTCGTCGAGCTGATTAATTTGACACTTTGTTTAAGAAATTTGGTCCACAATTCCCGAAGTTATCGAGCTTCAAAATTTGAAAAGTCACAAAAGTTGTGTGTTTGAGCACTTAAAGTACTATTTTTCTTGGAAATTCAACAAGATGCAATCATGATGTGTTGTGAAATCTTAAAGATCTCGTCGAGCTGATTAATTTGACACTTTGTTTAACAATCTTGGTCGACAATTCCCGAAGTTATCGAGCTTCAAAATTTGAAAAGACAAAAAGTTTTGTGTTTGAGCAATTAAAGTACTATTTTTCTTGGAAATTTAACAAGATGCAATCATGATGTGTTGTGAAATCTTAAAAATCTCGTCGAGCTGATTAATTTGACACTTTGTTTAACAATCTTGGTCGACAATTCCCGAAGTTATCGAGCTTCAAAATTTGAAAAGACAAAAAGTTGTGTGTTTGTGCACTTAAAGTACTATTTTTCTTGGAAATTCAACAAGATGCAATCATGATGTGTTGTGACATCTTAAAGATCTCGTGGAGCTGATTAATTTGACACTTTGTTTAAGAAATTTGGTCCACAATTCCCGAAGTTATCGAGCTTCAAAAGTTGAAGTCACAAAAGTTGTGTGTTTGAGCAATTAAAATACTATTTTTCTTGGAAATTCAACAAGATGCAATCATGATGTGTTGTGAAATCTTAAAGATCTCGTCGAGCTGATTAATTTGACACATTTTTTTAGAAATTTGGTCGACAATTCCAGAAGTTATCGAGCTTCAAAATTTGAAAAGTCACAAAAGTTGTGTGTTTGAGCAATTAAAGTACTATTTTTCTTGGAAATTTAACAAGATGCAATCATGATGTGTTGTGAAATCTTAAAGATCTCGTCGAGCTGATTAATTTGACACTTTGTTTAAGAAATTTGGTCCACAATTCCCGAAGTTATCGAGCTTCAAAATTTGAAGTCACAAAAGTTGTGTGTTTGAGCAATTAAAATACTATTTTTCTTGGATATCCAACAAGATGCAATAATGAATTGTTGTGAGATCCTAAAAATCTCGTCGAGCTGATTAATTTGACACTTTGTTTAACAATCTTGGTCGACAATTCCCGAAGTTATCGAGCTTCAAAATTTGAAAAGACAAAAAGTTGTGTGTTTGTGCACTTAAAGTACTATTTTTCTTGGAAATTCAACAAGATGCAATCATGATGTGTTGTGACATCTTAAAGATCTCGTGGAGCTGATTAATTTGACACTTTGTTTAACAAATTTGGTCCTCATTTGCCGAAGTTATCGAGCTTCAAAATTTGAAAAGTCACAAAAGTTGTGTGTTTGAGCAATTAAAGTACTAGTTTTCTTGGAAATTTAACAAGATGCAATCATGATGTGTTGTGAAATCTTAAAGATCTCGTCGAGCTGATTAATTTGACACTTTGTTTAAGAAATTTGGTCCACAATTCCCGAAGTTATCGAGCTTCAAAATTTGAAAAGTCACAAAAGTTGTGTGTTTGAGCAATTAAAGTACTAGTTTTCTTGGAAATTCAACAAGATGCAATCATGATGTGTTGTGAAATCTTAAAGATCTCGTCGAGCTGATTAATTTGACACATTTTTTAAGAAATTTGGTCGACAATTCCAGAAGTTATCGAGCTTCAAAATTAGAAAAGTCACAAAAGTTGTGTGTTTGAGCAATTAAAGTACTATTTTTCTTGGAAATTTAACAAGATGCAATCATGATGTGTTGTGAAATCTTAAAGATCTCGTCGAGCTGATTAATTTGACACTTTGTTTAAGAAATTTGGTCCACAATTCCCGAAGTTATCGAGCTTCAAAATTTGAAGTCACAAAAGTTGTGTGTTTGAGCAATTAAAATACTATTTTTCTTGGATATCCAACAAGATGCAATAACGAATTGTTGTGAGATCCTAAAAATCTCGTCGAGCTGATTAATTTGACACTTTGTTTAACAATCTTGGTCGACAATTCCCGAAGTTATCGAGCTTCAAAATTTGAAAAGACAAAAAGTTGTGTGTTTGTGCACTTAAAGTACTATTTTTCTTGGAAATTCAACAAGATGCAATCATGATGTGTTGTGACATCTTAAAGATCTCGTGGAGCTGATTAATTTGACACTTTGTTTAACAATCTTGGTCGACAATTCCCGAAGTTATCGAGCTTCAAAATTTGAAAAGACACAAAAGTTGTGTGTTTGAGCACTTAAAGTACTATTTTTCTTGGAAATTGAACAAGATGCAATCATGATGTGTTGTGAAATCTTAAAAATCTCGTCGAGCTGATTAATTTGACACTTTGTTTAACAAACTTGGTCGACAATTCCCGAAGTTATCGAGCTTCAAAATTTGAAAAGACACAAAAGTTGTGTGTTTGAGCACTTAAAGTACTATTTTTCTTGGAAATTGAACAAGATGCAATCATGATGTGTTGTGAAATCTTAAAAATCTCGTCGAGCTGATTAATTTGACACTTTGTTTAAGAAATTTGGTCCACAATTCCCGAAGTTATCGAGCTTCAAAATTTGAAAAGTCACAAAAGTTGTGTGTTTGAGCACTTAAAGTACTGTTTTTCTTGGAAATCCAACAAGATGCAATCATGATGTGTTGTGACATCTTAAAGATCTCGTGGAGCTGATTAATTTGACACTTTGTTTAACAAATTTGGTCCTCATTTGCCGAAGTTATCGAGCTTCAAAATTTGAAAAGTCACAAAAGTTGTGTGTTTGAGCAATTAAAGTACTAGTTTTCTTGGAAATTTAACAAGATGCAATCATGATGTGTTGTGACATCTTAAAGATCTCGTGGAGCTGATTAATTTGACACTTTGTTTAACAAATTTGGTCCTCATTTGCCGAAGTTATCGAGCTTCAAAATTTGAAAAGTCACAAAAGTTGTGTGTTTGAGCAATTAAAGTACTAGTTTTCTTGGAAATTTAACAAGATGCAATCATGATGTGTTGCGAAATCTTAAAGATCTCGTCGAGCTGATTAATTTGACACTTTGTTTAAGAAATTTGGTCCACAATTCCCGAAGTTATCGAGCTTCAAAATTTGAAAAGTCACAAAAGTTGTGTGTTTGAGCAATTAAAGTACTAGTTTTCTTGGAAATTTAACAAGATGCAATCATGATGTGTTGCGAAATCTTAAAGATCTCGTCGAGCTGATTAATTTGACACTTTGTTTAAGAAATTTGGTCGACAATTCCCGAAGTTATCGAGCTTCAAAGTTTGAAAAGTCACAAAAGTTGTGTGTTTGAGCACTTAAAGTACTATTTTTCTTGGGTATCCAACAAGATGCAATAATGAATTGTTGTGAGATCCTAAAAATCTCGTCGAGCTGATTAATTTGACACTTTGTTTAACAATCTTGGTCGACAATTCCCGAAGTTATCGAGCTTCAAAATTTGAAAAGACACAAAAGTTGTGTGTTTGAGCACTTAAAGTACTATTTTTCTTGGAAATTGAACAAGATGCAATCATGATGTGTTGTGAAATCTTAAAAATCTCGTCGAGCTGATTAATTTGACACTTTGTTTAACAAACTTGGTCGACAATTCCCGAAGTTATCGAGCTTCAAAATTTGAAAAGACACAAAAGTTGTGTGTTTGAGCACTTAAAGTACTATTTTTCATGGAAATTCAACAAGATGCAATCATGATGTGTTGTGACATCTTGAAGATCTCGTCGAGCTGATTAATTTGACACTTTGTTTAAGAAAATTGGTCGACAATTCCCGAAGTTATCGAGCTTCAAAATTTGAAAAGTCACAAAAGTTATGTGTTTGAGCACTTAAAGTACTGTTTTTCTTGGAAATCCAACAAGATGCAATCATGATGTGTTGTGACATCTTGAAGATCTCGTCGAGCTGATTAATTTGACACTTTTTTTAACAAATTTGGTCCTCATTTGCCGAAGTTATCGAGCTTCAAAATTTGAAAAGTCACAAAAGTTGTGTGTTTGAGCACTTAAAGTACTATTTTTCTTGGATATCCAACAAGATGCAATAATGAATTGTTGTGAGATCCTAAAAATCTCGTCGAGCTGATTAATTTGACACTTTGTTTAACAATCTTGGTCGACAATTCCCGAAGTTATCGAACTTCAAAATTTGAAAAGACACAAAAGTTGTGTGTTTGAGCACTTAAAGTACTATTTTTCTTGGAAATTGAACAAGATGCAATCATGATGTGTTGTGAAATCTTAAAAATCTCGTCGAGCTGATTAATTTGACACTTTGTTTAAGAAATTTGGTCCACAATTCCCGAAGTTATCGAGCTTCAAAATTTGAAAAGTCACAAAAGTTGTGTGTTTGAGCAATTAAAGTACTATTTTTCTTGGAAATTCGACAAGATGCAATCATGATGTGTTGGGAAATCTTAAAGATCTCGTCGAGCTGATTAATTTGACACTTTGTTTAAGAAATTTGGTCGACAATTCCCGAAGTTATCGAGCTTCAAAGTTTGAAAAGTCACAAAAGTTATGTGTTTGAGCACTTAAAGTACTGTTTTTCTTGGAAATCCAACAAGATGCAATCATGATGTGTTGTGACATCTTAAAGATCTCGTGGAGCTGATTAATTTGACACTTTTTTTAACAAATTTGGTCCTCATTTGCCGAAGTTATCGAGCTTCAAAATTTGAAAAGTCACAAAAGTTGTGTGTTTGAGCACTTAAAGTACTGTTTTTCTTGGAAATCCAACAAGATGCAATCATGATGTGTTGTGACATCTTAAAGATCTCGTGGAGCTGATTAATTTGACACTTTGTTTAAGAAATTTGGTCCACAATTCCCGAAGTTATCGAGCTTCAAAATTTGAAAAGTCACAAAAGTTGTGTGTTTGAGCAATTAAAGTACTAGTTTTCTTGGAAATTTAACAAGATGCAATCATGATGTGTTGCGAAATCTTAAAGATCTCGTCGAGCTGATTAATTTGACACTTTGTTTAAGAAATTTGCTCGACAATTCCCGAAGTTATCGAGCTTCAAAGTTTGAAAAGTCACAAAAGTTATGTGTTTGAGCACTTAAAGTACTGTTTTTCTTGGAAATCCAACAAGATGCAATCATGATGTGTTGTGACATCTTAAAGATCTCGTGGAGCTGATTAATTTGACACTTTGTTTAACAATCTTGGTCGACAATTCCCGAAGTTATCGAGCTTCAAAATTTGAAAAGACAAAAAGTTGTGTGTTTGTGCACTTAAAGTACTATTTTTCTTGGAAATTTAACAAGATGCAATCATGATGTGTTGTGAAATCTTAAAGATCTCGTCGAGCTGATTAATTTGACACTTTGTTTAAGAAATTTGGTCCACAATTCCCGAAGTTATCGAGCTTCAAAATTTGAAGTCACAAAAGTTGTGTGTTTGAGCAATTAAAATACTATTTTTCTTGGATATCCAACAAGATGCAATAACGAATTGTTGTGAGATCCTAAAAATCTCGTCGAGCTGATTAATTTGACACTTTGTTTAACAATCTTGGTCGACAATTCCCGAAGTTATCGAGCTTCAAAATTTGAAAAGACAAAAAGTTGTGTGTTTGTGCACTTAAAGTACTATTTTTCTTGGAAATTCAACAAGATGCAATCATGATGTGTTGTGACATCTTAAAGATCTCGTGGAGCTGATTAATTTGACACTTTGTTTAACAAATTTGGTCCTCATTTGCCGAAGTTATCGAGCTTCAAAGTTTGAAAAGTCACAAAAGTTGTGTGTTTGAGCAATTAAAGTACTAGTTTTCTTGGAAATTTAACAAGATGCAATCATGATGTGTTGTGAAATCTTAAAGATCTCGTCGAGCTGATTAATTTGACACTTTGTTTAAGAAATTTGGTCCACAATTCCCGAAGTTATCGAGCTTCAAAATTTGAAAAGTCACAAAAGTTGTGTGTTTGAGCAATTAAAGTACTAGTTTTCTTGGAAATTTAACAAGATGCAATCATGATGTGTTGCGAAATCTTAAAGATCTCGTCGAGCTGATTAATTTGACACTTTGTTTAAGAAATTTGGTCGACAATTCCCGAAGTTATCGAGCTTCAAAGTTTGAAAAGTCACAAAAGTTATGTGTTTGAGCACTTAAAGTACTGTTTTTCTTGGAAATCCAACAAGATGCAATCATGATGTGTTGTGACATCTTAAAGATCTCGTGGAGCTGATTAATTTGACACTTTTTTTAACAAATTTGGTCCTCATTTGCCGAAGTTATCGAGCTTCAAAATTTGAAAAGTCACAAAAGTTGTGTGTTTGAGCACTTAAAGTACTGTTTTTCTTGGAAATCCAACAAGATGCAATCATGATGTGTTGTGACATCTTAAAGATCTCGTGGAGCTGATTAATTTGACACTTTGCTTAACAAATTTGGTCCTCATTTGCCGAAGTTATCGAGCTTCAAAATTTGAAAAGTCACAAAAGTTGTGTGTTTGAGCAATTAAAGTACTAGTTTTCTTGGAAATTTAACAAGATGCAATCATGATGTGTTGCGAAATCTTAAAGATCTCGTCGAGCTGATTAATTTGACACTTTGTTTAAGAAATTTGGTCGACAATTCCCGAAGTTATCGAGCTTCAAAGTTTGAAAAGTCACAAAAGTTATGTGTTTGAGCACTTAAAGTACTGTTTTTCTTGGAAATCCAACAAGATGCAATCATGATGTGTTGTGACATCTTAAAGATCTCGTGGAGCTGATTAATTTGACACTTTTTTTAACAAATTTGTTCCTCATTTGCCGAAGTTATCGAGCTTCAAAATTTGAAAAGTCACAAAAGTTGTGTGTTTGAGCACTTAAAGTACTATTTTTCTTGGGTATCCAACAAGATGCAATAATGAATTGTTGTGAGATCCTAAAAATCTCGTCGAGCTGATTAATTTGACACTTTGTTTAACAATCTTGGTCGACAATTCCCGAAGTTATCGAGCTTCAAAATTTGAAAAGACAAAAAGTTGTGTGTTTGTGCACTTAAAGTACTATTTTTCTTGGAAATTCAACAAGATGCAATCATGATGTGTTGTGACATCTTAAAGATCTCGTGGAGCTGATTAATTTGACACTTTGTTTAACAATCTTGGTCGACAATTCCCGAAGTTATCGAGCTTCAAAATTTGAAAAGACACAAAAGTTGTGTGTTTGAGCACTTAAAGTACTATTTTTCTTGGAAATTGAACAAGATGCAATCATGATGTGTTGTGAAATCTTAAAAATCTCGTCGAGCTGATTAATTTGACACTTTGTTTAACAAACTTGGTCGACAATTCCCGAAGTTATCGAGCTTCAAAATTTGAAAAGACACAAAAGTTGTGTGTTTGAGCACTTAAAGTACTATTTTTCTTGGAAATTGAACAAGATGCAATCATGATGTGTTGTGAAATCTTAAAAATCTCGTCGAGCTGATTAATTTGACACTTTGTTTAAGAAATTTGGTCCACAATTCCCGAAGTTATCGAGCTTCAAAATTTGAAAAGTCACAAAAGTTGTGTGTTTGAGCACTTAAAGTACTGTTTTTCTTGGAAATCCAACAAGATGCAATCATGATGTGTTGTGACATCTTAAAGATCTCGTGGAGCTGATTAATTTGACACTTTGTTTAACAAATTTGGTCCTCATTTGCCGAAGTTATCGAGCTTCAAAATTTGAAAAGTCACAAAAGTTGTGTGTTTGAGCAATTAAAGTACTAGTTTTCTTGGAAATTTAACAAGATGCAATCATGATGTGTTGTGACATCTTAAAGATCTCGTGGAGCTGATTAATTTGACACTTTGTTTAACAAATTTGGTCCTCATTTGCCGAAGTTATCGAGCTTCAAAATTTGAAAAGTCACAAAAGTTGTGTGTTTGAGCAATTAAAGTACTAGTTTTCTTGGAAATTTAACAAGATGCAATCATGATGTGTTGCGAAATCTTAAAGATCTCGTCGAGCTGATTAATTTGACACTTTGTTTAAGAAATTTGGTCCACAATTCCCGAAGTTATCGAGCTTCAAAATTTGAAAAGTCACAAAAGTTGTGTGTTTGAGCAATTAAAGTACTAGTTTTCTTGGAAATTTAACAAGATGCAATCATGATGTGTTGCGAAATCTTAAAGATCTCGTCGAGCTGATTAATTTGACACTTTGTTTAAGAAATTTGGTCGACAATTCCCGAAGTTATCGAGCTTCAAAGTTTGAAAAGTCACAAAAGTTGTGTGTTTGAGCACTTAAAGTACTATTTTTCTTGGGTATCCAACAAGATGCAATAATGAATTGTTGTGAGATCCTAAAAATCTCGTCGAGCTGATTAATTTGACACTTTGTTTAACAATCTTGGTCGACAATTCCCGAAGTTATCGAGCTTCAAAATTTGAAAAGACACAAAAGTTGTGTGTTTGAGCACTTAAAGTACTATTTTTCTTGGAAATTGAACAAGATGCAATCATGATGTGTTGTGAAATCTTAAAAATCTCGTCGAGCTGATTAATTTGACACTTTGTTTAACAAACTTGGTCGACAATTCCCGAAGTTATCGAGCTTCAAAATTTGAAAAGACACAAAAGTTGTGTGTTTGAGCACTTAAAGTACTATTTTTCATGGAAATTCAACAAGATGCAATCATGATGTGTTGTGACATCTTGAAGATCTCGTCGAGCTGATTAATTTGACACTTTGTTTAAGAAAATTGGTCGACAATTCCCGAAGTTATCGAGCTTCAAAATTTGAAAAGTCACAAAAGTTATGTGTTTGAGCACTTAAAGTACTGTTTTTCTTGGAAATCCAACAAGATGCAATCATGATGTGTTGTGACATCTTGAAGATCTCGTCGAGCTGATTAATTTGACACTTTTTTTAACAAATTTGGTCCTCATTTGCCGAAGTTATCGAGCTTCAAAATTTGAAAAGTCACAAAAGTTGTGTGTTTGAGCACTTAAAGTACTATTTTTCTTGGATATCCAACAAGATGCAATAATGAATTGTTGTGAGATCCTAAAAATCTCGTCGAGCTGATTAATTTGACACTTTGTTTAACAATCTTGGTCGACAATTCCCGAAGTTATCGAACTTCAAAATTTGAAAAGACACAAAAGTTGTGTGTTTGAGCACTTAAAGTACTATTTTTCTTGGAAATTGAACAAGATGCAATCATGATGTGTTGTGAAATCTTAAAAATCTCGTCGAGCTGATTAATTTGACACTTTGTTTAAGAAATTTGGTCCACAATTCCCGAAGTTATCGAGCTTCAAAATTTGAAAAGTCACAAAAGTTGTGTGTTTGAGCAATTAAAGTACTAGTTTTCTTGGAAATTTAACAAGATGCAATCATGATGTGTTGCGAAATCTTAAAGATCTCGTCGAGCTGATTAATTTGACACTTTGTTTAAGAAATTTGGTCGACAATTCCCGAAGTTATCGAGCTTCAAAGTTTGAAAAGTCACAAAAGTTATGTGTTTGAGCACTTAAAGTACTGTTTTTCTTGGAAATCCAACAAGATGCAATCATGATGTGTTGTGACATCTTAAAGATCTCGTGGAGCTGATTAATTTGACACTTTTTTTAACAAATTTGTTCCTCATTTGCCGAAGTTATCGAGCTTCAAAATTTGAAAAGTCACAAAAGTTGTGTGTTTGAGCACTTAAAGTACTATTTTTCTTGGGTATCCAACAAGATGCAATAATGAATTGTTGTGAGATCCTAAAAATCTCGTCGAGCTGATTAATTTGACACTTTGTTTAACAATCTTGGTCGACAATTCCCGAAGTTATCGAGCTTCAAAATTTGAAAAGACAAAAAGTTGTGTGTTTGTGCACTTAAAGTACTATTTTTCTTGGAAATTCAACAAGATGCAATCATGATGTGTTGTGACATCTTAAAGATCTCGTGGAGCTGATTAATTTGACACTTTGTTTAACAATCTTGGTCGACAATTCCCGAAGTTATCGAGCTTCAAAATTTGAAAAGACACAAAAGTTGTGTGTTTGAGCACTTAAAGTACTATTTTTCTTGGAAATTGAACAAGATGCAATCATGATGTGTTGTGAAATCTTAAAAATCTCGTCGAGCTGATTAATTTGACACTTTGTTTAACAAACTTGGTCGACAATTCCCGAAGTTATCGAGCTTCAAAATTTGAAAAGACACAAAAGTTGTGTGTTTGAGCACTTAAAGTACTATTTTTCTTGGAAATTGAACAAGATGCAATCATGATGTGTTGTGAAATCTTAAAAATCTCGTCGAGCTGATTAATTTGACACTTTGTTTAAGAAATTTGGTCCACAATTCCCGAAGTTATCGAGCTTCAAAATTTGAAAAGTCACAAAAGTTGTGTGTTTGAGCACTTAAAGTACTGTTTTTCTTGGAAATCCAACAAGATGCAATCATGATGTGTTGTGACATCTTAAAGATCTCGTGGAGCTGATTAATTTGACACTTTGTTTAACAAATTTGGTCCTCATTTGCCGAAGTTATCGAGCTTCAAAATTTGAAAAGTCACAAAAGTTGTGTGTTTGAGCAATTAAAGTACTAGTTTTCTTGGAAATTTAACAAGATGCAATCATGATGTGTTGTGACATCTTAAAGATCTCGTGGAGCTGATTAATTTGACACTTTGTTTAACAAATTTGGTCCTCATTTGCCGAAGTTATCGAGCTTCAAAATTTGAAAAGTCACAAAAGTTGTGTGTTTGAGCAATTAAAGTACTAGTTTTCTTGGAAATTTAACAAGATGCAATCATGATGTGTTGCGAAATCTTAAAGATCTCGTCGAGCTGATTAATTTGACACTTTGTTTAAGAAATTTGGTCCACAATTCCCGAAGTTATCGAGCTTCAAAATTTGAAAAGTCACAAAAGTTGTGTGTTTGAGCAATTAAAGTACTAGTTTTCTTGGAAATTTAACAAGATGCAATCATGATGTGTTGCGAAATCTTAAAGATCTCGTCGAGCTGATTAATTTGACACTTTGTTTAAGAAATTTGGTCGACAATTCCCGAAGTTATCGAGCTTCAAAGTTTGAAAAGTCACAAAAGTTGTGTGTTTGAGCACTTAAAGTACTATTTTTCTTGGGTATCCAACAAGATGCAATAATGAATTGTTGTGAGATCCTAAAAATCTCGTCGAGCTGATTAATTTGACACTTTGTTTAACAATCTTGGTCGACAATTCCCGAAGTTATCGAGCTTCAAAATTTGAAAAGACACAAAAGTTGTGTGTTTGAGCACTTAAAGTACTATTTTTCTTGGAAATTGAACAAGATGCAATCATGATGTGTTGTGAAATCTTAAAAATCTCGTCGAGCTGATTAATTTGACACTTTGTTTAACAAACTTGGTCGACAATTCCCGAAGTTATCGAGCTTCAAAATTTGAAAAGACACAAAAGTTGTGTGTTTGAGCACTTAAAGTACTATTTTTCATGGAAATTCAACAAGATGCAATCATGATGTGTTGTGACATCTTGAAGATCTCGTCGAGCTGATTAATTTGACACTTTGTTTAAGAAAATTGGTCGACAATTCCCGAAGTTATCGAGCTTCAAAATTTGAAAAGTCACAAAAGTTATGTGTTTGAGCACTTAAAGTACTGTTTTTCTTGGAAATCCAACAAGATGCAATCATGATGTGTTGTGACATCTTGAAGATCTCGTCGAGCTGATTAATTTGACACTTTTTTTAACAAATTTGGTCCTCATTTGCCGAAGTTATCGAGCTTCAAAATTTGAAAAGTCACAAAAGTTGTGTGTTTGAGCACATAAAGTACTATTTTTCTTGGATATCCAACAAGATGCAATAATGAATTGTTGTGAGATCCTAAAAATCTCGTCGAGCTGATTAATTTGACACTTTGTTTAACAATCTTGGTCGACAATTCCCGAAGTTATCGAACTTCAAAATTTGAAAAGACACAAAAGTTGTGTGTTTGAGCACTTAAAGTACTATTTTTCTTGGAAATTGAACAAGATGCAATCATGATGTGTTGTGAAATCTTAAAAATCTCGTCGAGCTGATTAATTTGACACTTTGTTTAAGAAATTTGGTCCACAATTCCCGAAGTTATCGAGCTTCAAAATTTGAAAAGTCACAAAAGTTGTGTGTTTGAGCAATTAAAGTACTATTTTTCTTGGAAATTCGACAAGATGCAATCATGATGTGTTGGGAAATCTTAAAGATCTCGTCGAGCTGATTAATTTGACACTTTGTTTAAGAAATTTGGTCGACAATTCCCGAAGTTATCGAGCTTCAAAGTTTGAAAAGTCACAAAAGTTATGTGTTTGAGCACTTAAAGTACTGTTTTTCTTGGAAATCCAACAAGATGCAATCATGATGTGTTGTGACATCTTAAAGATCTCGTGGAGCTGATTAATTTGACACTTTTTTTAACAAATTTGGTCCTCATTTGCCGAAGTTATCGAGCTTCAAAATTTGAAAAGTCACAAAAGTTGTGTGTTTGAGCACTTAAAGTACTATTTTTCTTGGAAATTTAACAAGATGCAATCATGATGTGTTGTGAAATCTTAAAGATCTCGTCGAGCTGATTAATTTGACACTTTGTTTAAGAAATTTGGTCCACAATTCCCGAAGTTATCGAGCTTCAAAATTTGAAAAGTCACAAAAGTTGTGTGTTTGAGCAATTAAAGTACTAGTTTTCTTGGAAATTTAACAAGATGCAATCATGATGTGTTGCGAAATCTTAAAGATCTCGTCGAGCTGATTAATTTGACACTTTGTTTAAGAAATTTGGTCGACAATTCCCGAAGTTATCGAGCTTCAAAGTTTGAAAAGTCACAAAAGTTATGTGTTTGAGCACTTAAAGTACTGTTTTTCTTGGAAATCCAACAAGATGCAATCATGATGTGTTGTGACATCTTAAAGATCTCGTGGAGCTGATTAATTTGACACTTTGTTTAACAATCTTGGTCGACAATTCCCGAAGTTATCGAGCTTCAAAATTTGAAAAGACAAAAAGTTGTGTGTTTGTGCACTTAAAGTACTATTTTTCTTGGAAATTTAACAAGATGCAATCATGATGTGTTGTGAAATCTTAAAGATCTCGTCGAGCTGATTAATTTGACACTTTGTTTAAGAAATTTGGTCCACAATTCCCGAAGTTATCGAGCTTCAAAATTTGAAGTCACAAAAGTTGTGTGTTTGAGCAATTAAAATACTATTTTTCTTGGATATCCAACAAGATGCAATAACGAATTGTTGTGAGATCCTAAAAATCTCGTCGAGCTGATTAATTTGACACTTTGTTTAACAATCTTGGTCGACAATTCCCGAAGTTATCGAGCTTCAAAATTTGAAAAGACAAAAAGTTGTGTGTTTGTGCACTTAAAGTACTATTTTTCTTGGAAATTCAACAAGATGCAATCATGATGTGTTGTGACATCTTAAAGATCTCGTGGAGCTGATTAATTTGACACTTTGTTTAACAAATTTGGTCCTCATTTGCCGAAGTTATCGAGCTTCAAAGTTTGAAAAGTCACAAAAGTTGTGTGTTTGAGCAATTAAAGTACTAGTTTTCTTGGAAATTTAACAAGATGCAATCATGATGTGTTGTGAAATCTTAAAGATCTCGTCGAGCTGATTAATTTGACACTTTGTTTAAGAAATTTGGTCCACAATTCCCGAAGTTATCGAGCTTCAAAATTTGAAAAGTCACAAAAGTTGTGTGTTTGAGCAATTAAAGTACTAGTTTTCTTGGAAATTTAACAAGATGCAATCATGATGTGTTGCGAAATCTTAAAGATCTCGTCGAGCTGATTAATTTGACACTTTGTTTAAGAAATTTGGTCGACAATTCCCGAAGTTATCGAGCTTCAAAGTTTGAAAAGTCACAAAAGTTATGTGTTTGAGCACTTAAAGTACTGTTTTTCTTGGAAATCCAACAAGATGCAATCATGATGTGTTGTGACATCTTAAAGATCTCGTGGAGCTGATTAATTTGACACTTTTTTTAACAAATTTGGTCCTCATTTGCCGAAGTTATCGAGCTTCAAAATTTGAAAAGTCACAAAAGTTGTGTGTTTGAGCACTTAAAGTACTGTTTTTCTTGGAAATCCAACAAGATGCAATCATGATGTGTTGTGACATCTTAAAGATCTCGTGGAGCTGATTAATTTGACACTTTGCTTAACAAATTTGGTCCTCATTTGCCGAAGTTATCGAGCTTCAAAATTTGAAAAGTCACAAAAGTTGTGTGTTTGAGCAATTAAAGTACTAGTTTTCTTGGAAATTTAACAAGATGCAATCATGATGTGTTGCGAAATCTTAAAGATCTCGTCGAGCTGATTAATTTGACACTTTGTTTAAGAAATTTGGTCGACAATTCCCGAAGTTATCGAGCTTCAAAGTTTGAAAAGTCACAAAAGTTATGTGTTTGAGCACTTAAAGTACTGTTTTTCTTGGAAATCCAACAAGATGCAATCATGATGTGTTGTGACATCTTAAAGATCTCGTGGAGCTGATTAATTTGACACTTTTTTTAACAAATTTGGTCCTCATTTGCCGAAGTTATCGAGCTTCAAAATTTGAAAAGTCACAAAAGTTGTGTGTTTGAGCACTTAAAGTACTATTTTTCTTGGGTATCCAACAAGATGCAATAATGAATTGTTGTGAGATCCTAAAAATCTCGTCGAGCTGATTACTTTGACACTTTGTTTAACAATCTTGGTCGACAATTCCCGAAGTTATCGAGCTTCAAAATTTGAAAAGACACAAAAGTTGTGTGTTTGAGCACTTAAAGTACTATTTTTCTTGGAAATTGAACAAGATGCAATCATGATGTGTTGTGACATCTTAAAGATCTCGTGGAGCTGATTAATTTGACACTTTTTTTAACAAATTTGGTCCTCATTTGCCGAAGTTATCGAGCTTCAAAATTTGAAAAGTCACAAAAGTTGTGTGTTTGAGCACTTAAAGTACTGTTTTTCTTGGAAATCCAACAAGATGCAATCATGATGTGTTGTGACATCTTAAAGATCTCGTGGAGCTGATTAATTTGACACTTTGCTTAACAAATTTGGTCCTCATTTGCCGAAGTTATCGAGCTTCAAAATTTGAAAAGTCACAAAAGTTGTGTGTTTGAGCAATTAAAGTACTAGTTTTCTTGGAAATTTAACAAGATGCAATCATGATGTGTTGCGAAATCTTAAAGATCTCGTCGAGCTGATTAATTTGACACTTTGTTTAAGAAATTTGGTCGACAATTCCCGAAGTTATCGAGCTTCAAAGTTTGAAAAGTCACAAAAGTTATGTGTTTGAGCACTTAAAGTACTGTTTTTCTTGGAAATCCAACAAGATGCAATCATGATGTGTTGTGACATCTTAAAGATCTCGTGGAGCTGATTAATTTGACACTTTTTTTAACAAATTTGGTCCTCATTTGCCGAAGTTATCGAGCTTCAAAATTTGAAAAGTCACAAAAGTTGTGTGTTTGAGCACTTAAAGTACTGTTTTTCTTGGAAATCCAACAAGATGCAATCATGATGTGTTGTGACATCTTAAAGATCTCGTGGAGCTGATTAATTTGACACTTTGCTTAACAAATTTGGTCCTCATTTGCCGAAGTTATCGAGCTTCAAAATTTGAAAAGTCACAAAAGTTGTGTGTTTGAGCAATTAAAGTACTAGTTTTCTTGGAAATTTAACAAGATGCAATCATGATGTGTTGCGAAATCTTAAAGATCTCGTCGAGCTGATTAATTTGACACTTTGTTTAAGAAATTTGGTCGACAATTCCCGAAGTTATCGAGCTTCAAAGTTTGAAAAGTCACAAAAGTTATGTGTTTGAGCACTTAAAGTACTGTTTTTCTTGGAAATCCAACAAGATGCAATCATGAATTGTTGTGAGATCCTAAAAATCTCGTCGAGCTGATTAATTTGACACTTTGTTTAACAATCTTGGTCGACAATTCCCGAAGTTATCGAACTTCAAAATTTGAAAAGACACAAAAGTTGTGTGTTTGAGCACTTAAAATACTATTTTTCTTGGAAATTGAACAAGATGCAATCATGATGTGTTGTGAAATCTTAAAAATCTCGTCGAGCTGATTAATTTGACACTTTGTTTAAGAAATTTGGTCCACAATTCCCGAAGTTATCGAGCTTCAAAATTTGAAAAGTCACAAAAGTTGTGTGTTTGAGCACTTAAAGTACTATTTTTCTTGGATATCCAACAAGATGCAATAATGAATTGTTGTGAGATCCTAAAAATCTCGTCGAGCTGATTAATTTGACACTTTGTTTAACAATCTTGGTCGACAATTCCCGAAGTTATCGAACTTCAAAATTTGAAAAGACACAAAAGTTGTGTGTTTGAGCACTTAAAATACTATTTTTCTTGGAAATTGAACAAGATGCAATCATGATGTGTTGTGAAATCTTAAAAATCTCGTCGAGCTGATTAATTTGACACTTTGTTTAAGAAATTTGGTCCACAATTCCCGAAGTTATCGAGCTTCAAAATTTGAAAAGTCACAAAAGTTGTGTGTTTGAGCAATTAAAGTACTATTTTTCTTGGAAATTCGACAAGATGCAATCATGATGTGTTGGGAAATCTTAAAGATCTCGTCGAGCTGATTAATTTGACACTTTGTTTAAGAAATTTGGTCGACAATTCCCGAAGTTATCGAGCTTCAAAGTTTGAAAAGTCACAAAAGTTATGTGTTTGAGCACTTAAAGTACTGTTTTTCTTGGAAATCCAACAAGATGCAATCATGATGTGTTGTGACATCTTAAAGATCTCGTGGAGCTGATTAATTTGACACTTTGTTTAACAAATTTGGTCCTCATTTGCCGAAGTTATCGAGCTTCAAAATTTGAAAAGTCACAAAAGTTGTGTGTTTGAGCAATTAAAGTACTAGTTTTCTTGGAAATTTAACAAGATGCAATCATGATGTGTTGCGAAATCTTAAAGATCTCGTCGAGCTGATTAATTTGACACTTTGTTTAAGAAATTTGGTCGACAATTCCCGAAGTTATCGAGCTTCAAAGTTTGAAAAGTCACAAAAGTTATGTGTTTGAGCACTTAAAGTACTGTTTTTCTTGGAAATCCAACAAGATGCAATCATGATGTGTTGTGACATCTTAAAGATCTCGTGGAGCTGATTAATTTGACACTTTTTTTAACAAATTTGGTCCTCATTTGCCGAAGTTATCGAGCTTCAAAATTTGAAAAGTCACAAAAGTTGTGTGTTTGAGCACTTAAAGTACTATTTTTCTTGGGTATCCAACAAGATGCAATAATGAATTGTTGTGAGATCCTAAAAATCTCGTCGAGCTGATTAATTTGACACTTTGTTTAACAATCTTGGTCGACAATTCCCGAAGTTATCGAGCTTCAAAATTTGAAAAGACACAAAAGTTGTGTGTTTGAGCACTTAAAGTACTATTTTTCTTGGAAATTGAACAAGATGCAATCATGATGTGTTGTGAAATCTTAAAAATCTCGTCGAGCTGATTAATTTGACACTTTGTTTAACAAACTTGGTCGACAATTCCCGAAGTTATCGAGCTTCAAAATTTGAAAAGTCACAAAAGTTGTGTGTTTGAGCAATTAAAGTACTATTTTTCTTGGAAATTCGACAAGATGCAATCATGATGTGTTGGGAAATCTTAAAGATCTCGTCGAGCTGATTAATTTGACACTTTGTTTAAGAAATTTGGTCCACAATTCCCGAAGTTATCGAGCTTCAAAATTTGAAAAATCACAAAAGTTGTGTGTATGAGCACTTAAAGTACTGTTTTTCTTGGAAATCCAACAAGATGCAATCATGATGTGTTGTGAAATCTTAAAGATCTCGTCGAGCTGATTAATTTGACACTTTGTTTAAGAAATTTGGTCGACAATTCCCGAAGTTATCGAGCTTCAAAATTTGAAAAGTCACAAAAGTTATGTGTTTGAGCACTTAAAGTACTGTTTTTCTTGGAAATCCAACAAGATGCAATCATGATCTGTTGTGAAATCTTAAAGATCTCGTCGAGCTGATTAATTTGACACTTTGTTTAAGAAATTTGGTCCACAATTCCCGAAGTTATCGAGCTTCAAAATTTGAAAAGTCACAAAAGTTGTGTGTTTGAGCAATTAAAGTACTATTTTTCTTGGAAATTCAACAAGATGCAATCATGATGTGTTGTGAAATCTTAAAGATCTCGTCGAGCTGATTAATTTGACACTTTGTTTAAGAAATTTGGTCCACAATTCCCGAAGTTATCGAGCTTCAAAATTTGAAAAGTCACAAAAGTTGTGTGTTTGAGCACTTAAAGTACTATTTTTCTTGGATATCCAACAAGATGCAATAATGAATTGTTGTGAGATCCTAAAAATCTCGTCGAGCTGATTAATTTGACACTTTGTTTAAGAAATTTGGTCCACAATTCCCGAAGTTATCGAGCTTCAAAATTTGAAGTCACAAAAGTTGTTTGTTTGAGCAATTAAAATACTATTTTTCTTGGAAATTCAACAAGATGCAATCATGATGTGTTGTGAAATCTTAAAGATCTCGTGGAGCTGATTAATTTGACACTTTGTTTAACAAATTTGGTCCTCATTTGCCGAAGTTATCGAGCTTCAAAATTTGAAGTCACAAAAGTTGTGTGTTTGAGCAATTAAAATACTATTTTTCTTGGATATCCAACAAGATGCAATAATGAATTGTTGTGAGATCCTAAAAATCTCGTCGAGCTGATTAATTTGACATTTTGTTTAACAATCTTGGTCGACAATTCCCGAAGTTATCGAGCTTCAAAGTTTGAAAAGTCACAAAAGTTATGTGTTTGAGCACTTAAAGTACTGTTTTTCTTGGAAATCCAACAAGATGCAATCATGATGTGTTGTGAAATCTTAACGATCTCGTCGAGCTGATTAATTTGACACTTTGTTTAAGAAATTTGGTCCACAATTCCCGAAGTTATCGAGCTTCAAAATTTGAAAAGACACAAAAGTTGTGTGTTTGTGCACTTAAAGTACTATTTTTCATGGAAATTCAACAAGATGCAATCATGATGTGTTGTGAAATCTAAAAGATCTCGTCGATCTGATTAATTTGACTCTTTGTTTAAGAAATTTGGTCCACAATTCCCGAAGTTATCGAGCTTCAAAATTTGAAAAGTCACAAAAGTTGTGTGTTTGAGCAATTAAAGTACTATTTTTCTTGGAAATTCAACAAGATGCAATCATGATGTGTTGTGAAATCTTAAAGATCTCGTCGAGCTGATTAATTTGACTCTTTGTTTAAGAAATTTGGTCCACAATTCCCGAAGTTATCGAGCTTCAAAATTTTAAAAGTCACAAAAGTTGTGTGTTTGAGCAATTAAAGTACTATTTTTCTTGGAAATTCAACAAGATGCAATCATGATGTGTTGTGAAATCTTAAAGATCTCGTCGAGCTGATTAATTTGACACTTTGTTTAACAATCTTGGTCGACAATTCCCGAAGTTATCGAGCTTCAAAATTTGAAAAGACACAAAAGTTGTGTGTTTGTGCACTTAAAGTACTATTTTTCATGGAAATTCAACAAGATGCTATCATGATGTGTTGTGACATCTTGAAGATCTCGTCGAGCTGATTAATTTGACACTTTGTTTAACAAATTTGGTCCTCATTTGCCGAAGTTATCGAGCTTCAAAATTTGAAAAGTCACAAAAGTTATGTGTTTGAGCACTTAAAGTACTGTTTTTCTTGGAAATCCAACAAGATGCAATCATGATGTGTTGTGAAATCTTAAAGATCTCGTGGAGCTGATTAATTTGACACTTTGTTTAACAAATTTGGTCCTCATTTGCCGAAGTTATCGAGCTTCAAAATTTGAAAAGTCACAAAAGTTGTGTGTTTGAGCAATTAAAGTACTATTTTTCTTGGAAATGCAACAAGATGCAATCACGATGTGTTGTGAAATCTTAAAGATCTCGTCGAGCTGATTAATTTGACTCTTTGTTTAAGAAATTTGGTCCACAATTCCCGAAGTTATCGAGCTTCAAAATTTGAAATGTCACAAAAGTTGTGTGTTTGAGCAATTAAAGTACTATTTTTCTTGGAAATTCAACAAGATGCAATCATGATGTGTTGTGAAATCTTAAAGATCTCGTCGAGCTGATTAATTTGACACTTTGTTTAAGAAATTTGGTCGACAATTCCCGAAGTTATCGAGCTTCAAAGTTTGAAAAATCACAAAAGTTGTGTGTTTGAGCAATTAAAGTACTATTTTTCTTGGAAATTCGACAAGATGCAATCATGATGTGTTGTGACATCTTGAAGATCTCGTCGAGCTGATTAATTTGACACTTTTTTTAACAAATTTGGTCCTCATTTGCCGAAGTTATCGAGCTTCAAAATTTGAAGTCACAAAAGTTGTGTGTTTGAGCAATTAAAATACTATTTTTCTTGGAAATTCAACAAGATGCAATCATGATGTGTTGTGAAATCTTAAAGATCTCGTCGAGCTGATTAATTTGACACTTTGTTTAAGAAATTTGGTCGACAATTCCAGAAGTTATCGAGCTTCAAAATTTGAAAAGTCACAAAAGTTGTGTGTTTGAGCAATTAAAGTACTATTTTTCTTGGAAATTCAACAAGATGCAATCATGATGTGTTATGACATCTTAAAGATCTCGTGGAGCTGATTAATTTGACACTTTGTTTAACAAATTTGGTCCTCATTTGCCGAAGTTATCGAGCTTCAAAATTTGAAAAGTCACAAAAGTTGTGTGTTTGAGCAATTAAAGTACTATTTTTCATGGAAATTCAACAAGATGCAATCATGATGTGTTGTGACATCTTAAAGATCTCGTGGAGCTGATTAATTTGACACTTTGTTTAAGAAATTTGGTCCTCATTTGCCGAAGTTATCGAGCTTCAAAATTTGAAAAGTCACAAAAGTTGTGTGTTTGAGCACTTAAAGTACTATTTTTCTTGGAAATTCAACAAGATGCAATCATGATGTGTTGTGACATCTTAAAGATCTCGTCGAGCTGATTAACTTGACTCTTTGTTTAAGAAATTTGGCCACAATTCCCGAAGTTATCGAGCTTCAAAATTTGAAAAGTCACAAAAGTTGTGTGTTTGAGCAATTAAAGTACTATTTTTCTTGGAAATTCAACAAGATGCAATCATGATGTGTTGTGAAATCTTAAAGATCTCGTCGAGCTGATTAATTTGACACTTTGTTTAAGAAATTTGGTCAACAATTCCCGAAGTTATCGAGCTTCAAAATTTGAAAAGTCACAAAAGTTGTGTGTTTGAGCAATTAAAGTACTATTTTTCTTGGAAATTCAACAAGATGCAATCATGATGTGTTGTGAAATCTTAAAGATCTCGTCGAGCTGATTAATTTGACACTTTGTTTAAGAAATTTGGTCCACAATTCCCGAAGTTATCGAGCTTCAAAGTTTGAAAAGTCACAAAAGTTATGTGTTTGAGCACTTAAAGTACTGTTTTTCTTGGAAATCCAACAAGATGCAATCATGATGTGTTGTGACATCTTAAAGATCTCGTGGAGCTGATTAATTTGACACTTTTTTTAACAAATTTAGTCCTCATTTGCCGAAGTTATCGAGCTTCAAAATTTGAAGTCACAAAAGTTGTGTGTTTGAGCAATTAAAATACTATTTTTCTTGGAAATTCAACAAGATGCAATCATGATGTGTTGTGAAATCTTAAAGATCTCGTGGAGCTGATTAATTTGACACTTTGTTTAACAAATTTGGTCCTCATTTGCCGAAGTTATCGAGCTTCAAAATTTGAAAAGTCACAAAAGTTGTGTGTTTGAGCAATTAAAGTACTATTTTTCTTGGAAATTCAACAAGATGCAATCATGATGTGTTGTGAAATCTTAAAGATCTCGTCGAGCTGATTAATTTGACACTTTGTTTAAGAAATTTGGTCCACAATTCCCGAAGTTATCGAGCTTCAAAATTTGAAAAGTCACAAAAGTTGTGTGTTTGAGCACTTAAAGTACTATTTTTCTTGGATATCCAACAAGATGCAATAATGAATTGTTGTGAGATCCTAAAAATCTCGTCGAGCTGATTAATTTGACACTTTGTTTAAGAAATTTGGTCCACAATTCCCGAAGTTATCGAGCTTCAAAATTTGAAGTCACAAAAGTTGTTTGTTTGAGCAATTAAAATACTATTTTTCTTGGAAATTCAACAAGATGCAATCATGATGTGTTGTGAAATCTTAAAGATCTCGTGGAGCTGATTAATTTGACACTTTGTTTAACAAATTTGGTCCTCATTTGCCGAAGTTATCGAGCTTCAAAATTTGAAGTCACAAAAGTTGTGTGTTTGAGCAATTAAAATACTATTTTTCTTGGATATCCAACAAGATGCAATAATGAATTGTTGTGAGATCCTAAAAATCTCGTCGAGCTGATTAATTTGACATTTTGTTTAACAATCTTGGTCGACAATTCCCGAAGTTATCGAGCTTCAAAGTTTGAAAAGTCACAAAAGTTATGTGTTTGAGCACTTAAAGTACTGTTTTTCTTGGAAATCCAACAAGATGCAATCATGATGTGTTGTGAAATCTTAACGATCTCGTCGAGCTGATTAATTTGACACTTTGTTTAAGAAATTTGGTCCACAATTCCCGAAGTTATCGAGCTTCAAAATTTGAAAAGACACAAAAGTTGTGTGTTTGTGCACTTAAAGTACTATTTTTCATGGAAATTCAACAAGATGCAATCATGATGTGTTGTGAAATCTAAAAGATCTCGTCGATCTGATTAATTTGACTCTTTGTTTAAGAAATTTGGTCCACAATTCCCGAAGTTATCGAGCTTCAAAATTTGAAAAGTCACAAAAGTTGTGTGTTTGAGCAATTAAAGTACTATTTTTCTTGGAAATTCAACAAGATGCAATCATGATGTGTTGTGAAATCTTAAAGATCTCGTCGAGCTGATTAATTTGACTCTTTGTTTAAGAAATTTGGTCCACAATTCCCGAAGTTATCGAGCTTCAAAATTTTAAAAGTCACAAAAGTTGTGTGTTTGAGCAATTAAAGTACTATTTTTCTTGGAAATTCAACAAGATGCAATCATGATGTGTTGTGAAATCTTAAAGATCTCGTCGAGCTGATTAATTTGACACTTTGTTTAACAATCTTGGTCGACAATTCCCGAAGTTATCGAGCTTCAAAATTTGAAAAGACACAAAAGTTGTGTGTTTGTGCACTTAAAGTACTATTTTTCATGGAAATTCAACAAGATGCTATCATGATGTGTTGTGACATCTTGAAGATCTCGTCGAGCTGATTAATTTGACACTTTGTTTAACAAATTTGGTCCTCATTTGCCGAAGTTATCGAGCTTCAAAGTTTGAAAAGTCACAAAAGTTATGTGTTTGAGCACTTAAAGTACTGTTTTTCTTGGAAATCCAACAAGATGCAATCATGATGTGTTGTGAAATCTTAAAGATCTCGTGGAGCTGATTAATTTGACACTTTGTTTAACAAATTTGGTCCTCATTTGCCGAAGTTATCGAGCTTCAAAATTTGAAAAGTCACAAAAGTTGTGTGTTTGAGCAATTAAAGTACTATTTTTCTTGGAAATGCAACAAGATGCAATCACGATGTGTTGTGAAATCTTAAAGATCTCGTCGAGCTGATTAATTTGACTCTTTGTTTAAGAAATTTGGTCCACAATTCCCGAAGTTATCGAGCTTCAAAATTTGAAATGTCACAAAAGTTGTGTGTTTGAGCAATTAAAGTACTATTTTTCTTGGAAATTCAACAAGATGCAATCATGATGTGTTGTGAAATCTTAAAGATCTCGTCGAGCTGATTAATTTGACACTTTGTTTAAGAAATTTGGTCGACAATTCCCGAAGTTATCGAGCTTCAAAGTTTGAAAAATCACAAAAGTTGTGTGTTTGAGCAATTAAAGTACTATTTTTCTTGGAAATTCGACAAGATGCAATCATGATGTGTTGTGACATCTTGAAGATCTCGTCGAGCTGATTAATTTGACACTTTTTTTAACAAATTTGGTCCTCATTTGCCGAAGTTATCGAGCTTCAAAATTTGAAGTCACAAAAGTTGTGTGTTTGAGCAATTAAAATACTATTTTTCTTGGAAATTCAACAAGATGCAATCATGATGTGTTGTGAAATCTTAAAGATCTCGTCGAGCTGATTAATTTGACACTTTGTTTAAGAAATTTGGTCGACAATTCCAGAAGTTATCGAGCTTCAAAATTTGAAAAGTCACAAAAGTTGTGTGTTTGAGCAATTAAAGTACTATTTTTCTTGGAAATTCAACAAGATGCAATCATGATGTGTTATGACATCTTAAAGATCTCGTGGAGCTGATTAATTTGACACTTTGTTTAACAAATTTGGTCCTCATTTGCCGAAGTTATCGAGCTTCAAAATTTGAAAAGTCACAAAAGTTGTGTGTTTGAGCAATTAAAGTACTATTTTTCATGGAAATTCAACAAGATGCAATCATGATGTGTTGTGACATCTTAAAGATCTCGTGGAGCTGATTAATTTGACACTTTGTTTAAGAAATTTGGTCCTCATTTGCCGAAGTTATCGAGCTTCAAAATTTGAAAAGTCACAAAAGTTGTGTGTTTGAGCACTTAAAGTACTATTTTTCTTGGAAATTCAACAAGATGCAATCATGATGTGTTGTGACATCTTAAAGATCTCGTCGAGCTGATTAACTTGACTCTTTGTTTAAGAAATTTGGCCACAATTCCCGAAGTTATCGAGCTTCAAAATTTGAAAAGTCACAAAAGTTGTGTGTTTGAGCAATTAAAGTACTATTTTTCTTGGAAATTCAACAAGATGCAATCATGATGTGTTGTGAAATCTTAAAGATCTCGTCGAGCTGATTAATTTGACACTTTGTTTAAGAAATTTGGTCAACAATTCCCGAAGTTATCGAGCTTCAAAATTTGAAAAGTCACAAAAGTTGTGTGTTTGAGCAATTAAAGTACTATTTTTCTTGGAAATTCAACAAGATGCAATCATGATGTGTTGTGAAATCTTAAAGATCTCGTCGAGCTGATTAATTTGACACTTTGTTTAAGAAATTTGGTCCACAATTCCCGAAGTTATCGAGCTTCAAAGTTTGAAAAGTCACAAAAGTTATGTGTTTGAGCACTTAAAGTACTGTTTTTCTTGGAAATCCAACAAGATGCAATCATGATGTGTTGTGACATCTTAAAG